>NW_021703771.1:69082657-69600475 GCF_005190385.1 Monodon monoceros
CACATCACATCACATCACATCACATCACATCACATCACATCACATCAACTTTGGAGCTGCAGTGCTCTTCTGCGTTGTAGGTGAGTTCAGCCATTCACTGTATCTGAATTGCAACTGTAGAGCTAGTGTTCTTTTCGCCAGGTGCGATGAAGTTGGGTATTTCTTCTTCAAAGATCTCTGCCCTCATTACTTGGAGGTTGATGTGAGGTCTTGCTTGTGCCCCATTCTCCCAATATCAGGCACCAAAAAGCCATTGATATCATTACCTAAGACTTTTGCGAGCAGTAACAGCACAAAGCCTATCCCAATTTTAGCTGAATATTGAACAATCTCGTAAGGGTACACACCTGGCAAACAGCGTACTCAGTATTCCTAAGAGTGAACAGTGGGAAGAGGAGACTTCTTGAAATCAGTCCAGCCAAGAGAGAACAGAGAGGTCAGATTTAGGCTGGGAGGACCTGTCCTAGAAGTCTTTTCGATAGTTCATATTATCTGAAGGCATGGGTATTTGAAAATAATGTCTGGCCATTAATTCTAGCAAACAAGTAAAAGGGTTTTCCTGAGGTATGAAAATTCCCAGTCTGGGAAACAAGAAGCCAAATTTCTATTCCTGTTTTGTTTTGTTTTCTAACACTGTATCATCACAGTTAGTCTAACTATAACTTCAAGTTATTACAGTATTGAAGATCAAGACTTTTGATTGTCTATAAGGAAATTACATTTTGAATGGAAAAATGGGAAAACATACAACAGAAAGCAAAATTTGTATACCATGCTGGGATCCTAGAAATAACCCACAGGGAAAATAATTGGTCTATAGAGATGCTTTGAAGGATGTCAAAGATTTATTTTTTTTAATTGAAAGTTAAGAACCCTCTCCTAACAAAGATTACAAAGCAAACATTATTACTGGGCCAACAATTCTGAAAAATTCAGAAGTCTGAATTGACATAGTATCATTGCCAAGAGTTCCTAATTTTAAAGAATTTCACTGCAAGCCTGAGTTTGCTAATTATTTCACTAGCCAATTAAAGAAAACCAGCAATTAGGAAGATATTATGAATAAAATCAATATAAGCAATTGTAAAATAAGAAAAGGAAGGGAAAATTTGAATGATTTTTAAATTTACATGACGACCCATAAAGGATACATTTGCTACTATCAGTAGAACATGAAACATATTTTTCTTTTGCTGATTGCAGAAGTTCAGCTTTACAAAACCTGCCACTTTATTTTCTTTTTTATACATTTTCACTTGCTAGTATTGAATGAAACCTGTCTCTTTAATTGTTTATAGCCTTTGCTGTTTCAGTCTCATTAATTCTATGTTATAGGATTAACAGTTTTTACAATACCAAATACAGGCCCAGAAATGAGCAGGCAAAAGCAAGCCAGGCAGAAATGAGCAACTTGGAATTTATTGTCTGTCTCCTCTGTGATGCAGGTGAATATGTTTTTGTTCTGTTTTTTTCCAAGGGCATCCTTAAATATTTTCCTTATTTAATCTTGGCTTTTGCAAATTCTTTTGCACTCACTATCTAATACTAAAGTGGGGTGGTGGTGGAATATAGCTAGTGGAATCCAACAGATCTGGGTTCATACTCCAGCTCTGCCACTAAGAGTCAGTCTAGATAAATCCTTTAATGCTCAGAGGCCCAGCATCCTCATCTGTTCGATTGGATAGTAATGCCTGGTTGGTACCAGTGATGTGGAGTTGAGTTGACGTTCTCAGCGCACCAGGCTTTAGTGCCTCGCGCAGAGTTGATGCCCATTAATAGTAGCCTGTGGCAGGACAAGGGGAAACAGATTATTTCCCCAGACACATTTACCTGGTTTCTTCTTTCTAACCAGTCCCTTCTTGCCCTGGTCTCTCTTTCTTTTTAAATGAATGCTTCTGTATAGGGAAGTACTTGTACTTGGTGAGTGAACAAATGGATAAATGAAAATGTTCCAGCTATTACATTAGCTGGAGTTCTCAGTGAACCCCCTTCTCAAATTCTTTGTCTCTAGCTTTCTGTTTCCCTCTAGCCGCCTTCTGCATTTGGACAAAGATCAAACATATATTCTTATACGGGTCACTCATTCCTAAATTTTTTATGCATATTTCATATGAGTGCTTAAAAATGTCTTTTTTAAGGCCTTAGCTGTTTTGAAAATAGCTACTAATCCTCAATGATTCTTTGATTATGTCAGTGTCTTTTAGCAGTGAGATAATAAATGTAAAATGCCCAGGGGAGCATGATACAGGATAGAGACTCAGGTGAAATTGAGTTAAGGTCCTTTCTCAATGCTGTCACTTTTACTTTACATAGTAGTTATTATTCTGTAATATATTTTTGGCTTAATCTCCTTTAAATAGATTGTGAGTTCGTCTAGGGCAGAGTCTTTGCATTTAAAGAAACCAACCCACAGTTCAGCTCATAATAGGCTTTCAGTACAAATTTGTTGAATGAATAGTTTGCCAATGTTTTTTTTTTTTTAATTTATTTACTTTATTTATTTATGGCTGCATTGGGTCTTTGTTGCTGTGCACGGGCTTTCTCTAGTTGTGGCGAGCGGGGGCTACTCTTCGTTGCGGTGCGTGGGCTTCTCATTGTGGTGGCTTCTCTTGCTGCAGAGCACAGGCTGTAGACGCGTGGGCTTCAGTAGTTGTGGCTCACGGGCTTCAGTAGTTGTGGCTCGCGGGCTCTAGAACGCAGGCTCAGTAGTTGTGGCGCACAGGCTTAGTTGCTCTGCAGCATATGGGATCTTCCCAGACCAGGGCTTGAACCCATGTCCCCTGCATTGGCAGGTGGATTCTTAACCACTGCGCCACCAGGGAAGCCCCTGCCAATGTTTTTTATTTTTTTTTCCTGCCAATGTTCTAATTAAAGTTTCTTTACTAATTTTACTAAGAAACTTTTTACAATAAATGAAATTTAATTTTATAATGAATAAAATCACCCTGACTCTTATCATATTTTAACCTAAGATCTGGAACAGTTGGCCCTTCAAATTAAACTGATGAATCCCACTCATATAAAAAGGTGAAATAAGGCATTCATTCTAAGCCTAAAATGCTTCACATAAACAAAGTAAGAAAGTGGTCATCTCACCATGCCAGCCTGAAAGAAATCTCATTTACTATATCGCTTTAGTCCGGTGCAAAGCCCTAGGACCAAAGATTGGCAGCATTCCTTCTACAGAGGTCACTGCCTGTGAAGGGAGCATGTCCACTGAGCTACTCTGGTGATGCCAGGGAGTGAAGACGGGAAAGTCAGCAATTCCCAAGTGAACTAGTTAAGAGAACTTAGGTAGAAAATTAGGTTAGAGAATCCCTAGTGACCTGAAGTAAACCAGACAGAGTTAGGAGACCCCACCTGCTTGGCAAGGAAGCAGAGCCTCTGCCTTCTTACTCAGATCCATGGTCCTCAACAAGTAGAATCCCTGTGTAGGAAATCAAATTTTGAGCGAATGCATCAAGTTTTACAACATTGGAGCCAATTATTAACTGGCAACAGTGCCCCCTGCCAACTAAATAAACAAACAGTTGTTCTTGGGGGTCCCTTCCCTACTTATAATGCCATGTCACATATTAAAGTGTATTTAAGTGAAACTTATTTTAGAATGAATTTAAGGACTCTGCAAAGAGACTATTTCTGTGATAACAGGTAGATGAACGATTGTAACAGTGCTTTACAGATTTGTTTCCTTGCCTACAGTAAGTTTGTTTAATGACAGTTCCTGATGAACCCATGTAAAAACCACTTCCTGGCTGTGTGGGCATCACTCTCTGTAATGAAGACAGTGTTTTCTTTCCTTCTCAGTTTACTTATTGCAAACACAATACTGTCACAACAGAAAAAAGATGCTCTCCAATTTACCTTTGTGGTACATCTATAGTTGGGTTTTCAAATTCACATTGTAATGTGAGTTTTGTGGGTAACCTAAAGCACCAATTGTTGGAAGTGATTAATCATTTCCATGGAAGAAGCAGAGAGCTGAGAAATGTTTCCGAGGAGAGCCGTGAAGAAATAGCTTCCCTCTTTCACTTTGTGAAGGTGCATTAACATCTTTGTTTCCTGATGGGCAAGAAAGTTTATCAGGTATAAAACTAAACTTTTAAAATGTGTATGTCAGGGGGCAGTAACCTGATATTTGTGAATGTCCGTGCCGAGAAAGACTGTATTCTCCCCACACACATTGATTAAGCGTCTGCTGTGTGCCAAGCATCTTAGTCTCCGTGAACACATACCCTTGTGGTTATGCAACAAATATAGACAGTGACCTACAGTGCTGGCAATAAAAGAGGTACATACAAGATGCAACGAAATCACAGAGAAATTAGCACTGAATTTTGCCCAAAGTAATCAGAAAAGATGTCACTGGACTTTTTGACTCAGCGCATTTTTCCTATGACATCTTCACAGCTTAGATGGACCTGAACTCATATGTGTTCTGTCACCACCAAAGCCATCTCCCCACATCTACCCCACTCCACCCTTCCTACATCCAACACCTGGACCAGTTCTTTGTGAGGCATTGGGGGTGAATTTCTCCTCTTGCCCTTTCTTTTCTCGGCCTCAGCAGCCCTCATCGTCAGATGACTAGATACTAACACTCCGAGTAGTTTTTGGGTCTAAAATGAAGGGCCAAAGAGGTCACTAAGTCTGCTTTTAGTGAAGGCCACAGGCCAGAGACAGTAAGTCTTTCTAGTTCCTCTGTGGTCTAGCCCAGACCCTAGCCATCTAAAACCAAACTATTTTATTCATTCATTCAAGAGATATTTATTGAGCTTTACCAGCACTAGGCTGTATTCTAGGAGTTGAGGATAAAGTAGTAAAAACTAACAGAGAAAGTTTTCACCTTTATAGGAAATTGAGGTGGCGAGAGGTGAATTCATTTGCTGAAGGCCAAATTGAAAGTCACTGGCAAAATCTACCTTAGCCCTCAGTTCTCTTAACTCCCAGAAATCATGGAGGTATTTTGCTACTGTTACAGTTTTATATGTTGACCTCAAACGCTCAGGATTCTGAATGTGTGTGTGTGTGTGTGTGTGTGTGTGTGTGTGTGAGAGAGAGAGAGAGAGAGAGAGAGAGAGAGAAGAGAGACCACACAGCATGCCAGATCCTGCCAGCACCTTCAGCTCAGCCTGGTGCTTACCATGACCACATAGATGACACAGTCCACGTCCTCAATAATGTTATTCTCTTTAGGTAGATTTTAGATAGTGCCCTAAGCATGGTAAGTCTTCAATAAATATTTATAGAATGAATGAATGAACACATGAAATGTGAAGTGCCTGGTGAACAATTTACTATATTAATTGTGCAGAAACACAGTAAAATAAACAACTCACAAATGGAAAAGAATCCCAGAATGAAAATGATCTGAGAACGTCAACCCTCTAATTTGAAAATGTTCTGCTTCCAGAACAGGCTCCCTTCTAGTTTCTCCACGTAGGGTCAATTATTGAATTGGTTTGGCATAAATTGATATTGTTCTCGAACCCATTTTCAAATTTAGCTATAGGGTTTCTGAAAGGCTGCCAGGGGTCACTTTGCACAGCAAATGCACTCTTACCCGCAAATGCCTGAACTGTTACACAGCGGGTGACATAATCACTTCAGCTGTTCACTAATCAGTGTGACTTACTCTCTGCCATCAGGGCTGATTGGGAAAGTGGTCGAAATGGCCAGAGCACACACATATGTTCAGCCCAAGTTTGCGTATATTTTCCCTCTCCACCTGCCTCTCAAAGCTTCTTTGTTATTAATAATTGGCCTTTATTATAACCTGAGAGATTTCATGTGAATTTTTAAAAAAGTAAAAGATTTCATGCCATTTGGTAAAATGAGCATGGTTTTTTGAATTTCTAACATACTCTCTATGGCATTTTTTTCTCCCTTTGCCACAGTTCTGGGACTAAATCATTTCTGTGGTTGACTTTTATTTCTCTGGGGCCTGCTTTACTGGTAAAGAGGCAAGCTTCAGCTCTGACGTCCATGCTGTATATTCAAGCCACAGTAAAAATTGTATCTAATTTATTCTCTGAAATGTTGAAAATAATATTGGGGAAGAAGCTGGAAATCAAAAGGTAATAAGGTTTGAGGAATAATTCTGCCATGGCTGTTGGAATGCTGATAAAAGACAGTTTCTCTCCATTTTAATCAGCCATTTCAACATTGGGAGAAAGAAAAAGGGACTTGTCCTGTACTTTGCTTCCCAGTGACTGGAAGGAAACTCAGGAAAGAGACAGATTAAGGCTCCAGTGCTAAGGGTGAAGGTTCTTGGGTCATTTGCGATAAATCTCATCTTACGTCTGAAGGACTGATGTCTTCTTGAAAATCTGAGCCTGGGCTGCCACCATCACACACCCTCCCAGGGACAGTAGATTGACCTCATGCCCACCTGCCCCCCCTGGAAGGATGCTCTTGAAATAATTTCCTGTGATGACGGTGTCTGGAGTAACGTGTTTTTGCACTTTGGTTCTTTTGATAAAACAACATTGCACTAAAGACTGTTTATGAATCCAAAGACGGTCTGTTTGTGCAAGAGTAAGTAGTAACTTTTAATTTCATATCGTTTTATTTATTTTACAAGCATACCTCGTTTTATTGCACTTCACTTTATTGTGCTTTGCAGATGCTGCATTTTTTACAAATTAAAGCTTTGTGGCGACTCTGAGTAGACTGAGTCTATTGGTGCCAATTTTCCAACAACATTTGCTCACTTTGTGTCTCTGTGTCACATTTTAGTAATTCTCATAATATTTCAAACTTTTTCATTATTATTGTTGTTATGGTGATCTGTGATTTTTGATAAAGTGATCATTGATGTTACTATTGTAATTGTTTTGGCATTTTTTAGCAGTATTTTTAAATTGAGGTATGTGCTTTTTGAGACATAGTGCTATTGTACACTCAATAGACTGCAGTGTAGTGTAAACATAACTTTTATATGCACTGGGAAACCAAAAAATTCACGTGGCTCGCTTTATTGTGATATTTGCTTTGTGGAGGTGGTCTGGAACTGAGCCTGAAATATCTCTGAGGTGTGCCTATATATGTTTCTATGTTTTTATTTATATGTTCACGTTATTTATTTTATATCTTTTATATTTATAATTATTGTTTCATAAATCTATATATTTATTAATTATTGTATATTAAAACATAAAACTTTGTGGAAGGTGGGTTATTTTGCCTTAGATTCTCTAGAGGCAGAGCCAGAGACAAGGATTTGGATACAAATATTTTCCTTGCAGGGGGATCCTAGGAAATACTGACAAAGAAGTGGAGAAAAAAGAACTGACTTAAAAAGGAAGCCAATGCAGACGTGCAATGAGCAGGGACTGCTCTGGGCATCTAGGGCTCAGTGCCTCAGTGGCCTCTAAGCCACTTTGTAAAGCATGGCTCAGAGTCCTCCCATCCAAAAGGGAAGGAAGCTGAAGTATTTATCCACCAACATCTACTTCATCATTGGTTGAGGGCTGCTCCCTGGGGCATTAGCACCAAGAAATTTGAGCCTGGGTTTCGTACAGACAGAGCACACTCTTGTAGCCAGAGAAAGCCCTTGAACAAAAAGTTAGAAGTTGTCAGTAAGAAGCTGTGGGTGTTCCTGGGGGTGGTGAGTGCCGGGGAGAGATGGATAGGACAGCAGTAGCATCTGCTGCAGTGCACCTGGTCTACTTCCTGTGGGGGGGGGGGTCACTAACTAAACAGTACAGGAAACATAGGATGAGAATTTGGTCAGAGCATTCTGGGGCCTGGGAACTTGCTCCTCCTCTTGTCTTCCATCTTCCTTAGTGATTTTTAAAAGTGTTTTCCAAAAAGAAATGAAAAAACCTTGAAGAATTGCATGTAAATAAGAGGAATACAAAAGCAGTCTCCCCATATTTTCTGTAGACAACTTCCAGTTCTGCTGCTTTCCTGACAGTCTGGCCATAGCTCATAGCAAGAGTAATTTGGTGGTTTCTGTCCTGTTCGTTTTCCAAGCGTTCTCACTCTTACTAACTTGTGTGGCCTTGCAGAGACAGGCCACTCTCATCTACATTTTCACAAGAAGACGCTAACAGCACATAGTTATTAAATGAATTGCTCAGTAGAGCCAGGGATAAAACCTAGGTCTCAATAAATATGTATTGAACATCTATATTCCAGATACTGCACTCAGTTTAGGGGATATAAAGATTAACTAGACATGGCCCTCATCCTTCAGGAAGTCACTGGCTACTGAGAGAAACAGATGTATAAGAATTCAATAGTAATACGATGTGGTATTCACGAAAACAGATTTCAACGAAACATGTGGGCGTACAGAAGAATTAGCAGGTGAATCTTCCTGGAGGAGGTAGGTGGGTGTTATTGGTCAAGATGGAGAGGTTTTAGCTGGGAACAAACAACTCTTAGGGCCTTAATGCAACAGGGAGTTATTTCTCACTTTTTTGTTTTTATTATGTTTTTTTTTTAATTCTATAGTGCTTCGCAATTTTCAAAAGTTTTACATGATTTCATATAATCCCATAATAACTCATTTCCCCCCCACCCCTCTATTGACTCTCCCCCTTCCCTCTCCCCACTGGTAACCACTGGTTTGTTCTCTATATCTGTGAGTTGGCTTCTTTTTTGTTTTATTCACTAGTTTGTTGTATTTTTTAGATTCCACATATAAGTGATATCATACAATATCTGTCCTTCTTTGTCTGACTTATTTCACTTAGCATAAAGCCCTCCAAGTCCATCCATGTTGCTGCAAATTTCATTTTTTTATGGCTGAGTAATATTCCATTGCATATATATACCCCATTTCTTTATCCATTCATCTGTTGATGGATACTTAGGTTGCTTCCATATCTTGGCAGTTGTAAATAATGCTGCTATGACCATTAGGGTGCATGTATCTTTTCGAGTTAGTGTTTTTGTTTTTTGAGATGTTTCTCACATTTTAAAAATTCTGCTGTGATCAGGTCACTCACCCAGGCAACTGTTCTTTATGTGGTGACATGGTCCAGGATTGTGGTAATATTCACCATCCAGTAGCTCTATAATCTTGAACAGTGGGTCTCCTCAGTTGGTTTGTCAAAGGAAGAGAGAATATAGAATGTTGTGCATAAGCTCTTAATTGTTTTCACATAGAAGGGACAAATGAACTTCTCACACTGCGTTGTCCAAAGCAGGTCATATGGCCACACCTACGTTCAAGCAGGTGGGGAAAATGCAGTCCTGTATGTGTCTGGAAAGAGAAAAGAATCAGAAATACTGCTGAATATAGATTTCCAGAAGGAAGGGATATTTAAAGTGAGCCTAGAACCATGATTAGGGGAAAGGCATTCTTGGAAGGCAAAAGAATTTGTGTAAAGGCACAGAGATGTGACATGGCCTCACGTGTTCAGAGATTCAAAGTTCAGGAACTTTGAGGAACCCAGAGTGTGAGTAGGGAAGTGGTAGGAGATAGTATTAGTGAGGTTAACAGGAGCCAAATAATTAAGTTTATTATCAAATGATTTTGGAATTTATCGTCATGGAACCAACAGAAGTTTATAAGCATGAAGGATACATGATCAGCTATGGGTTTTTAAAAAGGTATCCTATGTTAATAGAGAATCACTACATTGTGACACCTCTCAGCCAACACAGATTTCTATATCTATCTGAAAGTGGCTGAACAATCTAGCAGAGTAAATATTTACAGCAGCAAGTGTCAGATAGATTCAGAGAGTTATATGCCCTCTGGCCTGGCCTCATTCCCCAATGATGTTTCGGGTTAATGGGCACCAAAGCACATAAGTACCAATACATTCAAGCGAGACCCATCCTTCATGTGTGTCCTTGGAAGGACAGAAATGGAATGGTCTCTTTACCATGTGCCCTTGTTTATGACTTTGTGCCCTGTAAGTCTGTAGTCATTTTTTTTGCATTTTATGTGTAAAAGACTGAGGTGGTATATATTTTTACTGTTGTCAGGCTTAAATAGAGTAGAGCAAACTTTTCATATAAAGGTGGGTAGCAATAATGAAGGGCAGGCCTAGAAATCAAAGGCTGATTTTAGGTGTGAGCCAAAATTTGGAACTTTTGTCATCATAAGGCTGATTAGAAAATGACATGGTATCAATTCAGTTCTCTCTTGTTCAAACACCCTTCAGGAAGATATACATTCTCATGTGCTTAAACTCATGAGTCAGTGGTTTATTGGGTGTCAACATGGTAATGAGAGTAGTAGGCGTGTAGTAGGTCCTCTATAAAGAGAAGTGATTTGAACTAAATTAATTACTTATGCTTCCTTCCTCACTACACTATAAATTCCTCAAAGACAATGTCTATTTCTTATGGATCTTTATATCCTAGTGTACAGTGCCCGGTACATTAGTACCTGATGTTCAATAAATGTTGATTGAATGGAACTTAATTGGCCAAATAACCCCTCCCAAGTGCTAATTGGTGCTACACCTGCCTAAAAGAATGAACACATCTTGCCAACATGTGACTAGATTGCTCTACAGTATCTAGTCAAGCCAAGTCAAAGCAGGCCATTTGTTTGGGGTGTGTACCTTAAACGGTAAGGAAGACAGACAGCTCACAACTTGACCTACAGGCACAGTCTTAAAGAATAAGTACACCCAATCAAGGAGGGGAAAAAGCTATGTGCCCTCATGTTCTTGGGTCTGCTAGATGTATTACTCTAATTTAGCTGCAAACAACACCCAGCTCAGTTTTACAAATAACATATGAGAAGATTCTCTTGCTATTTGCAGCTAGCAGTTCTACACAGGACAAAGAGTTTAGAGCATAGCTTTCAAGAGATGACCTGACTTTCTTCAGGATTTCTAATCAAGTCTGGCCAAGACCCTGCAGACGTACCTTTGTGCGATTGCCTTCCAGCCAGATACTCAGTCAAGCTGCTGCACTTGGTTTTATATCATCTATGACATATAAATGGACAGAAATGGGAATCTGAAAATTTAGTATGTCCTTGGTGTCTCATTTTGCTGTTTCCTGTTCTTCAGAATTTCAAGGGACCAATGGAACCGATATTCCTAATATTCTTGACTTCTATGCTTGTTATAGTCCACAGCCCTTACGACTTTTCTTTCACTAATCTATCAAGCCCTGTTAATGTCACTAAAAATTTATTTATTTAATTTGTCTTTTTTTTTTTTTACCTCCACCATCACCACCACATTCCTTCAATTCATTTGTCTTCTTTCAGCTAGAATGTTTTAAAATTAAAATCTGGTTATGTTATTCCTTGGCCTAAAAGCTTCCCATGGTTTTCCAAAGTCATGGAAACATGCCACGAGACCCTTCACGCTCTTACTCCTACCTGACCCTTCACTCATTTATTATCACCCATCCCGTCGGCCTCAGCACTCCCACCACAGTTCATCTTTCATTCACCTTCCCCTGCCTACACCGAAAATGCTTCCCCTCCCCCAAAGCAACCACTCCCCCTTTAGTCTAATTAACTCCTATTCATCCTTCTGATTTCACGTCCAACACTGCTTCCCTAGTAATGTCTTTCCCACCCAGCCCCCATCGCTCAGACTAACTCACATCCCTCTATTAAGAGATCTCACCCTGTACCTTTTCCTCACAGCCCTTAGAATTGTATTTTTGTGAATCTGTATAAGTAATCAGAGGACATGGACTGGGTCCATTTTTCTTGCTGTTGTATCCCCAGCACCAGGTGTAGGGCCTGGTCTTTTGCGGACCTTCAGTGTACATTCATATAATGTTGAATGAATGAAGAGTGCCTCCTTGTTCCTGAGTGTATGTGTGGAGTCCGTAAGAGAGTGAGTGATCTGGGCTTCTTCGGGGAACCTGCCTTATAAACAAAACTTTTCTAGCAAGCTACTTTGGATGTTTTAGGGATCCAAACTGGGCCTACTTCAATTTTTACTCAATGTTAAGTTTTGAGGTTCTGGGGTAGAAAATGACTTTATGGCATTTCTGATATTTGAATTAATTTTACATTTCTATTCGTAGTCATATTTTTATTCCTTTTACAGCCAAGTAAAAAAAGAACTATATTGTATTTCTCCGTATTCTCTTCTCCCACCCATGCTTCAACTCACTGCAATCTGATGTCGAGTGAAAAAAAATGTCCAACGTGAGAGTTGTGAGTTAAGTTTTATTTGGGGCAAAATGAGATCGATAGCCCAGGAGATAGCCTCTCAGAGAGCTCTGAGGAGCTGCTCTGAAGAGGCTGGGGGCAGAGATCAGTATATATGTGATTTTGGCGAAGGCGGATACGTGCAATCAAGCACACATTTTGGCAGAAGGTTACTGCTAGTCACGAGAAGGGTGCTGCTAGTCACGAGGAGCAGATGTCTCCCTTATGATTTTAGTGCTTTTCTAGATATGAGAAGATGCAAGAATTTGGGCTCATAAAATCTCCTGAAAATATCTAATTATCTGAAGGGCTGTTCTGCCAGTTTTTCCCAGAGCACAGAGTGCCTCATTCCTGATCTCTACCCTGAACTCCTCCCAGGGTGTGATGAAGGTCAGTGACTATGGTGGCTAGTGACTTAATCCTTGTAGAGGCAGATGGCAAGTGACAATTTTTAGTTGGCACTGGCTTTAGACTTTATTTTTGCAATGAAATGAACTGTTTTGTGTTGGCTTCAGCCTATCCTTAGTGATGCTATTGACTAGGACTACCTGGGGGTACTCATTGGGGCCCATACTTGTGGTGGGCCCCACAGACATGGAGGGAGTCAGTGGTGTCTGGGCCAGCTTTTGTGGTTCTTATTATGATTACAAGATGCACCTCAGCAACAACCATCAGGGAACTTTGAAAAAACAAGATTTATTACTCACAAGTCCTGGAGAGTACATGGCACACCCAGGGCTATATCGTGTGGTTGTAGGTAGAGAGAGAGAGAAAGAAAGAGAGATTGAGAAAAAGAGAAAGAGAGAGACAACGCTAGCACAGACCTGGGGTTCTGCCCTTACTGGGGTCCAGGGTGGGGTACCTAGGATTTCATGGGTTCACACCTTACTGGTGATTGGGCTTTTTTTTTTGGTATATGACAGAGGTTTTAGTGAAGAGAGGTGGGAAAAAATGATGTTTTCCAATAAATTGTATGGGAACAATTGATGTCAATATGGAAAAAAATTAAACTGAGATCTTACGTCTTAAATAGCACAAAATTCAATTCCAGTTGGAGGATAGATTTAAATGTGAAAGGCAACATTTTCAACTTTTGGAAGAGCATATTTGAGAATGTCTTTATGAACCAGGGTTGGGAAGAATTTCTAAACAAAACACAAAACTAATGGAAAACACTGATAAATGTGCCTACATTAAAATTAAGCAGTTCTTTTTCATTAATGAAAAATAGTGAAAGATGAGTAATAAACGAGAAGACTTTACAACATATATAATTGACAAAGGACTAGTAATTAGTATATATAATGAACTCCTTCCTGTCAATAAGGGAAAGAAATAATCTAATTGAAAAAAAAAGTCAGGTAAACAAGTTCTTTCTAGAAGAGGAAATCCAAATAGCCAATTAGTATAGGCAGATCTGTCAACCTCATTAGGAATCAACAATATGTCAGTGAAAACCGTAATGGTTTATAATTTCCAACCCACTAGGTTAGGAACTTTTTATAAGTTTCACAATAGCAAGTATTGGCAAGGATGTAGAATAATAAGAATTCTCTTCCTGTCCTGATGGTAAAAACACTGTGGAAAAGAGTTTGACATTTACTTTTACTGGTGATTTTAAGAGCAGGAATTAAAGCACAGGAAGGGAAAAGGGGGGTCATACAAGGGATCAGTTATCTAGGTTATCCAGTGCTTTATAAGGGGGAACTTCATGGGTGAGGTGACTCTCTAAGCTGTGTAGCTGGAAATATGCTTATTCGAGATGCATGTCTTTGAAACAGATGCCTTGGCAATCAAAAGCCTAATGGCAGGCACTTACATTACAATCAGAAAAGCTAATTGTCAGGCACTTACACTACATTAACCCTTCCCCATTTCCCTTGCTGAGGATATCAACAACCTCCAAATTGCTAAATCCACGGGACTCTTTTTAGTCATTATCTCATTTGATCCCACAAGAGAATTTGGCACAGTCAACCAACCTCTCCTACTGTGATTCTATTAGATCCTTTTTCTAACTCACCTCTTATTGACTGACCCATCTTCTCACGACATTGCCTCTTTTCCTAATCTTGTACTTTAAGCTCAGCAAAAGGGGAAAGAAAAAATAAAAAAGGGAACACTCTTGCACTGTTGGTGGGAATGTGAATTGATACAGCCACTATGGAGAACAGTATGGAGGTGCCTTAAAAAACTGCAAATAGAACTACCATACGACCCAGCAGTCCCACTACTGGGCATATACCCTGAGAAAACCATAATTCAAAAAGAGTCATGTTCCAATATGTTCATTGCAGCTCTATTTACAATAGCCAGGACATGGAAGCAACCTAAGTGTCCATCAACAGATGAATGGATAAAGAAGATGTGGCGCATATATACAATGGAATATTACTCAGCCATAAAAAGAAACGAAATTGAGTTATTTGTAAGTGAGGTGGATGGACCTAGAGTCTGTCACACAGAGTGAAGTAAGTCAGAAAGAAAAACAAATACCGTATGCTAACACATATATATGGAATCTAAGAAAAAAAGAAAAAAGGTCATGAAGAACCTAAGGATAAGATGGGAATAAAGACACAGACCTACTAGAGAATGGACTTGAGGATATGGGGAGGGGGAAGGGTAAACTGTGACAAAGTGAGAGAGTGGCATGGACATATATACACTACCAAACGTAAAATAGCTAGCTAGTAGGAAGCAGCCGCATAGCACAGGGAGATCAGCTCGGTGGTTTGTGACTACCTAGAGGGGTGGGATAGGGAGGGTGGGAGGGAGGGAGACGCAAGAGGGAAGAGATGTGGGAACATGTATACATGTATAACTGATTCACTTTGTTATAAAGCAGAAACTAACACACCATTATAAAGCAATTATACTCTAATGAAGATGTTAAAAAAAAAAAGCCAAGAAAAAAAAAAAGCCATATAAATTTTCCAAAACGTTGGACTCTTTCACACGTTTGTCCTTTGCACGCGCTGTTTCCTCTTCCTGGAAATCACTTCTCCTGTTTGTCTATTTTGAAACCTCATTTCAACTTTGCCTACTGTTTAAAGAAATTTCTAGGCCCAAGATGGAACCACAGTGCCACATCAGCAAACTGAAACTTACAGTCCCTGGAAGTTCTCCATTTGGCCAGAAATGTAGTACATCCTGTAGCCAATCCCCAAATGCCACATCAGCTCTGGGCTCTATACTTATTTCCTTGTTCTTTCTTTATTTTCTATTCTCTTCCTTGTTTCTTATTCTTTACCCTGTGAAAGCTCTCTGCCTTCTACCCCATTTTGGAGTCTCCTGGACCCTTGGGAATAGAGACTGCCTGCTTCTTGAAGTGTTAAATAATGTTTGTTTGTATCCCCTACATTATTTTCTTTAATCATTTTTAACAGATGTTAACTACTGTAGGACTAGAAATTTGCACTCTGAAAAGCATGGTGTTTTATGTTTTTTGTTCTTTTTTTGTACATTTCATTTATTTATGGGTCCTTTAGTTTCTAAAAGAAAGCTACAACAGGAAAAACTCTTGTCTCAATTATGCTAAGGGAAACAAGGAGATAGAATTTTGAGTTGTTGATTTTTCAACTAGTGTTATCTATTGATTGATTGATTGATGATTGGGTAAGTTGCTGGGCCTCACAACTTTAAAAAGGGACATAACAAAGTCTGATTGAAAGTCAATATTGAGCTACGGGGGTGTGGGATTCCAGAAAACGGCCTGTGTTCCCAGAGTGAGATTTTATTCCAGGTTGGCCAGACTTCAGACTCCCCACCTTCCACTGAATACACAGGCCAGTCCCCTTGTAGGGATGATATGTCACTTTCATCAGTCTACTCCTGCTCTGAATCCATAAAAGGTTTTGGACAAATTTCTGGGGTCATGGATCCCTGCACATCTCCAGAGTGCTTGAACCCATCCGCCTACTCCTCTCTAGCCTACTGGCCCTGACAACTGGCTGAATGAGTCTAGTTACGTTGCGTTGAATCTCTGGCGTAGCACAGAGTGCCGTGTTCTGGCCTCCTCTTTCCTCCCATTCTCACTCGCAGGGTCCTTTTTTAGTATGCCGGTGCAGGGTTTATCCTTCGGGGGACTTCAGTCTCAGTTGATGAGATAGCCTTTCCTCCCTGAGCCTCCTTTATACTTCTTGGATCTTCCAATTTGAAAACAGAGGACACTTAGAAGCAGAGTTTTAAAGGGAGATAGTGTGCTCTCTTGGGACCTGATTTGATGGTGGAAGGGGAAATATCAGTGAGAGGCTCCTAAAGAGATTTGGTGGGACCTCGCCTCCCATCCAGAGACTTTCTTCCTGGAGCTCTTCTTCACTACAAATTTAAAAGGCTTTTGTTTGTTTGACACTTTATTTTTTTGTATTGTATTGTATTGAAGTATAGTTGATTTACAATGTTGTGTTAATTTCTGCTATATAGCAAAGTGATTCAGTTATACATATATATATTATTTTTCATATTCTTTTCCATTATGGTTTATCACAGGATATTGAATATAGTTCCCTGTGCTCTACAGTAGGACCTTGTTGTTTATCCATCCTATATATAATAGTTGCATCTGCTAACCCCAAACTCCCACTCCATCCCTCCCCCACCCCTCCACCGCCTTGGCAACCACAAGTCTGTTTGTTACGGTGTTTGACTACTTTAAAATGGGATGCTTTTCCTTCACAGAAATCTATTTTATTGTAATTAAGAAGTATTTTAGATAAAAACAATTCCCTTGATCTTTATGCATTCATTAAAATTCCCAAATAGCCACGCCTGGTTGGAAAATGATTGCAAAAGTCGTCATTTTCCCTTCTTTTCTTGGAAATCACACAAACCTCACAAGGAGAACTTGGAACAGGAACGTAAATTCCAGATGAAACCCGAACTACAAAATAAGTCAAGGGACTGCCAAAACAAGTGGAAATTGAACACGGATGTGCAGGGGTGGGGCTGGGGGACACAGACCGGTCTCCGATCCCAGAAAGCCCTGGCTCCTTACACCTCTGTGGCGGGAAGAACCAGACCAAACCCTAGGCCTGCAGCAGTAGGAACATGTGGGTGCCTGGCCACAGTAGGAGTTTCTCTGCTAATAAAAGGTATTTGCTAGAAGCGGAAGCCCTAGGACAGTGGGGGAGGGGAGAGACCTGACATTTACAGCCCAAATTTCAGTCTTGAGGAGTCTCTTGCAAGGCTGCCATTTGGTCCAGGCCAGCTTCTGTGGGAGTCTCCTCCTCCTTGTGACCCCCACCCCCAACATTCGTCACATATTTCACTTTTACTTCTTCTGTTTTTCTCTGCAACCTCTCATCTAGTTAATTAACACACCTAGCGTCACATAGATTTAATTTTTTTTTTGGTGAGAACATTTAACTTCTACTCTCTTAGCAAATTTTAATTATGGAACCCAGTGTTATCAACTGTAGTCACCATGTTATTCATTAGATCCTTAGACCTTATTCATCTTATAACTAAAAGTTTGTTCTCCCTATTTCCCCATTCCCTAGCCCCTGGCAACCACTTTTCTACTCCCTGTTTCTTCGAGTTTGACTTTTTTTTCAAAAAGATTCCACGTATAAGTGATATCATGTAGTACGTATTTGCCTTTTCAGTCTGGCTTATTTCACTTAACATAATGCCCTGTAGATCTATCCATGTTGTCACAAACAGCAGGATTTCCTTCTTTCTCATGGCTAAATTATATTCCTTTTTGCATATATATATATACATTTTCACATCTTCTTTTTCCATTCATCCATTGATGGACACAAGTTGTTTCCATTGTAAATAATGCTACAGTGAACATGGGGGTGCAGGAATTTCTTTGATATCCTGTTTTCATTTCCTGTCGATATATACCCAGAAGTGAGATTGCTGGATCATAGGGTAGTTCTATTTTTAATATTTTTAAGGAAACACTATACTGTGTTCCAATATATATTTGAGTATATTAAATACATTATTTTTATGAATACTTCCCAAATTTCAGCATTTCACTTTGGATTTTTCAGTTTTAACGTTTTCTCTTTTGCAGATCCTTTTGAAGTCACTTGCTGTCCTATAAATGTTTTGGCAGTTTTAGGATTTAGGTTTTGCCGTGTGAATAATGACAAAACTTACCAAATTATCAACAAATATTTCTTTTTTGAAAAAAAAATTCTTCTGTGTAGAAGATTCATAACAATTAGTATGGTGCGGAATATTTGTAACAATTTTCATGGATTTCAGTATTTTTACTCTGTGTTGAAGTATAACATGGAAATAGCAAAATGCACAAGTGGTAAGGATATATAGTTCAATGAATTTTAACATATGTATATGTCTGTATAACCAGGTCCAGATATAGAACATGTCCAGTACCAGAAAGCCCTCTCCCTGCACCCCCTTTCCAGTTCGTAACCCTCCAGGCCTCTATCTGACTTCTATTATGACCTCTAATACCATAGGATGGTTCTGTCTTTTCATAACAGCTTTTAAAAAGAATGTTTAATTTTCATCTGTCCCTACTCCCTGCTACCTCAGCTGCTGGCAGGCCAAGGGTGGGAACTTACTGCTGGTGGAAGAAAGACAGAGGCTGCCAGTCCCAGGCAAGGGTGGGGACTGAGGCAGAGGAGAAGAGACTGAGGGAGGGAGTGTGAAGATCCAGAACCCTGGAGCCTCGGCTTCCCACGACTCTTGTAGACCCTGCCAATCCAGCCAATATTAAGTATTAAAGGCGTTATGAACAATTTAAATAATTTATTTTTGACAAATACATAAATGTGGAAAATTAATCATTTGATGACTTGATCTTTTAATGTGCGGCCTCTCAGTGAACTATTCCTTGGCTGCAGACTCAGGATGAGACACTCGGAGTCCACTGTAGCCTCTCTTTCTTATAACAGCCAAGCTGCGATGCTGTTTACAGGCCGGCTTTGGGACCGGGAAGGGAGGGATGGGTGAAACTCACAGGCTTGCAGAACTGTGGGTCAGTACAGTCCTCAGCTGTACTTCTTCATCCATCCAGAGATGATGAGGCAGAAACAGGCTCGGGGCTTCATGGAAAAAGGAGCTCATGACCCTTGAGGGAGTTGGCCTGCCCTGATAGACCTGATACTAAACAGCTGTCCCAAAGCAGTGAAGTGAGGAGGGCCTTGAGTAACTTCAGGTAAAAAGTCACAGTTTGACATCAGAACGCAGTTGTTGCAATGATCCTGATCATCATCTCTGACCCTGTGTAGCATTGACAAGACCTGATCGTCCATTCTTTCTGTGTGAGTGAAGGGAGCCAAGGAGAGGGCAAAACAAGGCCAACCTGGAGTTTTCAGGCTTGCTCAACAGGGTTCAGTGTAGTGTCATTTGCTAATTGGGAAAAGTAAAGATATGTGGGGAAAATAAAGACGTCAGTTTTCATGAGGTTACATTCGATTTTCTTACTAGATGGCCAAATGGATAAGCAGTTGGATTTACAAGCCTGGAAGTGAGAAGAGAGAGATAAATTTAGGAATTTTTAGCATATGGTTGTTATTTAAAGTCACGGGAAGCAGTGTTTTTAGAACTGTGAGTCACGACCCATTAGTGTTATCACATCAGTTTAGCGGGTTAAGACCAATAATTTTTAAAAAATTAAATAGAATAGGATATCATATAGTGGAGTAGAAAGTATGAGAGAGAATCATATATTCTCATAAACTATTTGTTTTGTGAAACTGATAATTCCAGTAAACTATGTGTTTATGTATATGTGTGTGTATATATATAGATAGATACACACACCCACACATATGTGTACATATATATTTGAAATACATGTCATTAAGGTGAGAGTAAAGAAGAGAAGAGGACCCGGGGTTAAGTCCTGAGGGACAACAACACTCAGAGGTCTTACAAATGAGGAATGGTGAAATAGCTGGTGTTGGTGTAAGGAAAACTGGAAATAGAGGAGTCACAGAATTCCAGAGAGAAGGTTTCAAGTATTAGAGAATGAGCAACTGTGTTTAGTAATGCTGGGAGGTAGGACAGATGAGGGAAGAACTCCATCTATTGGATTTGGTTTGCTGGAGCTTCCTGGTGACCTTGGCAAGAGTCCTTTGAGTGGATAGTGTGAAAGAAGCCATATTAGTGTGGGTAGATGAGAGAATGGCAGATGAGAAAGTGGAGACTGGGTGGATATAGAATCTTTTGGAACGTTTGACTGTGGAGGAGCTGAAACTGAAGGGGGCAGAATGGTACTAGGTAGTTTCATTTTAAATAAATTAATAAGTTAAGTAAAATAATTTTATGGACAAGAGAATGTAGAATGTATTTGGATCTCCACTGCATTAATTCTAGCTCTGATGTTGGTTTCTTGATTTAGACCAAAGATGGCAGCATGGTTGGACTGGAAATAGCTGCTTGGAGCAGTGCTGAGAAGGACTGTAAGGCTGCGTTTGACAGCACGTTGCTATCCTTGACTTAGATTGAGATGTTGGAAGACAGGTATGAAAGAATGATTTTAAAGAGGGATGAGAGTGTTTAGTGGTTAGATTTTGCTCAGTTGCCTTAAGAAAAAGAACAATCTCATTCACTGAACAAAAATATATTTAATAACTATGTGCTTGTTTCTTTTTGCAGAAAACAAAACAAGATTATATTGTACTATTAGGATCTTAAAATAAAGGCAGGGAGGCAAGGCATACGCACAAAGCTAAAGAGTAGTATGTAATTTCATGCCTAAGTGATGGTAGAGAAAGTACGTTCTACACGACAAGATGATTAAAATATGCTGTGGGAATTGAGGAAAGGCTAATAGAGCAGTGTTTTTTGAATTGTGACTCTCAGCCCATTAAAGCATTGTATTAATTTGCCAGTGCTGCCACCCTAGCAAACTTAAACAACAGAATTTATTTTCTCATAGTTCTGGAAGCTAGAAGTCCAACGTCAAGGTGTCAGCAGTTTGCTTTCTCCTGAAGCCTTTCTTCTTGGCTTATAGATGACCATCTACCCTTGGTGTCTTCACATGGTCTTCCCTTTATGTGGGTCTGTGTATTAATCTCCTCTTCTTATAAGGACAACAGTCACATTGGATTAGGGCCCACCATATGATCTGATCATACCGTAGTTACCTCATTAAAAACCCTGTTTCCAAATACAGTCACATTCTGAGGTAATGAGGGTTAGAACTTCAACATATAAATTTTAGGGAACAGAATTCAGCCCATGACATAGTATCATCATGAAGTCAATTTAGTGGTTTAAGATAAGCATAAAAAAGAAATAGAATAGAAAAGTACAACAGAATAGAAAATATCAGCGTGTATGCTATAGAACCATGTTAAATAATTTCTTTTTATAGGTTATAGTAAAAACAATAGTTTAAAAGCCACTGTCACAGAGGATCCTGGAATACAGCAATATGTGAATAGATAGGACAGGGGGAAGGTTATATAGGAACAGAATGAACAGGCGATAAGAGGATACCAGACATGACATCTTTTGAGAGATAAATGAGTCACCTGTTTGGAAGTGAACTCTGAAGCCAAGATGTATTTAGAGACCTTAAGGTTGGATCATACTATAGTCTTGAAGACCAGGCTAAGAACATGAATTTTCATACTATTGGCAAAGAAGGATTTTAAGCAATAATGAATTTGGTAATTTATCAAGATACTCTGGCAAGTGAATTGGAGAGGGGAGAGCCTAGAAGCAAGAAGATTGGAAGCTGTTGGGTTTCACTGGCATGGATTGAGGAGGTCCTTAAACAAGGTAGAAAAAGAAAAAGAAAGATGACTACCAGATATATATCAGAAAAAAAATATCAGTAGGACTTGTTGACAATAAACACAGGAGACAGAAAAAGACAACTAGTGAAGGTTGGAGGGCTTCTGGTTTTAAGGAAGTATATAAAATCTCATCCAATTTATTTTAAAATTAAAATTAGGTAAAAAATTCAGTTCCTCAGTAACACTAGCCATATTCCAAGTGCTCAATAGTCCTGATGTGACTAGTGGCTGTAGTACTGGATAGTACAGATGTAGAATATCCATCACCACAGAGAGTTCTACTGACAGCACTAGAGTGCTTCCCTGTGGAGAACTTCCTTTTGAGATGCTACCTCAGTATCCATGCCTTTCATACTCAGAGGCATTTTCAGTTATAACTTTGATAAAATTACTGTGTGGTCACTAGAAAAGTCCACCTGTTCTCAAATCATTCACTCATCACCCTATTAAATTCCTACCATTAGTTTCCATTGCTTGGGCTTAAGCCCTATACAGATCTAATTAAATTCCCAATACTCTAAAAGAGGCATGAAAAACCATCATAAAGATGCTTTAAAAATTAATTTTTAAATATGTAAAAAGCTAAGAAAGAATATGGCCCTTTTAAAAGTTAGAACCAACTTTTAAGCAAATGTCAGAAGCAAGCAGAGTTAATAAAATATGAAATGCAGTTAAGAAAACTATTTCCAAGTTAATTAGCTAATCAATAGAAATAAAATGGAACAGAAATATGTCAACGTCTTGGGGGGAAAGCAAGGACTCTCCAGGCCTGATGTTCAAGAGCCAGTTTAAAATAGAGGAAAATGTTTACATATATTCACTAATCTCATCTTGTGAGATAGTTATTATTTTTCCCATTTTATAGCAGGAGGAAAGGGTGTAGGAGAAGTTCACTAACTTGCTCAAGGTCATTTAGCTACTATGTGACAGAGCCAGGACATGCACTCAGGTCTTTGAGTAACTGAGTGTTCCCATATGCTTTAGCCACCTCTCCATGGGAGCACAAACATCTCAGGTTGCTTGTTGGTTGGGTGATGGTCTGGATCAATTAACTGAATTTTAATTGAGGAACTCGTATGATCTGAGGGTATCCTCTTTTCACCTGGCTGGTGGTACCCAAAGATTTGGTGTATGATCAACACTTAGGAAGACTGGTAACATTCAAACATTTCACTCTATTATACCAACTTGTCCTGTCTAATATCTACCCTGGAACAGTCGTCTGATTGAGTTCATTATTATCACCTACTGAGACACATTCTATCAGTAGGATTTTCTTCACCTTTGCTGGCTGACCAAATATCCCTAAACTTAATCCACCAAACACATCCTAAAGTATAGAAAAGAATCACATTTTAGGGGCACTCGTGCTCCCTTGTAGCATATCAAAACATCACCATATTGTGTCACAAGGGATGTGAGTAAACCTGGGAACTGATGAAGCTCACCTGTATATGCCAACTTTTCAGAATTTTGTTTCAGGTTTTCAGGGTGCATGGTTTAGGATTCTTAATGAGCTAGATTGCTGCCAGAGGAGTATTTGGTTTTCTTTTATAGGAGTATACACTCCAGCTCGTATGCAGATGACATCATCCCACATGAGAGTTCTCCAATTGTTGATACATATGTTCTCCCCATTCGTAGGCACTAACGGTGTGGCAGTAAAAATCCTGCCAAAATTTCACTGAGGCCATGAGTAACTTGCTTTCCCAGATGTATTATACATGACGATATGCTGGGAATTAATTTTTCTTATAGGTTTCAGCAATAAGAAGCCTGAATTTTATTCCTGGTAGGTTGGACAAAGGACATTGTAAAACTGGAATGTGTTGGGAGAAATGCTGCCTGCCTCTGAAAGAACCTAGATGAGTCAAGGAGAAAATATTTTTAAAAATTCCTTCCACAGCTCCATATCTCTAGTACCTATACCCAGGGGTACCCAAAGCCAAAATCCTTCAAGAATTGGAAGAAAAACATTGAATTCAATGTTTTTGAAGACTGTTTTTAAGACTCAGAATTAGGGTGCATAGTGGGTATTAATTGTAGACCTCATAGTAGAGAATAATGTGAAATGGTGTTTTCTCAGTGCAGGATATTATCATCTCATCAAGATATCTTAGAACCATCAACCCTTTCTCTTCTGGTAGATTTTGTAGACTCTGTATCTGCTCATCAGAGAGAAACACTCTGTTAAGGGGATTCTATGCCAATGATACAGCCTTTCTTGTCATGTCAAATGCAACTAGTTTCATTTTCTCAATACCCAGGCATCTGTGCCTGAGAAGCTGCCTATTTCTTGGTTGCAAATAGAGGAAAAATGAATTTTTTTAAATTTTTTTTGCTGAGTTAGAACAGTTCCTCCCAGAGACCCAGCCTCAGGAGATGCTGAGATTTGCCCCATTTTAATATTGATATCCATCCTTTCTTTTGTCCCTTCTCAAGTTAGGCATCGTTTCGTTATCTTTTCAGTCATAGGATCGTCATCAGCCCTGTGTACTGATGGAGTCTAAAATGTAGCTTCTTCCTGTTTCAGTCTCTCTCTCGTGCTACATATGATATATATAAACATATATATCATTTTTTCCCACTGTATCTTTGAGATAGACTCCCAGAAGTGGGATTGCTAGATCAGTGGAAAATAAATATACATGTAATTTGGTTGTGTTTTGTCACATTTTCTCCATGTGGGTTATATAATTTTGCAGTCCCACCAACAATGCATTACAGTACTTGTTTCCCCACAGTCTTATCAAAAGAGACTATGGATTTTGCCTACTTGATGGGTGCAAAGTGGTTTCTTAGTGAGTTAAAATTTGTATCTCTCTTAATGTGAGTGAGACTAATCATTGTTTCCCATGTTTAAAGTCCAGTTGAATAATTTTTCTGTGAACTGCTCATTCATTTTTTTGCTAATTTTTCCTGTGTTGCTGTATGTGGTTTTTAAATTCTCAGTTTTTAGGAGTCCTTCATGCATTAAGAATATTAGCCTTTTATTTATCAGTTGCCGAAATGTTATATCCAGTTTGTCACTTGTCTTCAGACTTTGCTGATGTTTCTTGTCATTCAAAAGTTTTCACAGTTATGTTGTCACATTTATTAATATTTTAGGTTGCTCCTACATTTTGAATTACCTGCGCTATTTACAATCCTTGTTTCATTTTTTACATTTATATCTCTGATTCCTTTTGTAAAAAAATTGATTTCTCCTCTTCCACCTCTCACTAGACTCACTTTCTTCTCTTGACTTCCTTATTTCTATTAATGGCTCCCAAAAATCTCTTTGTCATTTGAGCCCCAAATCTCCAAGTCATTCTTGATTTCTTGCCTGCCCTTTTCACTTCTGAATAGATTTCTTAATTCTGTTTGTGATTTTCTTACCTGGTAGGGGAGAATTCCACAGAATATAAAGATTATAGAAAAAGTCACAAAATCCAGCCTCATTTAGGATTAGATTTTGAATGTGTTTTGGTTTAAAACTACAATAAATCAAATGTAGTATTTACTGGTCAATAATACAAACTGGAAGAATATTTTGATTTTTCTTAAGTATGATAAATCAGTTCAATCAATGATTAATAAAACTCAAATTCTCTGAATGTGTTTTAGAAAAAAAATAAATCAGTGAGAAATAAACTTTTCAACAGCTTAGGTAAGATACACAACCCAGGACCATGCCTGTTTCTGATGAATAGTTAACTCAGGTATGGGGCAACTGAGTGGCATATCTTGTTTGCTCTAAGAGCAAAAACCCCTGAGTAAAATGGTCCAACAGTTACCAAAGTATGATTCAGTAGGAGCCACCAGCATCAAATCTGCTAAAGGTTACATGCAATTTGTAGAAGAAACCTTGAGAACAAAATGTCTTGGACCAAGAGTATATGAATAAGAGTTTGGTGATTGGTGTCACTTCCACATTTTTCTTTTTTTTGCGTATAACACACAATAAATAGGCTTATTTTCTTTTTTAAATTATTTGATGTTTTGAAGTTCAGTGTGGGAAACCTGTGGTCAATTTATATAAGCTAGTGCTTGATTTCTAAAAGAAATCCAGATGTCCAGTGTCATTTGGTAACTGATTTTCTTAAGGCAAAATAAAGCTTGTGGAGAGCAAATATTAGAATGTTGACAGTGGCTTGTGTAGATGATAAAATCGGTGGTCAACAAGACCAGAGTTTTATTTTCATGACTATTCAAAATAGTTCATATGTTTCTAGGATTACTGATGCATCCAAAAATTATGAGCAGACATACAAGGAACACTCTCTCTATCAAGAGAGTGTTAATTTTCTTTCATGTCAAAAGAGCAACATCTTTCTTGATTTTAGTTTATCATGTACATTTGAAAGAAAGCTTTTAACAATTGTCAGCAATTGAGCAAAGTGAGGTTAGCTTTAAAGAATGAGTTAAAAAAGAACAGTTCTGACAAAAAATAGCAAACTACTTAACCAATAATATTTAGGAATAGAATGAGAAAAATTTTAGACTTAAAAATTTGAAGTTCAAACTGATCATTGATTAAGAAAACCTGTGAAACTGAATGATTATTTATTTGTGTGATTTCACAAATAATGATAAAAAATAAATGCCCAAAGATATAAGGACATAATGTAAACCAAAGTAAGTAGGCTCACTATTTATTGATAGTTGATTTTCTACTCAACATTGTTTGACTTTCTGTTGCTGTGCATTACTCTACCCCAGATTATTTTGTGCCAGTCAGTGCTATAGCAATTTGTACATGATTTGTGGTTGACAAACAAGTGACATGCATAGAATCTATTTTAGCCCTGGTCGTACACTGTGATTGATGGAGAATCAGTGACACAGTTTTCCCCAGTTGTCTAAAAGGTAGTCACTGGGATCCTAGACAAGTTAGCTGTATTTAACTTTGTATGCGATTATTTATCAAGCATCAGTTTATAAACATTACCCAACATAAATGAAACCAGAGTAGGACGTTCATGAATTATATTATTCCAAACTGAATAACAGAAATTAAGAAATTAAACAAAACAAAAACAGAATCAAAAATAAGTCTAAAACTTTTTATTCCCAGGGATGTCTATTTCTATCAACGTAGTAAATTAGATACCGTAAATGACTCTTGTGATTGAAACAATTAAAATTCGGGATAAAATGTACTTTGAAAACCTTTTAAAACACACTGATAAAAAGGAAGGAATATGCAGAGGCAAAACCAAAGTTACATGGGAAGGTTGGGGGGCAAAGGAGATGGATACAAGTCCTCAGAACTGGATAAAGCAGAGAACCTAACAAGAGACTTATGAATAAAGCTGGAACCCTGGAGAAGTATATCCTTTACATTCTTAGTATAAGGGAAGTAAGAAAGAAACCTCATTGTGAAGAAGGGGAAAGCAAAGAAACTTAACTATGCTTACCATGATGTGGGGTAGAGGAAAAAAACTAATCTCATCTGAGACTGTGTAACTAAATTCAGCCCTTGTGAATATGTGTGGGCTGGGTTGATTCTATCTATGTGGTCTGAAAAACCTCAAGCAGCATGTTTAAAGTGTTCCTTGTTTGGAAGTGATCCCAAGCTAGGGATGCAAGCAAATATAATTTACCTTCGGAGAAACTTCACTTCAACCCAGTCCTTGAAGCGTTTTTACAGAAAAAAATTCCAAGGAAAGTGAGCAGCCGATAGTCAAAAATCACAAAGCATGTGAAGTCAGTCCCATGAGAACAGGTGGGACAAGAGACACTAGAACAGACCCACAGGGACTTTGGGATTATCATAAATTGAATATGAAATGGAATATGTCTAAATCAATTCAAAATAAGTTTGAAAATTGGAGCAGACAAGACTATTAAAAAAACCTCCCTAACAAATAGGAAAAAGAATCAAATAGAACTCTTAGAAATTTAAAATGTACCAAAAAAATTAAAAATCCTATGGACGGATTAAATGTCATGTTAGATAGAGCTGAAGAGAAAGAAACTCTGTGAACTGGAAGATAAAACCGAAAAAACAGAGTGTTTTCGGACGCCCAGCGGTCGCGGCATCTTGGGCCGATTTTCCGCTGGCGCAATTACAGGCCGCGCAGCAGCAAAGGCTGAATGGAGCTCTGGGAAAGGCTCTGTGTCTGAGGAATGACACCATTTTTAAGCAAGCCTTTTCCCTCTTGAGGTTCAGAACCCCAGGAGAGAATCCCCTCTGTCCTGCAGGTGGCATTCTGCTGAGCATCAGTCGGCACTACAGGTCACAACCCACGCATGGCATTGGAAGATGCAAGCACCTAGTTAAAACAAGAGTTTCTTTCTCTTTTGCTTCCTGTTCAGCCCAGGAAGAAGAGGGGAAAAGTGGAAGCGAGACCCATTAATTTGGGGACAGATTATGAATATGGGGTTTGAAACATTCACCTGACTGCATATGATATGGCCCTGGAAGAGAGTTATGCCCAGTATGTTCACAACCTCTGCTACCACCTCTCCATTAAAGTCGAGGAAAGTTATGCGATGCCCACCAAAACCGTGGAGGCATTGCAGTTGCAGGTCCAAGGCAGCAAAATGCTCCTGGACTCAGTTCTTACCACCCATGGGCGAGTGGTTCAGATCAGCGGTTGGAGCGCTACATTTGCAGAGATTTTCCTGGAAGTAATCCAAAGCAATCTTCCTGAAGGAGTCAAACTGTCAGTGAGGGAGCACACTGAAGAAGACTTCAAAGGAAGGTTCAGAGCTCGGCCAGAACTGGAAGAACTGCTAGCCAAGTTGAACTAGCTCACCGCAGACCCTTTCATGCCAGCACTGGTGATACTGAATGGCAAGGGGAAGAGCTTCCTGGGTGGGCAAAGTTAAGCAGGAGACCCTGACCCTCAATATCATAAGTACCCACCTCCACAGCCAGGGGTGCCTCCTCTGCTCTGTGGAGGAGCGCTTGCCGGTTGTCACCACTTTCCTGTGAGCCAGCCCTGGGCATCTTCCATCTAACAAAAATCTGCCGATGATGGACGTGCGTGTGTGTGAGAAGTCAGTCCATCCTGTCGAGTATCTTTAACTAAGGGATTCAGTTTCTCTTTGCCTGGTGCTTTAGCATATAAGCATGTCCCCCTTCAGTATTTCTCCAGTTAGAGTGAACTCATCCTTTAAATCAACCTGGCATGGAGTCCCTTTAGTGACGCAGACAACCATAAGTAAACTCCCTGTGGATAGAAGGCATAGGGAGGGAGAGTTTGTATATGAAAAAACCCTCCAGGTAGGATCAGGGTCTGTCCATAAGTGAAAAAATATTACCTTGTGGGGTAAGTGAGTGTCTTGTCATAAGTATGCAGGTAGATGTTACATAACTGCAAATTAGGGTTGCCTGGAATGAGTTGAAGCAAAGAATTAAAGGTTGATCTTGGTCACGTGTCAGAAAACTACTGCTTGTGAGCCAGATCCCAACAACTGCCTATTTGCTTTTTAAAAAGAATTTATTGAAGTGAAATTCACATGTCACAAAACGAACCATTTTAAAGTGAATAATTCAGTGGTATTTAATGCATATGCAGTGTTGTGCAACCTCTATCCAGTTCCAAAACCCCACTGCCTGTTTTTGTAAATAAAGGTTTATTGGAACAGAGCCCTGCTCATTCATTTACAAAAAAGTAAAAACTGAAAAAATAGAGAATATAGATCCACAAAGACAAAATGAAGCAAATTATGAAAAGCAGAATAACTACTATGCTTATGGAGGATAAGAGTGATATATATATATACATATATAATATGTGCTTATGGATTATAGGAGTGGTAAGATATATATATGTATATATACACACATATACATATATAGTGTATACCTTATATATAATTTCAGAGATAAGTAATAGAAACAAAATGGAAGAGGCAATAGCTAAGGGATAGTGAATGAAAATTTATCCGAATTGTTGAAAGACACCAATCCTTACGGGTAGGAAACCCAGTGAACTGCAAACAGATTAAGGTACTCCACTGTATACTAACGAGTCCATCTGCAAAATACAGGTATTGGGTTTCTCACAATGTCACAAGCTGCAGCTAAAAGTATGCAATGACCTCCATTATGTTTCCAATATTCCCTTAGTGCTTATGAGCCTTTAGCGGAGTTTCTAGGAGTAAAGTTTTCTGTGACTAGGGGCAATGCAGACTTGTGAAAGGTGACTGAGGAAAGCAGAAGCGACAGGATCCTATTGTGGAGGGGCGGCCTTTGGGTATGTTTCATGCCTAGCATGATCATCTTCAGGCATTCATGACTGCTACAGAGAAAAGGGGAATTTGGTTGTCAGGAAGACCTAAGGAATGAATGTGCTCTGCCTTGCATTGTCCCTTAGTGCAGTCAGTTAATACTATGCTAATATACCAGTTTGGGGACATTTGGGGGTCAGAGAAACCTGTGCTCCATAAATTATAGGCAGTATGTTTAAGTTTGACCAAAGTTCTAAAAAATGCACAATTATTTATGAGTTGCCGGAGGAGCATAGAAAGGAGTTGAATATTTTCATGTGTCTGTGAAATAACCCAAATGCTGTGTTAGGGACTTTATATGCAGAGGTGTTTAACCACTGACTGTCCTACTGACTGTCCTACGGAGAGCTACGAGGCCATCAGTGCTCAGAGAGATGCCAAGTACTTCTGTTTTTTACTGACCAGCAGCATCTTTTCTTTTCCTTTCTTGTAATACTACCTGAATTTCTTTACCTATCTCCTGTGTAGTTTGAGTGACAACGGCCCCACTCCAGTTCTTGAGGTGGGCTCTGATTGCTTCCAGTTAACTTGAGTGTCCTCATTTTCTGGGGGCAGTACTTGCCCTGGGATGGTCCAGTCAGTGTGCCCTGGACCATCGCAGGGAAGGCTGGGACTTGGGCCCCTTCTCTTCCCTGACTGGGTGTCCCTTGAGGACAGGGAGTTTGGAACTGGGACAAAGACTCTTTTCTTGACCGGACTCTAGACAGACTCCTCTGAGCCCAACTAGACCCTGTCTTGAACGTCTCCTCAAGACCCAGTTTTAGCAAGAATCCTGCTAATTCAGGTTATCAGGAGAGACTCCCTCAACCTCACTATTTGATCACCCTCAATATCTAACAAAATTTCTCATTTGTCACCATCCCGCAGGTGATATGTGATCACCCTGGTCTGCCTTAAGCAAGAATCCTCTCAGGTAGGTTTAGGCAGAATCCCCTTTTCTGCTGATGTTTCCTCTTAGTAATTTTCCATCCACTGACCCCCTCACCTTGCTTCTTGGCTATCAGTCCTTAGTTTTCCTTGTTGTATTCAGAATTGAGCTCAATCTCTCTACCCTACTGCAGAACCTCATTGTTATAGTCCCTATTATAAAAATAGCCTATTGCAATAGTCCTATGTCTGCCTTACTGTTGTAGCAAGTGTCAGGATAATTTTTTTCTTTAACAACTGCTATAGCTACCTGGGGGAGCCAAGGGGAGAAATTTGCAGAAAAAGAATGCAAAAGTTCAGATGACATGGTGAACCTCTGGACAACCTGGCTTGGGACCAAAATTTTTTTCTGACCAAATCTTTTTTTATTTTCTTTCTTTCTTAAAGCACTTTGGATCAATTCTGTTCCTTTGATCTGAAATATTCTGAACTAGTATTAAATAGGAAATGGGATATTAAAATATGGTTCCCTTTGAAACCTGTACCTCTTGCTCACTGTACAGCTTTCCAAGTCATAAGGACAATTAGAAAAAAGTAAATCTCCATCCACTTGACAAAATAACCTCAAAACAAAGATCCTAATCCATCTTTTGCTCTGACAGTCCTGGTCAGTAAATGAAGAAAGAAAATACTGAGTTAAAATTAAATATATAGTCTAGTAGCAATTTTTATTCTAGTTGTTTATCTCTTCCCTTGACAGAGATAGGCAGAACAGGAACTAAAGGCTAATCAAGACTCAAAAGAGGAAAGGACTGAATAAAAGCAGAATAAAACTAAATCAAAATATTTTGATATTGGATTTTCTACTTCTACCATTTTGGAAAGCCAGGGTGTTTCAGCTATCAAGAAGGTAGCACTTGTGGATGGATTTTGCTGGTTAAGACGAAACCCAAATTCTTTTGTTCTAGAGAAGTAATTTACACTAAACACCAGAGCCCCTGGTCACTACAAATAGCTGTTATACACTCCAAGTCAGAATAAAATCCACACATTTATAGTAATTAGTCCATGTGGACATTTGAAAGACACTTTTCTTTTTAACATCTGTATTGGAGTATAATTGCTTTACCATGGTGTGTTAGTTTCTGCTTTGTAACCAAGTGAATCAGCTATACATATACATATATCCCCATATCTCCTCCCTCTTGTGTCTCTCTCCCACCCTCCCTATCCCACCCCTCTAGGTGGTCACAAAGCACCGAGCTGATCTCCCTGTGCTATGTGGCTCCTTCCCACTAGCTAGCTATTTTACATTTGGTAGTGTATATATGTCCATGCCACTCTCTCACTTCGTCCCAGCTTACCCTTCCCCCTCGCCTTGTCCTCAAGTCTATTCTCTACGTATGCATCTTTGAAAGACACTTTTATGGGCCCTTTACCTGAAGGGCTCATATGCCTCAGGTGCCTTCACTGAACTGCTGAATATCTATTACTGACATTAATTTTAGCAAACAGTTTCTAAGATATGACAGAAATTTATTTTAAGTACTCATCATTCTGATAGGGAAAGAATGCTCCTCAGATTTTGTGGGCAGAAATCAGAGGTGCAGAGAGAGATGAAGTGCCCATTAATATCAGAAGCTGACAAGGAGAGCTGCACGATCAGCTGTCTTTGTAGAAGTTCAAGTCTTTTCTTGGTGTTTCCTCTGCTTGCCCTGGAACCACCGAATTCACTCAAATATTAGAAGGTACCAAGCCATAGAGGGGAGACCCCAGGAGAAGCCCATGAAGTGGACAGAACTATCCCCAGGCAGGTGTTCCCTAAGGAAATGAATTGGATGCTAAGATCCAACCTTGCCAACTAAGATCCAAATGAATTGGATGCTAAGATCCAACCTTGCCAACTAGTAGGAACCATCTTTGAATGTAACAATAGGTAAGGGACTACTGCCAGGAAATTACTTTCTTTTGGTAAAGCCTGGTGCTTTGTCTCCTCAAGTTCAGTGGTGTGTGTGTAAGATTCACCTTAAGTCACAATTAGCCTTTGAATACAGAGAAATTTAAGGTCTGCATCTATACTTGTTTCCACAGCAACAGGATGATTTTCCCCGAGCATTGGCCCCAAATGTCAATTTGCTATTTTACTCTAAATTTTAAAATCATATCTTAGGTGATGCTAATTCCATTTGTAACTTTTCAGAATTCTAATAGGCATAAATAACCCTAGATCACGCTGTAGTGAAAAACATAATCAATTAGCTCATATCAATTTGGGAAGATATAGCTAAAGATAAAAGTAAAGAGCTGAAAGACATTTCCTTGTTTTTTGTTTTTTTTTTTCCTTTTAAATATGCTTTATTTTTCCTCAGGCATATAACAGGACTTTTGAATAAAAAGTTACGGTAGGGTAGAAATGTGCCTGAAACACTACAATGGCAGAGACATTTCTTATGTGTTAGTACCTTGCCAAGATGTTGATGACACTGGATTTAGTCACATGCTTTCCAGGGTTGGGTAATTTTTAGTGAAATCTCAATTCTAATTTTGTTCTGTATCAAGGATCCCCGAAAAATATGTGCTCAAATAGTTCCCCTTATTGAAAAGCATATATAAGTTTTAAAATATCAAATTCGATCACAAACTGTGTACATAATTGCTTTTCAAAGCTATCAGAGATTTTTGCTGTCATTTGATATTCAAAACTTTGAAAGGATTTTCTTCTGAACTTCATGACAGGATGGATGATGGTAGTAACGAGACAGTATTCATTATGCCTCTTCTCTTGAGTCTTAGAGAAGAGCAATAATAATCTTGAAAAATGATACAGAAAGGGCATGCCATTCTTAATTGTACAAATAGCAAACTATCCAGGATGGAGCTTTGTACAGTCTGTAACTCTCCATAGGAATTTCTGAAAACAACTGGAAGTGTTAGAATATTGAGGCCCGGAGCCCTGAAAACAGCGTGTAGCTAATGGCTCCATTCAAAGGAATTGTCACTTCTCTCTTGTCCTTTTCCTTAGCCACTGCTTCTCTTCTGTTTTGCCAGTTTCATTTTTCCTCCAGGCAAACATGCTGTAAGGCATAAGAGAAGAGGGTGGGAGACTAATTAGTGTGTCAAGGGGAACTAGAAGGTATGGTGAGAAATTCAGAATCTCATTTTCTTTTCACGCCCTTAGAATTGATTTTGCTGTCACCATTTAAAAAATAACAGATGGATGTAATTCTATTGTTTGATGGAGATAAAGTACTTTCTTCCTCTCTATATATAATTTGCTGCAAATTCTATTAACCAAATACATATTTCAGAACCAAAATTATTAAAAATTTTGAAGTCTTAAATAGTTTAATTATGGCTATGAAATGAATTGATTTGCATTTGTTCATTATGTAATTACAAGTCCAGATAGAAGTAAATTAAAAGATATGTAATCAGATTAGAGTGCTTGCCAGAAAAGTAATGATTTTTTAAAAACTATGCGTTAGGGGAAAACTTTGCAGTCTGCTATTAAAAGCATCCCATTTATGACATTATTTAGTTGCAGATTGAATCAGAGGTAAAGCTTTGTTGTTTGTTTTTAATACACCTCTAGACTCCCATCCTGGTAGAAAGTCTTGTTTATAGTGTGGTTTGTGACTGTTGACAGAAAGTTTTCACAGATGAACTCTTATTAATGCCTTCTTGTTTTCTTACTGAGGAAGGTGTAGGCAGGCACCAGCTCTTTCTGTGAGCTACCTTTATTTAATACTGAGAAACAGGTGATTGATTCCTTTCCCTTGTTATCGTGTTTTGATTGATATTCACATCCTCCCCCATTGGGTGTTGGTGATATGAAAAAGTTAGACTCTCCTGCCAGGGCCTCGTTAATCTGCGGTGTTAGGTATTGATTAGGTGAACGTTAACCCTACGCTTCAGTTTCATACTTTGTTTACTGGTTTCTGCTCTTTTCTCTTGTCCTAAGTGATCAATTCTGTTGTAGGCATGTTTGTTTCCAACGAGACTGTTTTCCTACAGTTTGGTTTGAAGAGATTTATTTGTTTCTCGTCTTCTTCCTCTGGAATGGTAGCTTGATCTTATTTTACTTTATTATTTATATTTATTTATTTGCTTCTTTAATTTGGTGTCAAAGAATTCATGGTCTTCCTTTTGTTTCCCTTTGCTTTCTTCTAGAAAGTTATTTTAATAATGATACCTTGTGGTTGGTTAACAGCAAACTTTCACAATATACGAATGAAGGCATTCTATTCTTCTTTCTACTTGGAAGGTGGACTTTCTTTCCTTCTTTCTTTTTTCCTCTTCCCTTCCTTCCTGTCTCCCTCCCTCCTCTCTCTCTCTCTCTCTCTCTCTCTCTCTCTCCCCTTCCCTCCCTCCTTCCTTTCTTTGCCTGGCTTCTTTTCCTGGCCTATTATATGCCAGCTCTGCTTTGGGAAACATATTTCAGTTCTTAATAATGGTTGGGGAAACTACCTGAAGGCACTGAATTATGAATCAGGGTCCAATCCTCATACCCATAAACCTCAAAAAGATCAGACAGGCCAAAGGAGAACTAGACAGGAGTTCTGTAAGGAATCAATAAAATTTTCTCCAAGTCCCTTTGAAGTCTGGTTTTCATGTTCATCTATGGAAGGCTGGACCAACATCGAGTCTTGTTCTTTTCACAGGGCTTTTAAAAACTGGGTTGAAAACCAATGGACTTTTGTCAATTAAAAATAATTGTCTGCCTTCTCCAAAGGGAACAGAGAAGGGAAATTGTTAGAAGTTAGAATAGAAGAACTGGGGACATACTAAGTGAAGAATGAGGGTGCAGTAAGGAGGGGAATCCAGGAGGCTGAGAGCTGGTGGAGAAGCACAGGAGCTGACCCTTGGATCAGCCTCATGGGGGCCTCGCCCTGGCTGTGTTACTTTGGGCACATCCCCTAACCTTTCTGACTTCCAGTTTCTTCCTTCATGAATGGGAAAATAATAAATGCTTCCCAGGGTTTTGTGAGGATTAAAGGAGATAACATTTACCCTTGACTATGCCTCCTTTGAGGGCAGAGATCTTGTCTTTTGTACCTTTCTGTGCCCCAGAATGTAATTCTGTTTGGCACATAGTAGGTGCTCAGGAAACAGTCAAAATGGAGGGAAGGACAGGGAGCCCAAGAGTAGGGTATAAAATAAGTGGATCAGGAAGATAAGCAGGAAAACAAAAGGGGAAAAATGGAAAAAACAAAAAAGGGTCGGTGAAGCATGGAGGGCTGATCAGGACTCCAGGTTAAAATTGTGAAGTATCCCCAGAGCCACCATCCTCTCTTCTCATGTCTCCTGGGGAGGGAGTCTTCTGTGGTCTTTTTCTAAAGCCCATCAAAATGTAAACTGCAGAAACAGGATAGAAGTACATAGTGCTAGTACTGGAGGTAAGGCGTGAGTTTGTAAGCCAGACCCCACTACCCGACCCTGTCAAACGCTGATGGTGGTTTGTTCATATTCCCATCTCAGCCCACACATTCATGAGAACTACAGTTTCAGTGCCACTTACCCGCACTGATCCACAACCAACAAAATTGTCCTGTGTCATTGTTTTATTTATTTAGGTTAGCAAACACTGCGAAGTGGTAGTCAGTTTTGTTTCTTGTTTTCTCAGTGATTCTTATTAATCTTCATTTGACACCTTGAGGAATGCTTATGGGCTGTAGATGGCCAGTCAGAAAGGTCATCTAATGTCAGCTCGGCCCGCGGTGCCCGCGGTGCACTGCAGATGAATCTTGGCTGCAGTGCAGTGGCATCTTGGTGCTTTATTTATCAAGATTCGACTAGTTTTCTCATACTTCACTCTACAAAATCTATGATGTTTTGATGGATTTGGGGGGATCACTCCCTTCTGTTTACATCAAGATCAAGATCTTGATATTTATCATGGAATTTTCTATGAAGATCTAGTTATGATGTTAATTATCAGTCTCAAAACTCAAAATAATAAAATCTGTATATGCCAGTAAAAAAGAAGGCAATAGTATAAACAGGAATGGACATTTCATAAATCATCAATATAAGAGAAGCCACCTAATTAAAATACAACTAACCAAGACAACTAAACCTCAAAATAAAATCAAGGTATATGTTTAAAAACCCAACATTTTAAACTAAATGAAAGACATGGGCATTTCTTGGGAAAAGAACAGTTAAGTGAGAAATGTAAGTGATTACATCATCTGTTATTTGTCTTTCTCTGTCTGACTTATATCACATATTAGTATGCTAACCTTTAGGTCCATCCATGTTGCTGCAAATGGCATATTTCATTCTTTTTTATGGCTGAGTAATATTCTGTTGTATGAATATATCGTATATATATACACACACACCACATTTTCTTAAACCAATGGTCTGTTGGTGGGCACTTGAGTTGTTTCCGTGTCTTGGCTATTGTAAATAGTGCTGCTGTAAATATCGATATTGCCTCCTCTATTTGGGGCTGTCAGCACAGTAGATCCTCAGTCGTCACTGAGTACTGCATGGTCAGGGACTGTGACCTCTGGGCTCTAAGAAGGGATGACAGCTGCATTGTTTCCTGGTCATTCAGAATGACCAGGGGAGGAGTTCTTCGTGTGAGGTTGATGCATAGGAGTGATGGTATGATCCAGTTTGTAGCTCTCCTTTCCATAACACAGATAAGGTCTATGTTCAAGTCTATCGGTTTCATGCCCTTTGGACATATTAAATTCTCAGAAGATTTTCAGTACGTGAAAATTTCTTTGAATGAGCAATGAAATTTGATCTTTCAGAATGGACATTCAACACAAGAAGAGTGTTAATGAGGGCGGTATGACACATTAGATTCAGTATCGACGAGTTTTAATCAAACACCTACTATGTCCCAGCACTGTGCCGGGCATTTCCAAACAGGACAGGAAACAATGGTAGCTACAGAGGGCCGATACATAGTTCTGTATCTTGGTTATTGTCAAGGTGATGGTGAGAGTGTAAGGTGTAAGTCCTCCAGTAAATTATGTTGACATAACACCTCAGACAATAGGTTCCTTCTTTTGTTTTTCTGCTTTGTTCATTTTGTAGCCTCCCGGAAATGTCAATGTAAAGTTCAATTTTGGGGAATAATTCACTTCCTCTATTAGACTGATAAGTGGTAGGCCTTTGCTAAAGCAGAGACACACAGTGCCACTGAAAATAAAATGGCCTTGGATTCTATCATTACTTATATACTTGTGACACTGTCTCTTCTGCCTTATAAAATGGGCTTTCCTCATGCTTTGTGAGGGCTGAAAGGTCATATAGCCTTTGGTTTATCATTCAGAACTCTCAGGGAAGGGTTCAGTCTCTTTTAACAGCATTTGTCCCCACTACATTAGAAGCATGTCAGATTGGAAAACTCGGGCTAGGATGGACTAAAGTGCTTCCTTTGCCTGTGTTGAGCAGCACATTTTTCAGTGCTAAAAATACTGAAAAACTTAGTTGGAACATTTACTCTGAAGGACACTGTGTTCTCCTATATCCCCCTATTTGTCTTCACAGCAGACAAAAAATAGTGAAGCAAATATTACTCTCCCCTTCATATAGATGTGGCAACTGAGGCTCAGAGAGATTAGCTTAGTCTCGCCCAAGGTCAGTCCTAGTTTTATTTGTCAGCTCAATAAATATTTGTTAGTCATAGAGTAACTGGCAGAGCTGAAAATACAATTTGATCTTCTAGCTCTGTGTTTCCCCACTAAGTTAGGTTTCCACTACCTGCTAAATGACTAGGTTTGAAATGTTAATTTGTAAAAGTCTGATTATATAGGATCCCAAACACAAATCTGTCTGAAATGGAAGAGAATTGGCCCTGATTCGGAACGTATCTCCCCAGACATTATCAGCCTAAGCCAAGCAGGAGGTGGACCCTTCCTGTGGAAAGCCATTTCAATGCATTTTTGAAATGGTATCCATCATCTTTCACATATGGAAATTGACAATGAAGTGATAATATATAAATAGTCCTGGCTTTTTTACAAACAACTTCAGAAAACATTTGCTTTGTTTTTCCCATCATGCCAGGCTTTTCTGTCTCATGAATCTTAGAGAGGTATTTCGCCCCACTTTGTAGATGTCAGCTCACTACTTATGAAAGTTAGTTGGGGGACTGGCCAATCTCAACCTTGGTTGAACAGCAGAGCAGAACTTTTCCATGGAGGATGGTCATCCTTGGAAAGAAGGGTCTGGGTCAGTGAGTACAGGTAGGGTGTACTATGTTCATTTAACAGGATGGCAGCCTACCAAACTGAGAAGTCTCCTCTCATCTCTAGTAGAAGCACCTGCTCATCAAATCTGTTCATTTCCCCTTACTTTGGGAGGTTAACACGAGGGACCAGTAACAAAAGATCAACAGTATATGGTTTTGAAGAACACTTCTGTGAGTGATAGTGTTTTAAGATGTTGCTTGCCTAAGGTTTCTATCATCGAGCTCCAGCGTGAACATTATTTTAGTGACTACGCTTTGCTGAGCACCCTGATAGATGCTGCTACCCTGTTTGGGCTGAGGGAGAGCCAGCAAAGCAAATTGGGCAGGAAGAAGGAGGTAAAGAGGAACTCAAACACATGAGACTTCAAGCTCTCAATTAAGTATATCTGTCATCTTTTCTGATATGTGGAAACTAATATTTGTTTGCTTTTCCATTTACAAAAGAGCATCTCATTTAAGAATAATTTCTTAAACAGAAAAATATTCATAGAAGTTCTTTCATCACATCATAGTTACAAAAAAATTTATAACTGTGTTGGATGTTGACTATACTTATTGTGGTGATCATTTTGCAATACACACAAATACTGAATCATGTTGTATACCTGAAACTAATATGATGTTATACATCACTTATACCTCAATAAATTTTTTAATTAAAAAAGTAATATTATTATCCTAATAGTATTCCATTTCTACTGCTTGTCCTAATTCACCCAGCAGGTAACTTGTAGGAGAGAGCCTCCAGGTACACAGAGTTCTCTTTTCACAGCCACTCTTTTGTCCCTTTAATTATGGGAGGAGCTCCCTCAGTGCACGGGCTGTGTCTTCAATAGTATGACCTCCCGTCCCAGCATATTGAGTCTTTGCACACAGTGGCAAGTCAGTAAGTGCTGTCATGCATCTGATGGGTAATAGAATTTTGTGCATTAGTGCAATGGTGCTTTTCCTTCTCAGTGCGGCATGGCTGAGCAATCACATCTGCTCCCTGCACGACTTGCTGTAATCGCGGCGGTAGCCTCTGGCTAGAGGGCCAGTTTTTGTTCAGAAAGCCATCCTTCAGTCTCCCAGATACATGTGGCTTTCAACAGAATTGCTGATTTTCAAGCATTTTAGAGGAAGATGAAATTTCATATCCACAAAAACAAGACAGCAACTGCTCTGGCAAGCAGACATGATAATCCAGCTAAGTTTAGTCTTTATGATGAATCATCTAGAGACTGTTACTTGCTCTGGGTCGTTAGCCGTTTTATTTTTAGCAAATCTGAATTTCAGTTAAATCCATTTGGCCATACATAATCGGAGTGGATTCAGTCCAAACTAGGTAATTATAGGTCAGCTGGGGGTGATTATCTCCATCCATGAGCTTGCCTGGGGGTAAGAGGCTCTTTGCAAGGCTTTTAAAGCAACATCGTCTTCCTCGGGACCAATTTAGTATAAATGAAGCCCTTTAAGGGCTTTTCTTGTATCATCTTAACTTAGTTTGTTGTCTTTCTGCCTCTTCCTGGGCAAATTAATCTTCTGGCCAAAATTCCTTCTGAAACAGTGAGAAAAAAGAGTGCGGTTGATACCAATAGACATGTCTGCTGTAGCCAGGCCACCTTCATTTTGGGGCGTCCTTTTTTGGAATATTTTACAAGACTTTCCTGGACAGCTTCAAACCACGCTCCATCATTAGAAAAGAAATTTCACAGGGATACTCTCTCTCTTTAAGTTTTGTAGCCCTTAAAGAAAGTTCTAAGGAAGATTGGCAAGGCACTTTTCTTTGTAGCCATTAGCAGGAGAAAGCAAATGCTTTCGTATTAAATGGCTTAAGGCTGCGGGGCTGGTTTGTGTCTCTCCTGGGAGGGACGATCCTTGGTGTGGCAATGAGAATTTCTGACCTCCCAGCATGAGCTTCTCCCTGAGCACCAGTTTTTTTCTGTTGTTGAGCAGGCAGCATCTCCTTCATCCGGTCGACTCCTCATTGAGCCTCTGCTTCCTTGGCATCTTGTCTGACTGCCATGATGAGATCTAAGAGGTCCTAATAAATGTGTCATTAACGTCACATGCTTTAGATCTTCTAATTTTCACTATGTGCTTAGGGATTCTAGCAGGAAAAAGAAATATCTATCATTTAGACTCTGCTGGAAATAAGCCCAAATTTCCCCAGTAGTGGTTGTGTATTATTTCAGAAAATATTTTTTTGGAAACCCCCTTGATGACCATGTCAGCCTATAGACTTCCTTCATTGATCACTGGCTGCAGACAAAATTTATGGCCTCATTTAATCTGGAAATAGAACTTTCATAACTCTTTTATCTCTCACTCTCGAATCTAAATTGCAACAAGTACAATATGTTTGTGCCACTTAAAACATGATATGGTGAAAGAAAATTAATTTGTTAAGTTAGAATAACATGGGTCAACTAATGCAACAGTCATCCATTGATTAATCTTTCCATGCTTATGTAATCTGAGTCTCAGTTTCTTCGCTTAGGTAATGGTAAAATATGTATTCCACAGGATTATGGAAATCATCAGAAATGGTTTACAAACCAATAAATATTCCAAAGCTAATAGTTGTTAGCTTACTACTAACTTATACATCCATATGGTCTAATTTAGTCGCACATATAGGAGGCAGAATTTGGTATTTTATATTGGTATGTGTCCAGGGTCTGTGAGTACCGTGTATGTGACCATTTCTAATACTAGCAGTGTGACAGGTATAGATAGAAACAATATAAGCCAGGTGAGCATGGAGTGGACTAATAACTGAGAAAAAGAAACTGAAATTAAAAAAAAAAAATCGATGGAGTTTTAGAATCATAAATCTGTAAATCACCCGAAAGATGATGTAATGTGTTTGGATTTATGGGAAAGTAAGTTCCATAGATATTATGGGATCTGTTCAAAATCTCCTTAGCTAGTTACAGACCTGGGCTTGCCCTAAGTCTCCTGACCTGACCCCTCAGCCATCCCATCCCATTCCCCATTGTGTGCACACTGCCATTGTAATACGGTCTCCTTAAACTCTAGATGCAGGCACACTGGGTAAGTACGAAGTGTTACCAATTAGAAGTGAGGGATAACCTAGAACCCAAGGTATATTTGCCACATGAACAAAATATTACAATCGACTTGTACAGTGCCCATGATTTTTGTTCAGCTCCTACCTTCCCCTGAGCCCTAACAACAAGAGTTGGTTTAGCTCTTTTTGCTTCTCTGACCTCTGCCTCTGTCTTTCTGTGATCACCTCAGATACATTTATGATGCTGTGGATGGCAAGGAATACTGGAATCTTTTCTTTCTTTCTTCTCCCGTCTGGTGGGAAATATCCTGTGACATCCAGAGTCAGATTTCTGATATTCATTCTGATGATCTTGAACCCAGTTTATTACAATACACTCATATTTGAATTGATAAACTAGGGTAGACAGGCAGTAAAATGAGGGCCAAATAAAATTCTAGATTGAAGTCAAATAGTTGACATGTTTAGTAGTAAGAATGGAGTCCATCCTGTTGTAACCAAATCAATTCTCTTTAAAAGATACAGAACATTTCCCAAGATTCAAACCAATCCCCAGAACTTATTTTAGAGGGAAAACTGCTGTTGGAAAATAACTTGACTAAATAACAATCTTAACAGGCCTCAATTTCCTCTGTAAAACAGGGATAATAACCTATTAGCAGAGCTGAAAGGAAGCTCCATAGAGGTAGTAAATTTAGTGCACTTAGCACAGTGCCTGGCATATAGTAAGTACTGAAAAAGGAAAACTAATTTTTTTTAAAACAAAATTTGAGAAAGGAAAAAAATCTCCTTTTGAACCAAAGAGGAAGTGACATTTGTAGGTTATATTGGACAGGGTACAGATGTGAGTTTGTGTTGTGGTAACTACTTAGATCAGGAGACACAGAGAATGAGTCAGGCTACAGTTCAGCTCACTGGTCCATCTCTAACTCTGTAGGGTGTTAGCTTGAGATATCTGAGCTATTCCATTGAGAAAGCAAGCTAACCATATAGATCATGTTTTATAGGTGAATATTAAAAATGGTTTTAATTCAGTAAATGTTCAGTTTGATTAGTTGAAGTACTTCCTAAACCGTATTTAAATCTATTATAGGTAACACTGCCTGATTCCAAATGCTTCTAACCCCAGTCCCTGGAGTAGTTAAAAGTTCTCATTGCTGAATTATCACCAACTGAATTCTTTTTTTTTTTTTTTTTGCGGTACGCGGGCCTCTCACTGCCATGGCCTCTCCCATTGTGGAGCACAGGCTCCAGACGCGCAGGCTCAGCGGCCATGGCTCACAGGCCCAGCCGCTCCGCGGCATATGGGATCTTCCCGGACCGGGGCACGAACCCGCGTCCCCTGCATCCGCAGGCGGACTCTCAACCACTGCGCCACCAGGGAAGCCCACTAACTAAATTCTTGAATGGTCTGGCTCAGTGTAGCACTGGCATCAGATAATGACACAAAGAAAAAGTATACTTTTCTATACAAAGACTCCGCTTCTCTTATTATATAGCCTAGGGATAAGATACAGTATCAATACTATATAAAAGCATAGCTAATTAGAATAGATAATTAGGAAAAAAAACAAGCTAGACATGCTGCAAATTTTCATTATCTATCAAATTTTAATAAATTGACTTTTCTAATTTTATTTTATTCATATCTGTTTTATGTGACTCAAAAAATGGTAGGCATAATTATTTTAAAACAAAACAGAACAAAATAACCAGACTTTATTGAAGAAACTGAATTCAGTTTTCTGAAAATAATTTGGAAATGGAAATATATTTTAATTAAGCCAATTTTAATGTAATAAGAGTCATAGACTTGTAGTACCTCAGAAGATGACTAAGTTCTTTTAAGCTTATTCTAATTTGAGAGGAAAAAGGAGTGATAACTTTGAACTAGCTCTTTAAATAGCCTGAAAAAATAAGGATACTGATTTCTCTCTTTCTTCTCTTCCCATACGATGGACCCTCTTTCTCTTTTAAGATCTCCTGATGTTGAAAAATGCTCTTTCAGGTTTTATACTATTTCCCTTCAGTTTCTGTTCTATTAATAAACCCTTGAATTACACTGTTGACTAATCATAGTGTCCAAATTTTTATTCGTATATTTAAAATTAAATTCTAAAGCATAATAAATCATCCATCTAACAATATTTATTCAATAGCATTTATCTAGTGCTTGCTGTTTCCCTAGGTTATGAAGATATTAACTTGAGTAAGACCTACCTCACAGAGCTCATTTACGTTTGTCATCTGTCCTTGTCCAAGTCGCTCCAGAGACACTTACCCAGCACATTTAGAATGTCCCAGATAGTCCCAGATTCAAGCTATGACAGTTGATTTTCTTTGGTTTTCATCACTATGACACTTGACTCTTGCTGGTGACATTTTGGTGCCTTCTTGCTACTTAACTGAAGATTAACTAGAATTTTAAAAAAGAGTTTAGACACCACTTACCAAGGATCTGATAGGCAGTGCTTCACCAGAAATAAGGCTCTGGAGTCTTAAATTTTTTTCCCCCTCATTCTGTTACCAATTCTTTGTGTAACCTCATCAGTTTCCTCCACTGCAAAATTCTATTAATACGTCTGCTGAGAGCTCTTTGAAGATTTGCCAAAACTAAGATCAGCCATAAAAAATTTCAGCTTTTGACAAAGTAGCACAACTAGGTTTATTACGGTTTTTATCTTCTTTTAAATTGTCTGATACAGAAACTTCATTTTGCAAAAATCTAATCAAGCACTAATTCATTTGCAGATAATGGGCAAAAAGATCTCAACATCAGATATCCTCATTTTTACATCAGGGGATCTCTCTGATTTGTATGTAATGAGATATATTTCCTATAGCAAATCACCTATTCCCATTGTCATACACAGGAATATGTTCCCAGAAGGAAAGAAAACAGGACAGTGCCACTCCCACCACACAATATGTAATCTGTTAGCAATCATTTTATTTTACTTGCTTTTAAAACAGTTTAAATATTTTACATTTTTCCATGTATAAACGTGTGCATGTTATTCTCCTATAATGCCTTTTCACTAAGTTAGTCAAATGGCTAAACTATCAAAACTTGCAAACTCATTTTAGTATGGGGCATATATTTAAGTGGAGCACACAATTATTCCATCCTCAGGGGTCCTCTCTGAGTCTGGCTTTGAAAATGTAAACAGCCGTGCTGGTTATGTCATTGCTTCAGTTGTTTGCCCGGCCCTGCTAATTACAATAAAACCACTGGAGGCATGATTTAATCAGTTCACCCATAGCAAATGTTCTATAAAGGATGTGCACTCTCTTTTAAAAAAGACTAGACTTCTAGAATTAGATTATCTAGCCCAGCCTTCTACAAGTATCCTTTTTAAAATAACTTTGGAAAGTGGTATCCAGCCACCACTTGAATATGTCAAGGGTAACTCACTAATGAATGACGGGGCATTCCACTCCAGTGTTGCATAGTGCAAAGTCCTTTCCCAAAAGTGCTAGTTATGGCCGCCGAAAAAACGGAGGACAAGTCTTCCTCTGTCTCAGGACTGTTTCTTAAATATTTGAAGACAGGAGTGTTTCTTAAATACACGAAGATAATATCGGGGTAGACTCAACCTCCTGGCCTATTACTCTGTCCAGCTGGACTTCTCCAGTATTTGCACCAGGTATTGAGAAATGCGGGCTCAGAAAGTTTAAACACCTCAGAAGTTTCCAATCCACTTTACAACGAGTTAAGGGCGAAGTGGAAGGCAGGAGTGCGGTGTGCTGTGCAGACCTGCTTGGTAACTGTGAAGTCAGATAGCCAGGCAAGGGCAGAAGGGTACGAGACTAAAAGAAAAGAGGGTCTGGGAAGCAAAGGATTTACATGACAGAGAGCTGGGACGTCCTGACAGTAGTTGCTGGCACAGCTCCCTGAATGTTTGTGCTTGAACCTTAAGTACTGCTGTGGAATTCAGAGGTGCTACAAGAGAAAACTTAGTGGTAAACTATGTTGGGGAAATCCTGGATTAAATAGAATTAAACAGGTTTCTTTATTGCAGGACTTGTCAGTCTTTAACATACTGCAGTAGATTGTCATTCTCCCACAGGAAGGTGTAAAATACGATGTTTTAAAAGATCTTTAAACCTGGAATCCTTTCTTTTTGCAGGCAACTTGGGTCTGTTAACTCATCCTCCTTTTGGATGGCCAGCTTCTCTGAGTTTAAGGGTTCATAATAATTTCTCACGTAATTAAAATAATCTCGGGTTGAAAGGAGACAGGATTATTATATGCCAACTCATTATGGGAAATATGAATTCACATTCCCTTTGATAGTTGTTATCAAAGGTAGATGTCCTTCAGAATCACCAAGGGAACCAGTCAATAAAATAAGGCATCTGGACCCTAGCTCGGTATCAGAATCTCCCGTATGGTGACATGGAGTCTGCATGTTGAAGTTTCCAGGTGTCTTCTCTTCGGCCATTCTGTCACTGCCATCATGTCCACAAGACCCCGAATAGATCATTTGACCTATCCTTAAATAATACACCGTGAGCAATTGAGCCTAGTTAGGAGGTGAGGCTTCGCAAAGACCTAAGTCCCATGGTGATTGTTACATGGTTTGTGGCCTTGGATAAACTTTCCAACCTTCCTAAATTTTGATTTCTTCATCTACTTCATAATACCTTCCTCATGATGTTTTTCTGAGGATAAACTGGAAAAAAAGCCAAGTGCCTACTTTATTTCATGGCACATACTGAGTTCTGACACAATATCTGGTAGCTCTTGTTATTATTTTCATAAGTATGTTTAAATTAATTAAATATAGCTAAAGAGGAAGCATTGTTTGACATAACTTCAAAATGCTTTTAGTTAAAAGCAGGTGGGTCTCCTGAAAGCCGTGTATCTCCTCCTTCAATATCTGTGGCTCAGAATAGGAAACAGTCAGATGTTCCAGAAAGTTGACTTAAGGCTTTGTTTCCTTTTCTTAGAAGCTAGGCTTTGACTCTGGCAATGGTATAGGTTCAGTATAATTTGGAATACTTCTGTATATTGTGGGATGTGTCATTTAACAAAAGCTAAAACTTGTATTTATGAGTGTGTTTCAAGGATCTCACCTAAAGAGCCCCTTTGCCAGATGCTGGGCAGAGCTTCAGGATTCTGCCATAGTCAGCGTTTGCTTGATTATTTCCATGGTACGAATGGCTCGGAGCTCAGCAGCCCCTGAGGCAGTAAATCCGATTTCTGGGAAATGTCAGTTAGGAGAAAAGTCTCTCTTACAGTGGGAAACCTGGGAAACCTGGGCTCTGGAAGAGTTTCCTTCCACCATAGTACAGACAAACTTCTCTCTGAATTGGTAAGCAGAGTTTTCTGCAGCCACCTTTATATCAAGGGTACACCCTTTCAGGTTTCTCCTTTTTGCAGGGGTTTCTGTTCCAACTGCCTGCCTTTTTGGAACCCAAGATCTTAAATTTCATCATTGTCTCAGTGTTAGAGCCATTGTCCATTAGGGTGAATTTCTGGGTCTAACAACAGTCCTCTTTCTCATCCCATATTTTCTTCTTCCTTCTGTCCTATGGAGATTTTCCTTTCTTGTAAGATTTCTCACTGCAATTTCCAGCTGTCTGCTGACATCACCCAAAAGGTCTTGTTTCGTTTCCACATAACAGTCCTTTACATATTTGCAGATATGGCATTCTATTTCCTTCCATAGATTTAGCATTCCCTGTTACTCAGTTTACTCAGATTTTGGTCCATGTTCTTTAGATACTGTTACTTTTTCAATTTACCTTAAAGACACAGCACCAAAGCCCAATGCCTCAGGTTATGTTTTAACCAATGTAAGTAGACTAGACTACCCCTCCTTTGTTCTGAATGCTGTTCTTCTGTTAATTCAATTTATGATTGTATATACTGGTTCATTTTGCCAGTCCTGCAATCTGTTGACCCAGATTAAGTTTAGTCAAAGAAAGCTCTTCTATGTGCTGCTGTAATACTGGATAGAATTAAAGTTTAATTCTCTTGATTGGTTTCAGTAAATTTAAAGAGATTGAAGATAAATGTTAATTACATTGATTTTTGGAGAACTCAGTGATTTCTGTTATCTATTTGAAGTATTTTAGTTGGATTATGGTCAAACAAAAATATTTACAAGTGAAATCTATGAAATTAATTCAAAGACACCATAATTTACCAAGTATAAAAAACCAAAACTTCACTGAAATGTATTCAATATGTGGCCGATTTGGCCTTTTCACTTTTATTGGCTCAATTTATACATTTTTTACAAAGGTCAGTGTTTTTCATTTTGATTCTTCTTCTTAATTTTTCATTGTCACTGGCCTTGTGACAATACCTCTAATTTAACATACAAAAAATTCAACCTACTTTTTTCTGCAAATTTTTCCTCCCACCAATGAAAATTTAACTCTACCAAATACTTGAAGATAAATTTGGTTTAATTCAGCAGGTTGTTTCCATTTTTAAAAGAATAGGTGGTACAGTTACTGCCATCTGGTGAAGCGCTTTACGGGCAAGAAATACAGCAACTAGATTAGTCAAAACATTAAAAATACTGAACAAGGTAAAATTTCTTCATTGAATCAGTATACTCATTTAACTGAAGCCGTGTAAAATTAATCCAAGCCCACATGAAACTTAAATTAATCTGAACCAAAGAAAAAGAAGTGGTATTTAATTATACTCTTCTTCAAGTTATTAATTTACTGTCCAAACTGGGGGCATTTCTTAAAATTATAATTCACATTGGGTTGCTTAGACATGGAGGTAAAAGTCAGGAAAACCTAAACTCAAAAATTTCTATCTTAGATTTTCTTAGTTTTTGACACTTTGTATTAATGTTTGTATTCCTTTGTGGATTAGCCTTATTTAGGTTTTCGGGGTTTTTGGGTTTTGTTTTTTTACGCTCATCTGAGTTTTGTAGGTTGCTCTATTTAACATTCCAACAAATCAAAATCATGTAAATTTTATATTGGTGTTTCCTCATCCTCTAGTCCCTTTCTTCCCAAGTATTCTTCATTATTCCTCTTCTTGGTTCATGAATAACAACAAATGATGTGGAAACAATCAGACAACTATATATAAAAATTAATAAGGAATAAAGGGAAAGAAATTAAACCTCAGTTCTTAGCTCTTACCTCACATCTACAAAAATTAACACAAAATTGATTTCAGACTGATTTTTGAAGTTTGACTCTTCAAAAACACTGTTACAGCAATGAAAAGAAAAACCAGAGACTGGGAGAAAATATTTATAAAGCGCATATTACATGAAAGCTTTGCATTCAGAATATGTAAAGAATTCTTACTACTCAATAAGAAAGTAAATAACCAAGTAAAAAATAAGGGTTGAAACAAACACTTCACCAAAGATACACAAATGAAAATATTTTCAACATCATTAGTTATTAAACAATTTTCAACCATAATGATATAGCACTAATATTGCTAAAATTAAAAAGACTGACAATAAATGGGTGATAAAAATTGATGAAAGTCGGGCTTCCCTGGTGGCGCAGTGGTTGAGACTCCACCTGCCGATGCAGGGGACACGGGTTCGTGCTCCGGTCCGGGAAGATCCCATTTACCTTGGAGCGGCTGGGCCCGTGAGCCATGGCCACTGAGCCTGCGCGTCCGTAGCCTGTGCTCCGCAACGAGAGAGGCCACAACAGTGAGAGGCCCGCGTACCGAAAAAAAAAAAAAAAAATTTGATGAAAGTCATTGCATTGAAATTTTGAGATGTGCATTTTATTGAAAATTATGTCTTAATTTAAAAGTGGCTTCTTAAAAAATTTCATAATTAATAAAATGTTAAGTTGGAAAAAGCTGCTTTAGTCATTCATATCTGAAAAGAGAACTTTTACTCTTCCCATTTCAGTGTTTCTATGCATTATTAATAGTAATAGTAGTAGAGTAGAAGTAGTGGTAGTAATAGTACAGATAGTAAAGAGAGAGTGCTTTGGGTCCATATAAAATATGTCCTCCTATCTTCCTTGATGCTTTAATCCGTTCTGTATAATTGGAGTTGTGGACATTTCCAGGGTGAGCATGATCAATATAGAAATCCTTATGCTGCTGATAAAATGTCCATTCTACCACAAAATGACTCCACAAGGAAGAAAAAATGTTAATTTAAAAATTTCCTTTTCAAAGGATAAATAAGCCTGATATTTAAGAGAAAAAGAAATACTTGATGCACATAACAGAAAACTCACTATATTATGAATTATCCGGTTAGAGCTCTTTAAATTGTTTTTGTTTTTTTTTTGTCCCCTAGAATAAGAAATGCATGAAGTTGCAATTCCCAGACTGATAAAATGGTTCCATGATGCCGCTTGAGGCCCTGGCTTTTTCTCTTTCCACTCAGCCTGTGTTCAGATTCTTCATGCATGTCTCCTAAGGGTTGACCCATGGCTGCAATGCCTCTAGCATCACATCAGTGCTCCATGAGGGAAGAATGGAAAGGGCAGAGTCAAAGGTCTTCGTCAACGTGCTTTTAAAGAGCTTTTTGAGAGGCCACACATAATGACTTCTGCTTACATTTCATTAGCCAGGAGAATGTCACTGGCCATACATACCTGCAAGGGAGGCTGGGAAATGTTTTTTTTTTTTTAATGAGGAAACATTGATATCACAGAAACAACTGGGATTCTGATGGTGTAGAATAAAGGGAAATGGATAGTTAATAGGCAACAAAGTGTCTGTTACAGGTTCTCTTCCTTGCAATTAATGGACTGCTCTTATTGACTGCCTGTCTCATACTGAAGACATTATATCTGTATACAAAATTTTAACCTAATTAGGTTTTGGATCTTTATAGATCTGGAGAATAATCCAACTATTTATATGGCGACTTCTGCTTTCCTTTGGTGTAAATTTTGAAGAAAAAGTGAGAGAATGTTTTCCTGAGTGGTGGAATGGCTGCAGCCCCTCTGTGTCTAGTATAAAGATTGTATTCCTTCAGATACTCTTTATCTTAACCTATAAAACAATAAAGAAAAAGGTTTTCTTTTTCCTAAGAAACACATAGATCAGGTTACCCCTCCTGAAGGCTTTTAAATATATGTCTGAGTTATGCCTACTTAAAATGATAATTCATCAAAAAATTGCATAAACACCAATTTATCAAATATTACCTTTTTTTTTTTAAACAAACATATGAATACTTGGTAAATGGCATCCTGGACTGTTCATCAATGAGGAATTTTAATCTAACATGATTGCTTACTTTGTCTCCAAAAAGAATTAATTTGTCAGTCAATGGGTTGTGAAGTAATTCATTTACTTTAAGCATGATAAACATTTTCAGAAGCAACTGTGATTTTGAGGAAAAATATAGATATATTTAGAAACAATGAGGAATACAGAAGCATTGCTGCCAAATGTGTAAAGTGATGATAAAAGAGAGGCCTAGAAAATTTCAATTTTATTCCTCTACTCTGATTTTCTAAGAATTGCAGAAATTTGCTTTGACTCTCTATACTGTCAAAAACCTCCAGATGCAAAATGAAACAGGTTTTGATATCTTTTAGACAGAACTGTCATCTATCTGCACTTCAGTTTTCTTCATACTGAGAAAAGAAATGCTTGTTTCTTACCCACTGTGAAGAGGAGATTTTCCTTTAAAGTTTGAATTCTTTAGCCAAATTGATTCCATGGCATGAACAACATACAACTTCACCATGGGAAAAAGGATTTTATTGCCATCATTTTGGACTCCTTCTCTTCCTGTTCAAAACAAAAGCAACTTCCCACCTGAAACAAGCTTGGAGCACTTGTAATTAATAGAGGTTTAACTTGGAATAGGTGAAAAGAAGAACAAAGGAAAATAAAATGAATACTTACTGAGTATGCTAGTGATATGCTAGGCCCTTTCATGTACCTCATATAGGGAATGCTGATTTAGGAGTCAGAAAACCTAGTTTCAGACCTAGTTCTGTTATTAGATAAGTTTGAAGTGCTGGACAAGCACACATCTATGCCTGGGCCTCATATTTCTTAGTTACACATGGAGATGTAATACTGATACCTACACTAAAAGATGTAGGCTCAGTGTGTTTTCCAGTGTCTGCTTTCTCAAAGGGAAACATGGATGTAACACTGAGTCAAAATAACTTCCTTTGTTGTTTAATATACTCATGAAAATGATTCATATTCTTCAGGAGGAATCTGACTGGGCCTCTCAAAGCAAGGTATCACTTGAGTTTGCACTGAGCCATAGCTGAACTGAACTCTTTGACTGACACAGCTCGCCTATACCCTAGAAAAACTCAGCGAACACCTATGAGGCTTCGGTATGATCCAGGCTTGACTAATTGACCACTAGAGCCAATAGTTTTGCCAGTTGACTAAATAATAATTATATTTGCTGTTTACTTAGCAGATCCTTTTTGGCTGGGCTCTGGGTTTTCATATATTACCTCAAATCTGCAGAACAAAACCTCAGAAGTGGGTATTAGTAGTCCTATTAGAGGAAAACAATTCCCATAAAGGTAAAGTGATTGCCCGTGGCCAAGTAATTGTTAAATTCCAGAGATGAGACTCAAACCCAGGTCTGTTAGACTTCAAAGTCTTTTTCACATGTTCAAGCGTCAGTCAATTCCTATGTTTGGAGGAGTGTTGGGTTCCTAATAGGCCGTTTCCCGTGTAGCACTACCTTTGGCTAAAATAGGACTCCTTAGCATTTCCAAAGAAGTGTGAAACTTTTGGAGAATTCCAGAAGTGTCTAATAAACTGTACAAGAGTAGAGAGTTGTTTAGAAAAATCACAGAGCTCCCTCAAATGGGAATACTAGGCAGAGAATTATAGATGGGTTAACATTTGAGTTGAGCTTGAAGGAAAAGGAAGGTTGACCGATAGGATGAGGTATGGAGGCAGTTGGGAATATTGGTTATGTTCAGGAGACATTGAGCAGTCCCTACCCACAGAAGTGCAGAGGGAGTTGTAGCTGAGTTGGGCAAGGGAAGGAAGACAAAGCAAGACTTAATGTGTGCTAATTATGTCCCATCTAAGTGCCTTATATACATTTTTCAATGTATATAAAGGTAGTTAGTTAGTCTTATTTGACAGAAACAGAAACTGAGGTTTAGGCAGATTAAGGCACATGCCTGAGACCACATAACTGGGGCTGGTGCTGGCATTTGTACTCAGCTGTGAACCCAGAAATTTTGTTCCTAACCAATGTGGTGCTAAAGAACAGACCAAGAAAAGAAATGCCCTGTCATTCTGAGAAAAAGTTCGTTTCTTTTTAGAGGTTGAAAAATTGGCTTTTGAGGCTTGGATAGTAAATGAGTTAACATAATGTTAAAAGCATTTGTAATATTAGTCAGACTGTTGGCGATAACTCTTTAGGTAGATAGCCAATGAGGTGGGCCCACTAAGAAGGAAGAAAACTTCAAAGTTCTATTCAAAGGAGATCCAGTAAGAATCACTTTGAAAAGAAGTGGGTCCAAATGTGTTAGTGAAGCACATCAAATACCCATCGTGCTTCCAAAATTAAGATACAGCTGAAAGAGCTGAGAATTATGGAGGGATCTCTGTGCCAGCAGCTGGGTGGTGCTGCAATGTGGCAAGATAAGGCGAGAATGTATTGGAAGCACTGACTCATTCTACTCCCCAGTGCAGCTATTCTGAGCTTACAGATAAGGTTTAATCGTTGAACTCAATTTGCTGTTAAGGCTACTTATTGAGAGGTGAGGATAATTGCAACTGATCTCTAGTCTCAGTGTATAATAGTCTCTTAAGTGGCATTATCCAGAGTGTCTATGGTTACATGGAGACTCATGGAAGCCAAACTATTCCCGCTGTAGTTCTAATACTTGCAAAAGATCAGAGCATTTGTTTCAGGTCATCTTATGGGGGGTCTTCACTTTGGTGAACTCACCATCGGTCCAGTTTCTGGATCTGCAATACTGAGGACCAGTTTATCATTAGGTTAAATTTCACTGGAATTTATTCATGCTACCCAAATGCACAGGAGGCTGATTTATAAACCAGAATTCTGTTATTAATTTTAAAGCTTTAAATCATTTTTGGAGTGATTCAGAATATAAATAATGGGAGGCTGGATGGTAACGTGGAGAGAACAGATGGTCTAGATTTAGACAAAACTGTTTCTGAGAACCTAGTTTAGTTATATGACCTTGAGCAACATCCTAACAGCTCTGAGTTGCAGTTTCCTCCCAGAAATATAATAGAAAAGATGTTACATCGTATGGTTAGTTGGGCTCTGGAATACTCAGCTCAAAGGCAAAGGGCACTGGTGGGGAGAAACACAGCAGGCTGCTAAGGCTGACCCCAGCAATCACAGCTGGATGATCCAACACACAGGGTCCCCCCCCCCAAAAAAAAAGCTGTCCAGGTGTGGGTTAGGTTGGTGCATTACCAAGAGTCTTAATCTGGAGGTTGGACCAAAACAGTTTTGAAGGACCTCTCCATTGTAGAAAACCGTGGAGTATGGAATTGTCAAGATACTAAATCATGGCTCTGATCAAATGGCATTGGTTTCAGGGTCTGCCCCACTAAAGAAGAAGAGTGGCAACATGATACAGGATAGCCAGGGCACTTTCAGGTGGAATTCTGTGCACTGAGCCATCCCTTATTAGGGGAGGAGAGTCCCTGGTGCATCCCATCCAAGTCCTAACATTGCATCCCAATTCCTGCTGTGTAATGGAAGCATGGTTGTTATCCTTCCTGCTATTGGTATGACTAACTTTGCACAGCTGTCAAAGATCAACTCAGGGAGGCAGGGCAGGGTCTATCAGAATAAAAAGATTGAATAGTAATAAGGCCCTAGAGGAGTTTTAGAAGAGTTTTAGAAAGTACCTCAACCTCACAAAGAGCATCTCTTCCTAGTGCCAGTAAGGAATCAGCTGGAGCCACCTGTATGTTGAGATCTAAATAACATTAGTCCAGAACCCTCCCCAGTTTCTCTGCCTATGGAAGTTGCATGCCAAGATTTTCCTGAATTCCTTTCTCTACTTTCAAGGGAATACTTCCTCCTTCTTTCCTCTCTTCCTTCCTTCCTTCCTCCCTCCCTCCCTCCCTCCATGTCTCCTTCCTCCCTCCTCTCCCTCCCTCTCTCTCTCTCCCTTTTTTTCTTTTTCTTTCTTTTTTCTTTCTTCCCTCCTTCCCTTCCTCAAAGAAGAAGAGTGGCAACATGATACAGGATCTTTTTCTTTCTTTCTTTTTCTTTCTTTCTTTCTCTTTCTTTCTTTCTTTCTTTCTTTCTTTCTTTCTTTCTTTCTTTCTTTCTTTCTTTCCTTCTTTCTTTCTTTTTTCTTTCTTCCCTCCTTCCCTTCCTCAGTGTTTTGAGGATCATTTCCTCCCTAAGAGGAATTCTTATGTGACCAGTAAAGATAGTAAAACAAATTTGACCTTATGTACTGGGCACCGTGTTACTGGTGCTTAAATGATTCATAGTCTTTATTGAATGATACTAAGCAAATATTTACTAATTTTGTAAAAAGCCATTTCCCTTCTTTTCATCATTCTAGCAAAAGACTTTTCTAGTCTAATGTTACCTAATGACAGTCAACTTTCAAATACTAGTCAAGTTTAGTTTTCCTTATATCCATTGCATTTTAGATGAAAGTCCTAGCATATAGATTTTAGATGACATCCTGCTCTCATAAGCAATACTTTTAATAAAATACCTATTAAAATAAGATTTTTTAAGAAGAAATTTATAGCATATCTTTCATCTTGTTCTTTGTTGGATTCAATTTCTGAGCATAACCTTTTAACCTTCTCCCGTGATTCTGAAGATGGTCCTTACATAAAATTGGTGATTCCCTCTTCCCGGGCCATTGCTTCCAGGAAGTGTTTTGACAATAACTTTTGAACAAATTAATTATTGTTGTCAGTCTAAATGGAAGCACAGTTGATAGGAATTCAGAAGTGTTACTTATGATTTTGTTGTGCAGGAAACAGTGGTTAAGTTTAACCAAAATTTCTGGTGTGACTCTGCCATAAATAGTCTGTCTCTGTGCAACAGATAAGTTCAGTTTTGATATGCCCTATTGTGATGGTGGCCACGTGTATTTGTTAGGATAAAAGTTACCTATTTGACCACACTAACAACAGAAATATTTTATAACTTAATTAGTATCTGGGTATTGGAAACTAGGGAAAAAAAGGTAAGGAGTAAGTAAACTGGCTAGTAGTTTAGAACAAAAGTAAAGTGTATTGTACTTCAAAGTTTAAGCATAAGACTGAATTTCTGTAGAAGTTCTCTCTGGTACCTACCCAGAGATCTTTTTGGTAATTTCAAATGTCTCAAATAATTTGCATGTAGTTTTACACTAGTACTCCCTGAAGTTGGGAGACTTGTATAGAGAAAGTTAATACAACATCACAAAAGAAAAAATAAATATAAAACTAAAAACTGCTCAAGCATGTCCCAATAATTTGCTGCTGCCAATGAACCAGGGCACAAGCAATCCTTTTTGTCATCACTGTAGTTTGAATGGTACATTCACTGGCCAAAATTGTGGCTCTATTTTTTTTTTGGTGGCACATTATTCTACTGGAAGATTAACATGCTTCATCATGCATGCCTTTCCCACTTCAGTTCCTAAAACAATAAAGAAATATCTGTAGTAATAAAATAGCTTCAAAATATATAGCTTAATATAAACAGTAGTTTCCATGTATAAAATAGATCCCCTGCTATTTATGCTAATGGTGGGGCCCCAGCTGGGCTGCATTATGGACTATTCTCTAGGGAAGAACTGAGCACAACAGGACCAAATCGTGGGTTGGGGCAGGATAGGAGAAACCCGACTAGTAGAGAGCAAGGCTACTTGCTTCCTCCATTCCCAAGAGGGAAGACCAGAAGCCTAAGTCAATGAGTGTGTGACAATCTGGAATCCCTGCCCGAGCATCATGACCATAGGTGTTGCACAGTCCCCACTCCTTTGGGGAAGAGGTCTTCTCAGGGTCACATGGAGCCTGCCGGGTTCTTAATAAGTAAGGATGGTACAAGCTGATACTGAGAACTGTGAGAAGAGTTCTGATAGAGATGGGCAGGGAGAAGAAGGACCTAAAGGCCTCAGCTCCTCAAGCCAGCGAGGTGAACCCTCAGGGCTGGTCTCTAATCTTGCAGAGAGCTAGATAGTCAGAGAAAACAAAGTATCTCAGTAGAAGGACCATTGAGGTTGGTTCTGTATATGAAGTGGGTAGATGGGGAGGTGTAGACTGATGCCCGTAGAATAAAATTCCTTTCTGAATCCCCAGGAGTGTTTTCACTTGCTGTTTCACTACTTACTTTTACGTTGTGAAGGTTGGCTCTAACCTTGAACCGATGAAACCAGCCATGGCTGGCATTAAAAGATGTGCCCTCTGATTCTTCGCTGTGTTTCTTCTTCAGGTCTACACAAAGGCTTTTAGCTTTCTCTTGAATCAGCATTAAGCTGAGCAGGACTCAGCGCTGACGTTGATCCTGCATCTGCACACTGAGAAGTTGCTCCATCTCCTCCATCACTTTTCCACGCTTCTTCCATATTATTGTCGACATCATCGGCGCAGCAGACTTCACATGTTCCACAGTCTTGTCCTTGTTCTTTAGAATCGTGCTATGGTTGAATGATTCATGTTATAAAAACAAGTGATGTCTACCATCTTTTCGCCTCGCTCCACTCTCTCAATTATTTTCACTATTGTTTCCATCGTTATCACTTGGAGCCTCTTAGCAGTACCAACTACATCACTGCTGCTTTTACTCTTGCTTCTGGACATCCTGGGCTTGAAATAAAGATACTGTATTACTGTACTCTATACAGTACTGTACAGTAAAGTGCACAAAAAGCACAAGCACTTGTAGAGGATGCACACATGTGACAATGGACGCCAGACACGTGAACTAACTTACATGATTGGATATGTGAATGCACGTTCGCATCTTTGTAAGTTTGCACCTTGAAGGTTCGTATGTCGGGGGCTTACTGTACTGGCAGATCCATGCCCTCTGAAGCCTCTAGGGAAGGACCATTCCTTGTCTTTTCTTAGCTTCTGGTGCTGCTGACAGTCCTTGGCATTTTTGGGCTTGTAGACGCATCACTCCAATCTCTGCCTCAGTCATCACATGGTGTTCTCCTGTCGGTGTATCTGTGTTCAGATTTCCCTTATAGGAACATTGGTATTTGAATTAGGGCCCACTGTAATCCGAATTCATTCGCATTCACTTGATTATATCTGCAAAGACCCTTTTTCCAAATTAGATCAAATTTACAGGTACCAGGTATTAGGACTCAACACATCTTTTGGGGAGACACAATTCAATCCATAACAGTCCAACCTCTGCTCCCCCCAAATTCATGTCCTTCCCACAAGCAAAATATGTTCATCCCATCCCAACATCTCCAAAATCTTAACCCTTCTAGCACTGGATAATTTGGGTTTTTTTTCCTCTCTATGTGGAGTACTACACTCACCAGTGGTGTGGGTTCAGGCTCACTCTTCAGTTACCTGGGTCATTGAATCTATACACACACACACACACACACACACTTTATGTTCCCCCTGATGCTTTTCTCAGGTACAAATTGAAATGCTGAATATCACAACTAGTGATTAGAAGCAGAGTCTGTGAGGAGAGAGTGGGAAGAAGCTAAAGGAGCGATAAAGTGAAAGAGAGCCCTTCTCTTCATGAAGAGTGGGATATATATGTGTATATATATATATATATATATACATACATACACTAAGTGTAGGCTGTTCCCAGGTTTGCATGAGCACAACCGTTTGAACCAAGAAGTGGCACACCTGGCAATCCTAGTGGCTATTTCAAAGGGAGGTGAGCCCTCTGATATGGTCTGGACACCACAACCTGCCACTCTGTTTAAACAGGACCTACCTCCCTCTGACATCGAGCTTTGACTCCCACTTGGGAACCCCTTGCCCTTCTGTGCTCCTTTGCCAGCAACTGCATTTGTGCTTTAGCTTTCCTTCTCATCTGCATCCTGCTCTAATGCTCTGTCCTCTGATTTGCTCCATGACTTCAGCTCCACAAAAAAGAATTTCATTGACCTCCTGAAGTCCTGCATCCTCCAGACAGACAGCCCAGTTCAAATGGCTTTTTTTGGCATGGCACCCTCTTTCTGTACCTGCTCATGCAGCCTGATAAACTCTTCTATGGATCCTGAATTAACCTATCAAGTTGGATACTAGCCTAACTATAGGCTTGTGAGAAGCATGTCTATATTCTGAAGGAGTTGAGAAGTGAAAAAACATGCTGAAAAAATCTTAACCCAGTTGAATTAAAGAATTAATTAATTTCCTTAATCATTTAGTTCAGCACTGTCCAATATAACTTTCTGTGAAGATGGGACTTCTATTTCTGTACTGGCCAATTCAATAGCTACTAGCCACATATGATTATGGAGTACTTGAAATGTAGGTATGGGCTGAAGAGCCAAGTTTCTAATTGTATTTAATTTCAATTAATGTGCATTTAACTTTAACTAGCAATATGTGGATAGTGATTACTGGATTGGACAGCACAGATCAACTCTATTCCTTTATATTCTGTGGCAGAGCCACAGTTAAACATTCAGGAGCAAATGATCAAATTGAATTCATTTGTTATGGTAAAAACTTTGTAGGATCTTAAGGAGAAAAGCATAAAGAAAAAAAAATGGTGATGAACTTGGATATCAGAGTCTAACCAAATAACTCCAGGGAAATATGGCTGAGGTTCATTATCATTTATGTAGTGTAGGAGATTGATATGCCCATCTTTCTAGCTCCAAGTATACGTTAAGAGCTATGGAAAATCTGACAAAGGGTGAAAAATTTTGAAGCATACTCAGCTAAGTTTTCCAGAAGCCTGATGAGATCCTGGAGAAGCTGAGTATCTCAGCCTTTCCTGTTGAGTATCTCTGCCACTTGATCGAATTGCTTGACTCTCATTTTAAGCTATTGCAGCTTAAGAGATAGATTAAGGAATTATCTTGGCGTTTTGAAATTGTCTCTTTAGTTTCTGAGTCCAATTTAGTGTTTTCTTCAGATAAATTACCTTATTAGTATTCACATGCAAAATGTTATTCAGACATTAAAACTAGAAGATGTCAAAGTTGAAGTAATGTATCTGATTGGGAGATTATCTTGCTCCTGAGCTGGAAATCGAAAGAAAGCAAAGAAAAAGAGTGGCTAAGCAGAGAGACATGTTATTGACTCTAGGAAGTGCTTCCATCGTAAGGCCTGGGGAACAGTATTTTCTTATGCTGCACAAAGATGAACAACTTGATGGAGAATTTAATCAATTTGATTCAACTTTAAGGTGTTAGGGCTTCTGAGTTCCATATGTTTCTGTCGTCATCAGGAAATCCTTGCACAGAAAAATTTTAATTAAAGATAGCTCAATCTGGAATTAGTGTAATTTACCTTCCTATCTCATGGGATGGCTCTAGAGCTATAGATGTACGGAGCCGACAGGAGGAAGGAAATGGATGAGCTGAGAAATAATTTAATAACATTAAGACTCCAGTACCTTAATGCAATTGAAAATACACTTATATAAGCACAAAAGCCTCAGTCTTTTCTTTCTGAATTCTCCCTCAAAGAACCAGTAATCTCCAGCAGGTATGATGTTGCATGTCTATGTATTTACATAGCGGCTTTTCTATTATTTCCCCAATTTCTTTAGGATACTTGTAAATAAAATCCTCATTTTCATTAGATATGAATTAGCTCCTCTAAAATGTTAATTTGGGGCAATTTTCTTTATTAAAACAAAACACCGAGTCTGTGTGTCTATGTAGCAAAGGAGAGAAGTCCACTTTCTCCTTCCTCCTTCCCTCCCTTCCTTTTCCCTTCCTTCTCTTCTTCCTTCTTATCATATTGCTTTCTGGATGTATGTGGAAATTATAGGAGGATTTACTGTAAAAATGCACTATTTTAATATATTGGTTTTCAAAATATTTGTGAAATCTTTAAGCCAGGCTTGAATAGGATTGTTGCCTGATTTCCATGGTGAGGTGGGAATCACCTGGTTATGAAACCCTCCTCCTTCTCTGTTACCCATCTCTCATTTTTATCTCTTTAAGACAAGAATGCTTTTCTTTTCATTCCCAGTTTCTCCTTTTATTTATCTTAGTAAGTCCTCTATTTTGCATAGAGATGAGAAGATGTTTTACTGTTCATATCACTGTCACTTTCCAGAGAACTGATTTATCGTATGTGACACTAGAAAAAATAAAACACTAATTTATATTCATGAAGTTCTCATTTATGCTTTCTAAACAGATATAATACAATCCGTCTAACCTCTCCAGGACTTTGTATAGCTCTGTCATTTTGTGACATTTTCAGTCCCATATAAGCAGGAGAAAAAATAGTATATGAAGGGTAAAAATATTACAAATAAAATTGAATCAAATATTTTTCAAATAATGAAAATTAGAAGAAATTACTAACCGAGGTTTTAGTTCCTAATTTAACTTTATATACCGAAAAGATGGAACAAAATTTTGACCTGAAATTTGAGAATTATCACAATATGTCTTTCATGTGCAAGGGAATACCTATATTGATAAACAGCAAACAAAAACCAAAAGACACCCATCAGTAATAACTGGGCACATTCAACTAGAGAAATCTGTGTCAAGAACTCCCCTGTGAACTTACAGTGTGCCAAATCTTTTCTTTTTTCTTAGATATCCTGTAAAATTTTACCATAAAATATATCTTAAGCAAAAAATAATATTCATCTTTTTAAGATTTGTTCTTATAATTAGTGTCATAATATTCAAGATCTCCCAGTGAAGGCAGATCAGATCACATAGTTTTAAGTCTCAGTTTAAAGATCACTTTCTTAGGACAAGTTCCCAGGTTGGGCTAGGTTCCCCTGACATGTACTTTTGCAGCCCTCTTTATTTCCCTCATAGAACTCTGTACAATTGCAATGTAGGTAATTATTTTGCAAATATTTGTTTCATGACTGCTCAAAATTAGACTAATCTCCATGATGGAGACACTGCATTGGTTCTCTTCCCCACTGTACACCCAGGGCTGAACATATACTCTGCTATGTATACTGTACTTGTAGAAAAAACACTTTGAATTAATGAGTTATGATTTTTACAATCATCTTTAATGTATTTAAAGCACTTAACATTTGCATAAGGATAAAGGGATTGCTCCCTCTGAAGGGAACTGGCTTTGGGGTAAATGTACTCAGCTGGCTCAGTACATCACAGCATTGGATTCTGTCAAGGGCCCAGGGATGTGTTCCTTTGTATTTGCAATTATATTCTGGAAATAAAAACAGTGAGTAATGTGTAGATAAAGTATTTGTGTGATGAGGCCACAATTAGGCTTACTCCGTGACTAAGCTAATTCTTTTTTCTAGCAGAAGTTCAAAGCCGAGGAAAATAAAATGCTGTCTCACATGCAGGTGAGAGCGGGAGATGGAACTCACCAGGAGCTGAGGAGGTACCGGCAGCTCCAGAGCTGGAATCCAATACTGATCAATTTCCAGTCTCAGCTAGGCAGAACCTAGTCAATTAAAATAGAGTCAGAAACTTTTGTAAAGGGTGTTTGGAAAACAGATTGTTGGTAAACATACCAACTGAGTGGTTGATGAGTCTGGTCTTTTGGAGTGTTGAATGCTGGCTCTCTTAAAATGCCACTGAAAAGCCTGGAGGATCAGGCAAATCTAAGTTTACTCTTCACAAAGTCAAGGAGAAGGGAGGGCAAAACTCAGGACATTTTTGAGGCTTTGGCATCTGGTATAAGGGTTCAGATTGGGTAAGAACCATGACATGATGATGAATGATGCTGTAATGAACATGAAAGTACAGATATCCAAGGTATGGAAACAATCTAATTGTCTGTCAGTGGATGAATGGATCAAGAAAATGTGGTGTGTGTGTGTGTGTGTGTGTGTGGGTGTATAAAATGGATTATTATATATATGTGTGTATATATATATATAATGGATTATTATTCAGCCCTTAAAAAGAAGAAAATCTTGCCATTTGTGACAATAGGGATGAACCTTGAGGGCATTATACTAAGTGAAACAAGCCAGACAGAGAAAGACAAATACTGCAGGGAATCAGATGTATGGAATTTTTTTGAAAAGCTGAACTGATAGAAACAGAGTAGAAAATTAGTTGCTGGAGTGGAACTAGGGAGAGGGAAAGATAGGAACGGTTGATACAAGGATACAAACTTTCAATTATAGGATGAATAAGCTCTGAGGATCTAACTTACAACAAGGTGACTGTAGTTGATAACACTGTATTCTATAGCTGAAATTTACTACGAGAGTAGACCTTAAATATATTCTCACCAAAAAAAGTGGCGGGTAAGTATGTGAGGTGATGGATGTGTTAATCAACTCGATGAAGGAATCATTTCAAAACGTATATGCATATCAGATCATCACATTGTACACTAAGTAGCTCACTAGTTTATTTGTCAATTGTACCTAAGTAAAGTTAAAAATGAAAAGAAAATAAAATTGGTGGGTACAGCAAGGCAAGGGTTTTATGGAGAGGCTTCCAAGAGCCTTGGAGAGTAAACGGTCATTTGATGCTACCTCTCGAAAAGCTGGACAGTCTGATATTAGGTGAAATGGGATTTTGGAGAAGTTTCCAAAGTAAACAATGAAGTTATCTGCAACTTTTATGTTCCTGGGCAGGGGTTTCCTGGAATGGTAAAGTTCTGGTGGTGAAGACAGTGGAATAGTTAGGTCCTGTTAAAAGTGGATGGTGACCTGCCTGGATGGGGATGCTTTCAGGGCTCTGTGCTCTTCTTGCTTTACAGCCTTCATCTGTTTTAGCAAAAGGAGATCCATCATAGGAGCACTGGGGAAATAATGGTTACCTTAGCACAGAATTGTGAAAATCAGCAGTGGGAAAGGGCTATGATATCTTTCAACCGACCTACTCTATCATGAGCAAGCCTTATTCCTTAACCTCTACTTCAGAGTGGCTATTGGAGCTCATAAATTTAAATCCTCTCACTCCAAGATTTCTAATGAAATAAATATAAAGCAGTAAATAGACACCAGAGCAGGAAAAGAGGGGGAAATGGCAGAGGCTACATTTACTTATTTAATTCATGTGCTTAGGGACTTCCAGAAATATTTGGTGGGGGAAATTATTTGCAGTGGGAATAGATAACGTAAATTTATAAGGTTAGTTATTAATGCATTATGCACAATACAATAATAGTGTAAACAGTATGATATTTCTGATAGGTATGTGGGGAAATGCTGTTAAGTGGACCAGCTATCATTTGTATTGTCTTATTATATGCTTGGTTAAAAATGGCCATTCTCATAATCGAATGAATACCAGATGAAGTGAATGTTGTGATTCAATTATAACACATGAAAAATGTTTCTAATAAAATACTTATTTAATTTTTTTGGAAAAAAATATTACAACTTGACAAAACGCATTAAAATGCTAAGTAGAATTCTAGAAAAAAAGTCAATATGTCAAGGACCCTTCAATATAATCCAGTGTGTCCCTTGCCCCTGTCGTTGTGTCAGATAGGAATCCAATGATGCCTTTTAATTTGAGGGGAAAACTCCCACCCTACCCAGAGCATCCTTTACTGCCTATAACAGGATCTGAATTTCCATTGTTAGTGGCACATTATTCTTTTAGGACAGAGGGACCTTTAGTTCCCTGTTAAATATTAAAATATCTCTGGTTATCACCTTACTGAGGTAATATAATAGATCTAATTGACTAGAATATTTTGCTGAAACGATTAACTAATAGATGAAGGGAAGAAAGCAAAGCTTTGGGGAAGTGGTTCTACTGTATAAAAAAATCATTTGTTCAAAATGCAGATCCACCTGGCTGCAGCCCTAGAGATTCAAATTCTTAGGATCTGGGGAGAGGCCAAACCACCTGTCCAGCAAACACTCCTGGGTGAGCCTCATGTGGGTTTTTTTGTTGTTTTTTTTTTAAGAAATAAACAAAACCAAAAACCTAAGCAGTAGTTCTCAAACGTTAGTATGCAACAGAATCGCGTGGAGGACTTGTTACAACACCGCACCCCCAGAGCTTCTGATTTAGTAGGTCTGGGTGGAGCCTGAGGATGTGCATTTCTAGCCTATTCCCAGGTGATGCTGTTGCTGCTGGTCCCGGGACCACACTGCACGCAGACAGGTTGTCTGGAGTGAGCCAGGGAGGTCCTAGAAAGAGTACACAGGAGCAGGAAGTGAGGATGCGAGAGGCTGGAACAACTTCGTCTGCCTCATAATGTCGTGGCCTTGGACCTGGTACTGGAGCCGGAGCTTACCTGAGTTGCAGACTGTGCAGCTGGTCCATTCACTCATCAAATATTTATTGATATTTGCCATGTGCCGGATACCATGCCAGCCATAGGACTATAAATTAATTAGATTATTAAATCAGTAATTAATTAATTCAACACATGTTTTGGGGGCATCATCTACCATTATCCAGGCCGTGGGCTAGCTGCTAATAAGAGATAGGTCTCAGCTTCCAATGAATCAAGAGCCCAGAGCGCTCGGGCTTCTCTGCTGTCCTTCATGCTCTGAAGAGGGCTGAGAAAATGCTGGTTCTTTCTGGGTAAGCAAAACAGAGCACAGCAGAGCTGGTTTGTGTGTTGTCTTGCGGGAATGATGTTCTGCTCGGATGCCTGAAGCTCGGAGAGGGAGGCTTTTCTCTGAACAGTGCTGACGGCTGTGGTCCTGCCGGCCCAGAGGGCACAGTGAACACTTTCCTGTCACAAGCAGCAAGGCTTCCCAGGGTCACCCCTGTGCTAGGCAGCAGGACCCCGACACACTTTTTCTAGAAATGGCACGTGGCCAGTGGAGATAAAAGGCATGCGAGACAGGCTGTCAAGAGCTGCCCCCGTGCCACCTTCCTGCACTGTTTCCTAGAAAACATGCCGGCCGCCCCACAGGAGGCCTGGCCTTCTCTGTGTCTGCAGACAGTGGGTAATAGAGGGCATGAGGGGTCAGAAGCACAAATATTTCTAAAGTTATAGAGGCTGCCCCATATTACACCTGAAGACAAATAACTCATTTTTTAAGTGTAAAAGCCAGGGCAGGAGGAGAATTGGGAATCTCCTGGTAGCACCCTGTTGGCGTTCTTGGGAGTCAGACCTCTTTGTACAAATGTGGTGCAATGATACTGACGGCAGAAGGGCACTCTTGATGTAGCCCGTTTTATTTTCTCCTTAGTGTTTTTGAGTCTAGTCATTTTTACAAAGCCTAGAAAGTCCAATTATTATCCAGGGAACAAATATCAAAAGTGTTGAATGTGTTTAACTGGATTGGTCACTTTGGCTCCAAAATATAGATCATTTCCTTGAGATATCATTGTGGATTTTAATATTATATTAATCTTTCAAATCACAAGTGTTTAGTTTGCCATACTTAAACTGAAAACTCCTTGAGAACAGGAAGTGGCTAATCCAGCTCTCTCCCTCTCTCTCCAGGACTCGCACTAGGTGGACCCCGGATATGTTTGTTGAATATGTGCATGATAGAATGAAAACATGAATGAGTATTACAGAGTATCAAGGAAGCAGGCTTAGGGGAGTGTGGTGATGTCTTTGAGGTTTTCTTGCTACACAAGCATGTGAGAACCTGTCTTGCCTTGCAGGGCGGTCTTCACCATACTCCCCCATGTCAGAACCCTGCTGACCTTCATTGATAAGTATATACAGACACTTGCTCTCTGTTACTGAAGTTGAGATTTGATGAGTTCAAGGAAAAGTGAGCCTTATTCAGAATAGTAAATGTTTTAATATAAGTTGAAATTAAAAATAATTTATTTGGAAGGTCATTTTTCCCCCGTCTGAGGGACAAATGTAAGGGGAAAAGTTGATAGAAAAGTTAATTTATAATCCTACACTCAGGTAAAGATTCTCATAAAAACTCCAAACCCCATTAAAGGTGTTTCAGGGAAACACATGTACACCTTTTACTGCAGATGGTTTAATTAACTTGTTACATTGAATTCACCCATAGGTGGTAAAATCTGTTAGACTGGAAGGAGGAATAATTTCCATATTTGCTCTGGAAACTATTTAAACTTAGAATGTTTGTCCTTATGGCTGGATAATAAGGATTGTTTGACACTAGTGAATATAAAAATGGGTGTAGTTCTAATAATTCTCTGTGTTTATCTCCTACGTGCTGTCTCTCTATTTACAGACCACTCAGGCCTCAAGCTCTCAGGGCATCATCTAGTTCTATCGGTTACACCTCTGAAATGTCTCCCAACTCTGTTCCTCTTTTCCATTTCCTTTGGCCAAATTTACATGCTCACCACCTCCCTTCCTCTCTTTCACGCTACTGTTAGCTCTCATTTTGCAACACAAGACAGGTTATGTCCTTTCCCCAAACCCTAAAATAGCTCTCGACTGTACAGAGTGACGTCCTTACCTGAGAGCAAAGTGTTCGGGGTCCTCTACAGCCTTGTTCTGAACTATTCCATCCAGACTCATCTCTCACCACCTACCTCCACGCAAACCCTGTTCCAGCCCTGTTCCAGCTGCAGCCATGCTCGGCTACCCAAGGTCCCTCTTCAGATGATAAACAAGAAAGATAGTAACATGCAGCTGTTAGGAACAGGAGCTCTAATAAATGGAATATACCTTTAAAAATTGTGAATCACTGTGTTGTACACCCAAAACTTCTACAGTATTGTACATCAACTACACCTCAATAAAACTAATTAACTTAAAGAATAAATGTTACTATAACAACAACCACCAAAAAACCTCCAGGAGCTCTGGAGGCACACTGCCTGGGTTCAAAAGCCAGCTCTGCCATGAACTTGGTGACCTTGAGTAAATTACATCTTACTTCTCTGGGTCTCAGTTTCCTCATCTGTGAAACAAGTAATGATAAAACCTGCCTTGCACAGTCATCGAGAGTTTAACATGGGAGGACACATGTGATGTGCTTAGAACAGGGCATGTTGGTCTCCATTGTCAACTTGCATGTTGTTGCTGGTGATCTCCTCTCGGTTCCCACTGGGATCACACTCACCCTGCTGCCAGCTGTTTCTTTACTTACCACTTTGGAAACCAAAAACAAGAACCGATGATTTTTCTGGATTCCTGCAGCACTTTGGTTGTCCTTACTTTCTTGTGCCTTGAGTTGCAGTGAGGTGTTTTGCTATCTTCGTATCCCCACCAGATGATGAAATCCTTGAGAGCACGAACCTTTTATGAACATCTTCCTATCCGCTGTGCCAGCAGAGTGCTTAGCATCTGGAAGATGCTCATTAAACAGCTGGCAAAACAGAAGACACTTATCCGTGAGACATTCAAAGCACTTTATGTCTGAGTGCACACATCCAGGAAAATCATCTGATTTGAGACTACTACTTATTTACCGTATGTAAAAACTAATATCATCCATTTGACAAATATTTATTGAGTATTTACTATGACCAGTCACTGTTCTAGGCACTGGGGAGACAGCAATTTAAAAACTAGCTTAAAAAGCAATTAAAAAATATACCTGTCCTCAAGGGGCTTCTATTCTAGTGGATGGAAACAGTTAAGAAACAAGATTAAGAAGATGGTAAGTGCTATGGGTAAAAAGAAAGCAGGGAAGAAAGATAGATGGATTGTTATTTTACATATGGGTGGTCCAGGTAGACTTTATTGAGAGGGTGACATTTGAGCAAAGACCCGAGAGAAACTTGCAGCACCAGGGGAAGAGCTTCCAAGGCAGAGGGAAGGGGCAGTGCCAAGGCTATGAGGTGAAGCTTGCCTGGGGAGTTTATGGACCCGGGATGAGACCCATATGGCTGGAAAAGTGTGACCCCAGGAAGGAGTGGTAGGGGTCAGGTCAGAGGTGACTGGAGCTGGAGCTTATAGAACCTGCGGGGTTCATGCTGTTTGACTGTATGACTCTCTCCCCCATCCTCACCCCATCACAGGCTACCCTCAACATCAGTCTTCCTCTCCATCAAGAATAAAACCTTTGGGGCCCAGTTCATAGTCTGCATCTCCTCCCCACCTTTTGAACATTAGTTCTAGATGTTTTCAACACCCAGATGGACACAACATCCAATGATGCAGGAACACAATTCCTGGTCCACTTGCCCCAGGTGATCTTTACCTCTTCTCCAATCAGCTACTCTCAACCTGGACCATATCGTCACTGGGAAACTGCCTCATTAGACATTCTTCCTGTCCAATATACCACCTTTCTAGCCTCATCTCTACCGGAGCTGTCTTCGGTATCTTACAGACCTGCAAGCTGTTGGTGCTGCCACTTTCTCTCATTCCAGCTGTTCCTCTGGAATGTGTTTAAGTTCTGTTCAGGCCAGACCCAAACGCGATCATCTCAGTTCTTTTCGTATTTCCATTCTCAATTTATTGGCACTCAATCCTTCTGCTGTCTCTATCCTTCGAAATTCCAATCCTATGTTAAATGCTGTAAATCCACCTTCCTCATTCTTTATAGCAGAATTCCTGTTTTTCTGGAAAACAGAACAGCACACCTAACCGTGCCAAGAAATACCTCTCCAAATTTGTGGTCCCTCAACTTGAGTGGATCATTAAACCTGCCCATTGATCTTTTATTTCTCCTTCTTCAGTTCTTATCTCTCTGCAGTACTTCTACTAAGAGGAATTGTGGTGAACAAAGTTCCTTTCATACATGTATATATGGAAATCTCTGTGACTTTGATATGTATCTCATCTACTAATGTTTGACATAAGGGATGGATGTAAGTGCTTTGATGTTGAATTAAATGTCACATGATGCTTTCCTTTCTCTTACCTGAATTTGTTTGGAATGGTCATTTATAGGCATTCATGCCCCAATTCTGATGGTGCTACACACTCATGATATCAATATAAAATTCTGTATGGCATATCAACCCTCAGATTCTGTTAAAATTTCTTTAAAGATCCACATCCTTTGGAAAAGAAGTCCTGGCACTAGCAACTCTTTTTTTTTTTTTTTTTTTAACTTTTATCAGAGTTCCCACTGGGCTGTTATTCCCTGATTTGTTTATGAGCCATTTAGTAGATGGCCTTTCTTTCTACCTTCCTGAGAAAATTGAAGTCATTGGGCATAATGTATCTTATTCAACTTACTGATTCTATTAACAAATCTATCTACACCCATTCATTCTTCCCTCATTTCCAACAGTCTTAGTGGATTAGATGCTCCTGTTCCTTTTCAAGGTCAACCCATTCCTCTGCATCCTTAACTCCACCCACAAGCATCTCCTTCTGATGCTTCACTACTCCAGTTATACCTCATTTCCTTTCAACTTGATTCTATGCATTAAACCATAAACCTGCTCAGATCCAGGTAATCTTTTCCCAACCAAAACCGCAATCTCCTTCCAAAACTCTTGACTTTGAACCACATCTAGCAACTTGCCAATCTTTTTGTCCATTTCTTATCAAATTTTTAGAAAGTAACTCCATCTGATGATTTCACTTCTTTCCCTTCCATTCACTCAGCTAACAATTGCAACTTGCATTCTGTCCCCACCAATCTACTAACTTCACCGAGTTGCCAACCATGACACAATTAACAAATGCGATGGAGTGTTTTTTATAATTTTATCTAATTGAGCCATTCACCTGCCTCTGTTGTTGCTGATCTCTACCTAATTAAATCTCTTTCATCTTGGCTTCCATATGACCACGCTCTTTTAGTTTTCTGTGAACTTCCAATATCAATCCTGACCTGTATGGGTTTGATGTGCTCCTCTGCCTTGACCCTTTCCCTGGGGAAAGGCTCTGTCATTGCCCACTGCCCTCATAATCCTGCTACTTCTACCCTTCAAAAGTCCAACCCTATATTTTATGTACAAGATTCTCTCTTTCCTACTCTCCCAGAGGTATCTTCCCAAACGTTTGGTTTTCACCTACTACTGATATGCTGAAGACCCTCAAATCTCTGTCCAGCTCAAATCTCTCTACAAGCTCCAAAATCTTAAGGATAGCAACACATTAAATATTTCATGCCAGGGTCCCACCGTCACTTCCATTTGGCCTGTCTGAAACTGCATTCAGTTCTTCCCAGATCTGCTTCTACTCTTGCTTTTTCTGTCTCCACAGGGAACAAGGATCCATTCCCCTGATATTTCATGCTAATATTCTGAGAGTTACTTTAAATTTTTTTTCTGTACCTCTTCATTGCAAATCAATGTTGCAAGTTTTATTTCCTAAACATTTCACAAATCATAGATGTTCCCTTTTCCCAGCATCTCTGCCACCACCACCCCCAGTTAAGTAAGGCCCTTTTTCTCACTTGCCTATTATATTTCAGCAGTTTCTCAACAAGATTTCTAGCCTTTCCAGTCTTTCTTTCTCAAATTATTCAGTACATGCTGAAGTCATGTTTCTATAATATAAGCATGACATTTTATTTACCTTTTAATCCTCGCTGTCTCTCCATCTCATGTCTTATCACCCCTTTCCTCACAGCACCTCCTCTTCTATGCCGTGATGTCTCTTGCCTCAGGCTTGCTGATATTAAATGCTTTCTCACCCATCATCTCCCAATTAGCGAGCCACCCAGGAAAAGTCAAGCGCTTCCTGTTTTTTTTTCTTTTTTTTAAGTGCTTCCTGCTTTTAAAAATTCAGATCCGGTGTCACAATCTCCAAGACACTCTGTCTGATATATCCTTTCTACCCATGTCTAGTTTAGGCACTCCATTCCTGTATCCTCCTGGAACCCTGAACTTCCCTCTTAGCACACTTTATTACGGTTGTCTGTTTACACAGCCATCTCTCCCACTAGATTTGAGTACTTGAGGGCAGAAACTTCTTTACATACCTGTGTATTTCTAATGACTAGGACAGGCCTTGGCACATAGTTTACACTTAATCACGTAGTTGAACAAATGTGAAAGAATGGTTTAAAATAAAACATGAAATAGATATCTCAGAGTTGAACTGAACACTGGGCCAGTATAATCTTTTCACTTCCTTATTCTCCTTAATGTAGAATGGGGCTAATAATAGTATCTTATATGATTTTTGTGAGGATTAAATGAGATAATATTTTGTAAAGCACTTGGCATAGTGCCTGACATAGTAATTGCTCACTAAATGTTTCAATATAATACTGACAATCGGCTCTATTATTTCTACGATTACTGTTGTTTAAACATCACCAGGAGAGCACTGTGTGAAATCTGTTCTTTACACCACCACTATTACTAGCTTTAACAGTGAAGAAATTGACCTTACGGTGGCTCATTTTCTCAATAAATGAGCTCAAGGGTCATGCTGGCTTTATTACTATTTTTTAATTACAAAGCTATTTTACTTTATTTTCCAATTGGAAAACAAAATGCAAGGAACATCTAAAAATTGCTTGTTAGCCCCACTATCCAACTACAACCGCTTTGGATGTATGTAATGTTCTCCTGAGAGCCCGTTTCCTAGGCACACACGGTTGAGGGTTGTTGTTGGCAATGGAGGTGTCCCTGATGCTAGGTCTGCAAGGAGCATGGGTGCTAAAGAAGTGCAGATGTAAAAGATCTGCAAGGTTTAACCTGAGTCTGGGGCTGAACAAAAGCCCCAAATGAAGACAAAAGTAAGACCCTCTATTAGTGTCAAATCCTGCAGGGGACACAGAAACATTTTTTTGTCTATTGAAAAACTCCAAGACTTAGGGTTGGTGATGCCTATAAATGCAAATGATAACTTTGTTGACTCCCCTGATCCGAGGGGGTATGTTCCAAGACCCCCAGTGGATGCCTGAAACCATGGATAGTACCAAACCCTATACATACTATGTTCTTCCTATATATACATACCATGTTTTTCCTATATATACATACCTATAATAAAGTTTAATTTATACATTAGGCACGGTAGGAGATTAACAACAATAACTAATAATAAAATATCATGTAATAAAAGTTATGTGAATGTGGTCCTCTGTCTCAAAATATCTTATTGTAAAAATGTAATGCCTTTTCCATCTTAACTAAGCAATTATCATGAACCGTGACCATAACTTTTGCAGTGTGAGGTGCGACAGCAAAACTAGTACAGATTTCTTTTCCTTCTTCACAATTTCATGGATAGAAGATTCGTTCTTACCATAAATCTTAGCAACCTCAGCATCGGAGTTTTTTCTTTCCTTATTTTTTTCTCTCACTAATTTTATTTTATTATTTTTTACATCTTTATTGGAGTATAATTGCTTTACAATGCTGTGTTAGCTGCTGCTGTATAACAAAGTGAATCTGCTATATGTATACATATGTCCTCATATCCCCTCCCTCTTGCGTCTCCCTCCCCCCCTCCCTATCCCACCCCTCTAGGTGGTCACAAAACACGGAGCTGATCTCCATGGGCTATGCGGCTGCTTCCCACTAGCTATCTGTTTTTTTGTGTGTGTATGTGTTTTTTTTTTTTGCAGTACGCGGGCCTCTCACTGCTGTGGCCTCTCCCGTTGCGGAGCACAGGCTCCGGACGCGCAGGCTCAGCGGCCATGGCTCACGGGCCCAGCTGCTCAGCGGCATGTGGGATCTTCCTGGACCGGGGCACGAACCCATGTCCCTTGCAGCGGCAGGCGGACTCTCAACCACTGCGCCACCAGGGAAGCCCTAGCTATCTGTTTTACATTTGGTAGTGTATATATGTCAATGTCACTCTCTCACTTCAGAGAACTTTCACCTTTTCACTTAAATGAAGCACTTTATTGCCAGCATCATCGCTTTTGCATTTTGGGGCCATTATTAAGTAAAATAAGGGTTACCTGAACACAGACACTGTGATACCATCACAGTGGATCAGATAACTGGGCTGCTACTTAGTGACCAACTGGAGGGATAAGCTGGACAAAGGGATGATTCACCTCCCAGGCTGGATGGAGCAGGATGGTGAGAGATTTTATCACACTACTCAGAATGGTGCTCAGTTTAAAACTTAGGAATTGTTAATTTCTGAAACTTTCCATTTAGTATTTTCAGACCACAGTTGACTGCAGGTAACTGAAACATTGGAAAATGAAACCATGGTTAAGCTGGGACTACTATACTTGCTCAGCTAATAAGGATTTCAGCAACATCTAACTTTCAAAATACTTTGTTTCCTTATGTTATGATTTCTCACCACGTTACAGTTATTGTTTTATCAACAGCCATTTGTTGTTGCCCTCTGGCAGTGAACACTTATCACCTTTTTTTTTTTTTGCGGTACGCGGGCCGCTCACTGTTGTGGCCTCTCCCGTTGCGGAGCACAGGCTCCGGACGCGCAGCCTCAGCGGCCATGGCTTACGGGCCCAGCCGCTCCGCGGCATGTGGGATCTTCCCTGTCTGGGGCACGAACCCGTGTCCCCTGCATCAGCAGGTGGACTCTCAACCACTGCGCCACCAGGGAAGCCCCCTTGAACATTCTTATGGTCCACTTTTTTGTTTCTCTATGCCCTTAGTCTCCCAGAAAAATATTTCTTTATTCCTTACCATAAGCAAAGTTCCCAGATGTATAATCATTTGATTTAGAGATTCTGCAATAATAGGTTTGTTCATCTAAATAGAAGAAAGTCCTTTAGTATATTAGCCAGGGTATTTCTCCAAGGTATTTAAATTTATCTGCAACTCTGTGGTCCAAGTTCCAGGAGATGTCTGTAATTAGATGTAATTGCATGTCATATGGATCAAACTGTGTGGCATATCAGGTTACAGTTCTGCTACCATCCTCCCTGTACCTCTTCCACGTTCTCTTCCCACCTCCCACTTAGAGCCTCCCTTATCATCCCCACCAAGAAAATGTCTCTAAATTACATCTTATTTCTAAAACTGTCCAGGAAGCAGCTCCCTCGAGAACCTGTAATCAAGCATGATAACAGGGACACAACATTGTTATAATGTCCATTTTCCCCTGAGGAACATGTCTTTAATTTCCAACCTTAAATCTCTATTTAAAACCCCCTCAAGGGCTTCCCTGGTGGCGCAGTGATTAAGAATCAGCCTGCCAATGCAGGGGACATGGGTTCGAGCTCTGGGCTGGGAAGTTCCCACATGCCATGGAGCAACTAAGCGCATGCGCCACAACTACTGAGCCTGCGCTCTAGAGCCCGTGAGCCACAACTACTGAGCCCGCGCGCCTAGAGCCCGTGCTACGCAACAAGAGAAGCCACCACCATGAGAAGCCCATGAACCGCAACAAAGAGTAGCCCCCGCTCGCCGCAACTACAGAGAGCCCGCGCACAGCAACGAAGACCCAAAACAGCCAAAAATAAATAAATAAAATAAATAAATTTTAAAAATAAATAAATAAAAAAAATAAAACCCCCTCAGAAAAGGTAGCTGCCGTCGACTGCAGAGTCTTGTTCTGAAGGAGCTTCCTCTGTTTTTTATTTGTGTTATAACTCAGTGTCCGATACAATTTTTCTGATTTGTTCTTTTCTTGCAGTTCCTTGGATTGTAACAGCCAGAATAATAGTATGGTTTCTCATGAATGTCAGAGGCGCACTTGCTGGCCTCCTTTTCCAGAATATGCTTGAAAATAAAAGATTTACTCTCTGGGCCAGGTAGACTCTGGGTGGAGTGAGGTCCAGGCAGATGTCCTGAGGTGACTGTCCATGAAAATTTGTTTCCATTCTGCACTCAACGTCCTGGAATTCTTCAGAGGCCTCCTTCTAAGGGATTAGGTGTGGGCAAGTGTACTAGAAAGTCTAGTTGTCATTTTCCTCTTCTCTTTTTTTTTTTTTTAACAAATTTGCTTTTTATTTCCATTTTCTAACATTGCAGTTGGAAATTTCCTTGCAGATTATTTTGAGCTGCTTAAATGAACCACTTGATAAATAATATCAATAGCAATTTGTTTGTTAACCCAGTTAGTATCAGATTTATAACCCCCCTTCCGCCTGCCCTAGTTCAGTGAACTTTCCTTAGTTTTACTGAACAGACCCAATTTGGTGGCTTTCCCGTATCACACTGGAGGATGGGCAGATATGCTGTTGCCATGGAAAAAAGGTAATTGCTCAGAGGCTTCACCTTGCATGGGTAATACTGGACTAACTGCAGTACAGTTTCCCATTTATTACAAAACATTTACAAGGAAAATGTGATGTGTTTCATGATGTTAAAGTGTTTGCCTTTTTTTCAAGAAGCCAGGTAAAAATTTCTTATTGGAATAAATGCTAAATGAGGTGAAAACTCTTCAATTGAAAGTAAACTTAAAATATGCAAAGGTAACTGACGACACAAAAAATCAGTTGGTGGGTGGAAGGCCTTGACTGGGTAGACGATGTGAACACGAACACTTCTCTTCTTTGGGTCTCAGCTGTTTATGTCTGTTGAGTTTTGCAGTGTTTGTCCCCAAGCCCATCTTGCACAAAAACACATGGGTGGAACACACATTCTCTGTGGTGCAGTTTAGACATCATTTCACATTCCCTCTTCTTCGACTCCCTCCTTTGCACAAAATGACCCGATCAACTTTTCTGTCCTAACTTCCTTTCCCTCTGTCTAATTTCTCGTATTATCACCCACACTAACCTGCTTTAAAAAGGAAGGCTCTTTTTTTTTTTTCCTTCCCTGGCCTTGGACAGAATAGATTTTACCACATATTTTAATTTCAATCTTAAAACACCACTTTGTGCATAGTAGGCTCTTAATAAATTTTCACTGACAATGCCTTCTGACAAGGCCTTAATTCTCCCCCAAACCAACCAACTAGATCAGTGTTTCTCAGCTTCTTAGCTCACAAGTGGCTGCAAAGATAGCATGCCTTCTGATCAGGAGTACTTTGCCTTTCTAGTTCTAGTGCAATTCCACTCCTGTTCTCTAGCCTAAGAGAGCCTGTTATATACTTTCTAAAAGTACACATGCCTCCTCATACAGTTCCTGCCCACTCCTAGTTTGACACTGAGACTCATGGTACTAGAACTAGAAGACCTCCAAATTCACTTTCCTTGCTGATTCTCAGCAGTTCAGTGACACTGCTGTCTAGTCACCATGCTTAGGAAACCTGGTCTGACCAGGCTGGCTTAGCATATGTTTTAGGAACTGCCACATAGCCTATGCACACTTCTGTTGTGCCCTCACCACATTTTACTGCTGTTAGCTCTTTAGCCATGTGGCATCCTCCAGTAGACTTGAATTTCTTGAGGATGAGTCTGTTTCTTATTTAGAGTTGTTTGCATGTAGCCTAGCACAGGGGTTAACAAAGGACCTTCAACACATGTTTGGTGAATCCAACAGTTGGTTAATGACTAATGCTGATATACTTATGTTGTCCAAATTACAGCTTTATCAATGCATTAAAAGCAGATCCCAAGTAGGAAGGTTTTTAAACCCTTTGCTCATATGGCTGTCACATCTCCTAAAATGTATTCAAGTTTTACTAGGACCAAGAAGGGTTAAGATGCTGAAGGGGGGTTAATTGAAAGTGACTAAGCTTGAGGAACACATTTGGAAATTGGTTTGTGTTCTTATTTGTATAACATGCTCCCCATGCCAAGTTAGATTGGCTTGCTTAACTGGTGTAGTATTAACATCCGTGCTTTACAAATGCTTGACCAATCGTTTCTCCAGTGTTGTTAATTGGCTGGCTACTTTGTCGCTTGCTTTTTTTTTTTTTTTTTTAAACATCTTTATTGGGGTATAATTGCTTTACAATGGTGTGTTAGTTTCTGCTTTATGACAAAGTGAATCAGTTATACATATATATATGTTCCCATATCTCTTCCCTCTTGCGTCTCCCTCCCTCCCACCCTCCCTATCCCACCCCTCCAGGCAGTCACAAAGCACGGAGCTGATCTCCCTGTGCTATGCGGCTGCTTCCCACTAGCTATCTACCTTACGTTTGGTAGTGTATATATGTCCATGCCTCTCTCTCGCTTTGTCACAGCTCACCCTTCCCCCTCCCCATATCCTCAAGTCCATTCTCTAGTAGGTCTGTGTCTTTATTCCTGTCTTACCCCTAGGTTCTTCATGACATTTTTTTTTCTTAAATTCCATATATATATGTTAGCATACGGTATTTCTCTTTCTGATTTACTTCACTCTGTATGACAGACTCTAGGTCTATCCACCTCATTACAAATAGCTCAATTTCGTTTCTTTTTATGGCTGAGTAATATTCCATTGTATATATGTGCCACATCTTCTTTATCCATTCATCCGATGATGGGCACTTAGGTTGTTTCCATCTCCAGGCTATTGTAAATAGAGCAGCAATGAACATTTTGGTACATGACTCTTTCTGAATTATGGTTTTCTCAGGGTATATGCCCAGTAGTGGGATTGCTGGGTCATGTGGTAGTTCTATTTGTAGTTTTTTAAGGAACCTCCATACTGTTCTCCATAGTGGCTGTACCAATTCACATTCCCACCAGCAGTGCAAGAGTGTTCCCTTTTCTCCACACCCTCTCCAGCATTTATTGTTTCTAGATTTTTTGATGATGGCCATTCTGACTGGTGTGAGATGATATCTCATTGTAGTTTTGATTTGCATTTCTCTAATGATTAATGATGTTGAGCATTCTTTCATGTGTTTGTTGGCAGTCTGTATATCTTCTTTAGAGAAATGTCTATTTAGGTCTTCTGCCCATTTTTGGATTGGGTTGTTTGTTTTTTTGTTATTGAGCTGCATTTTTAAAGGCCACAGGATGGAGCCAAATCGTGATCCCTCCGTTTCCTCCTGAGGATTTACAGAATTGAATTTCAGTTTCATAAAAATAAAAATAAATACATGCCCCTATATGAAATACTAACTAAAATTAATAGTAATCGATTTCTCTTAGAGTGGGAGCTGGACCCAAACAATCAGTTAACAGTAAGCTTGTCAAAATGCACAGGACACACAGGTTCTTAGGTGCTTTATCATAATTTTATTTGCCCAAAGCATTTGAATAAATGAGGTGAAAGGTTGCCTCAAGTCTCTGAATCTTTGATAGATCATTTCTGGACCTTCTGCTGAAATACTGTTGACTAATTTTCTGCAGTAAATTTTCTCTGATTGTCACAGCCTGTAGTAATAGATGACTTTTCCTCCCATATGTTACTATGCCTGGGTGCGGAGAGATGACACGCAGGCTGTGCGTATGTCTGTGAGAATGCAGCTGTGTGTGCATCTTTTGATGGAGAAAAATAACTTTCTCCAGAGATTTTGTTGAAAATCCCATTCCTCCTCCCAAATAGCAGGTGCTCAATGAATATTCATTGAGTCACATTCTTATTTTGTGTTATATGTTGGTATTGCCCACATCTGCAGGATTGGGAAGCAGAGTGGAAGGGGTGATGAAGACAGGAAGGAGAGCCTCGTATGACATTGTAGCAGCATAGTCATAGCTGGAGGTCCAAATTGGCAATGAGACTCACAAGGTGTAAGTAAGCTTGGGGGCCACGTTTTCTTAGCTTTATAGAAGGTTACAGGGCAGGTGCTTCAGCATCACCTCATGGGGACCCAGCAGCTACTCAAGTACACAGATCCTCTTGCCTCCTTCCCCTTCAGGGCCAATGCAGCTGCTGCAGACAGTAGCCAAATTTCCCACAACTTTTTTGTACCCTTCTAGTCACATAGGTCCAAGGCCTGCTTTCAGCTCCACAGCCCAAGTGTGGCTCTGCAGATCAGGCATAAACACAACGAAGCCAATACAACATTCCACATTTATCTTAACACTGCAGTTTCCAAGAAAGCAGTGCTGTAGGAAGACACTCTGTCCTGCATCCACTCAAGCCTGATGAAAACCCTCGACACTGGTATTAATTTCCATATCACTTGAATTGCAAAATAGACACAAGAAGCAGTTTTTTAAAAGAGAAGTCTGTTTTCCACAAACTTTTCATTGTCCCATTGGAGAGATGCCCATGACAGAAAATCACTCTGAGTGAAATGAACACTTCAACCACTAAGGGCTTAAGATGCTGATCAACTCCATAGAAAAGTGACTGTGCACCCACCTGAACACACCTGTTGGATGTTTGAATTAAAACCCAAGGAGTTCCTTTTTTATAGAGCATTTCAATTCTTTCCTTTGGTTCTGGACATCTCAACTATCTCTCTCAATCAGAGAAATTTGTCCCCTGCCTAGGAACCCACTTACTCTAAGTTTCTGTCATTCATAATTTTGCACTTCTTGCTTAACAGAGAATCTAAAAGACATGTCTGTAGGCACCAACTACAATTGGGTTGAAAATCCTTCAAGTACAAGGTTTTATTCAAAAGCTCTAGTCTGCCCTATTGATTATATAAGTTCAAAATTCCTAGTTTAATTTACCCCAAATGGGTGTGATCTGAAGTCTTTTATGTCTTTGAAAGGATAGATATTGTATACATGCAATAACAAGTGTGAGTCCTACAAAAAAAAAAGCATAATCAAGTTCACAATTTTTTCAGAGCTAATTCTCTGCCATCCTTATCTTTATAATCAGAATGAATATTAATTCCAAAGATAAGTCTGAATCCCTCAACAAAGGACACAATTGTATGTAACACAAATGTTATACATTTATATGTAGATATCTCCCTTGAGAGTGAAGCAGAAGTTCATTCCCACTTGCCTTCTTACTTCCCTTGTTGCTCATTACTCCAATGGAAAATAACTTCAGTACAGCTATGTTTATGAAGAACTCACTTCTTCATAATGTACATGTCAAGCATAGTTCCTTGCTTGAAAAATGTGAAAGCATAGGGAAAATGTACATGTCAAGCATAGTTCCTGAGAATGTGAAAACAAATGTAATGCCCATCAAAGTTTTAAGCACAAAGAAGAATGGATAAAAATGATTGAAACTGTTTTAAAACATGTCATTTCAGCATTATGCTTGAATTTATGTTGCTTACATTTTAATATACTTTATATATAGAAATCCCCAGAGAACTTTTATAATTGGTATGATACCTTTCAGTGGAAAGCTTAATTTAAGTAGATTACTGATATAGGTCAAATTATTTGAAGTTGGGTACTCGGGGAAGAATCACTAAAATATATGCAAAGTGCCATTTGTGGATTCTCTTTATCTCATGCTTTAATTCCCCTATAATTCCATTTTTCAGTTTAATAATAATACTCCTATAATTTCTTGAATTTTCTCCATCTATAGACTTTATGTAATTCATAGGTAACTTATAACAACTCAGGTATTCTGGCTTCTCCATTTAAATAAAATTTTTCTTTCAATCAAATGATTTAGTAAATTTAGATTAGCATCTTGTGTTTGTTTGTATTTAAAAAAAATGTATTATTTCATTTGACACATGTAACCAAATCAAAAAATCTTAAATTCATCAGCCTTGCTGAGGGGGAAAATTACAGTGCATTTTTTTTTTTTTTTTTTTTGCGGTACGCGGGCCTCTCACTGCTGTGGCCTCTCCCGTTGCGGAGCACAGGCTCCGGATGCGCAGGCTCAGCGGCCATGGCTCACGGGCCCAGCCGCTCCGCGGCATGTGGGATCCTCCCGGAGCGGGGCACGAACCCGTGTCCCCTGCATCGGCAGGATGACTCTCAACCACTGCGCCACGAGGGAAGCCCTACAGTGCATTTTTGAAGTTATAGAAGGACAAAGATTAGTAAGAGAATGTCTTCAAACAGGACCATCTAGACAAATTTCTGACAAAGCCTGCCAACAAGTTACTCCAGTGATCTTCCTTTCTAATGGAGAAAGACGGACTCTTCTTCCAGGTTTATCCTGCCAGTGTGCTCCAGAATAATTCAATAACATTCTTGGAAAAGATGTTATTGACATATTATACGTTACAACATACATATATGACGTTATAGGACATATTATGTTATAGCATACTTGATACCACAAGATATGCTTTCTGCTTTGACACTTTGTCAGCACTATCAGAAAATCACTCAAAGTTCCAAATGAGTTCCCATTTTGGTTGGCTTATAAAAGAGAGGTACATGCTAGTGGTACCCCATTTTTGATGGAGGAGATGGGTGGGAATGAAAAGTATACGTGTCAGAAGCCACTGGCTTCAAGCATATATTGCACATTCATACATGCTTCTCCCTTAATCTGAGAATTACAGTTTAGTTTATATCCACTGAACTGATCTTTATCACTTGATAGACTCTGACTCAGCAAGCTCTGAAGAGGATAGATACAATTTTAAATTGCCACATTCTCTTGCAGTTTATTTGTTAATACTTACGGCCTCAATCCATAAAATGAGTTATGTGAGCACACAGCAATTTCTGGTAGAATGTTTATGAGAAGGTGAGATTTGGAGTGAAAAATGATAGCCTTGGAAAAAAGAATCATAGATAACAAAATTTTGAGATAACTTTTAGTGACTCTAAATTAATATTGTAGTTAGTTTGCATAACACATAAAATTTGGAAACATGCCCATTAACCCACACACCAGTAAATATTTATCACCTTTTAAGATTACTTTACTATGGCACACTAAGTTTCTAGACACCTAATAACTATGGCCTGATACTACTTTTTTTTTTTACAATTCTTTTTTTTTTAATTGAAGTGTAGTTAATTTATGTTATGTTAGTTTCAAGTGTACAGTAAAGTGATTTAGTTACACATATATATGATACTACTCTTTAAATTTGAACACTAAAAAGAAAACAAAATAATTTGTTTCTATCCAATATACTCTCTAACTTAATTTATATAGCATCAAGGAAAATTGCTGTTACTGTTCAAATTGTATAGAATCTGTACATCTCTAGACATTTTAAAGTATTATGATCAGCCCCTAAGAGGCTGATCAACAATAAAGGGTGATAACACACATATTAAATACAAGTAGTGTTTATATATACATCTATAGTAAAGCCATTGGAAATCTCCTGGTAGCACAGGTTTTGGGATGCTGTGAGCTAAATCATGTTTCTCTAATGATGAATAGTGTATGTTTCCAAACTATAACATGGGAAATGTAGAAAATGAATGTAATTCTTGCACTGACATTGTTTTGTAATAGTATTTATATGTCTATGGATAATTTGCTATGTAATTTCACATTTGACCAAGGTCTAATGAAGGTAAACTTGTTGATTTAGAACGCCTTTTGTTGTCAATGAAAACAGAAAACTGGAGATCCGTCATTGACTTTATGTCCCTTAAGCCAGTAGAGACTAGGGCTTATATCAGTTTATGACATCCATTATAAAATAAGGAAAACGCCAAATAACAGTTTCATAGTATGCAGACACAGTACAAAAGGCTAAGAAGAGCTAGTCTGAAAATACATAGCAGAAACAAAAGTGATTATTTAAAGGGAAAAAAAATCACACTCTTTCCTCAGAACCAATAAATGAATTTCAATTAATCATTAAGTGAGTAGTGGGTATTCGTCTCTGAGACTATTTTGCATAAAAATTTTATGAACATTTTTTTCTTTAACTCCATATATATTTAAAATTGCATGAAGAAAATGTCTGCTGTTTCCACTATTTTGTTGTCCTTGGGAAAGGCAATACTACATTTAATTTTCTGGTTCTCTTCAGACTACAGTATTGGAATTGGCAGATCCCTACAGTACAGAAAAGATCCATTTTCAACACATATACATAATTATTATATGGGTTTCTCTCTGTCTTGATCTGATTACCAAGACCTGATCGTCCTGCATATCCAATAACAAATAGCTTTTTTTTTTTCAATCTAATTTTGCTGATAAATTTGGAAAGATCATCACCAGGTACAGACGAAAAGTCATAGCCAACCCAAAATCTTTTGATGGCACTGGACCTGACTTTGCTGAGAGAGGAAGTTGAGCTATGGAGCAGGCTGAGAGCCGAATATCTCTCATAGCCCTGGGCAGGCCTGACCATCGTCCTAGACTGCTCGTGGTAGGGAATTTCAGTGCAACTTCTCATCTGTTTATCCAGTGAATTCTCCTATGTCTGCTGGCTGAATTTTTACATTTCACTGAATTTCCATGAGAAATGTGTTTAGAACAGTGTTTCGTAACTGAAATACTTTTACATTTAGATTCACTGAATTTTAGATCTGAGAGCTAAGGGAACATTTACTCCTACCCATCATTTAACACATGCAGACACTGAAATTCAAAAGGTTAAGTGGCTTTTCTGTAGCCATCTAGCTTTTTTGTGACAGAGCCCAGACATTCTCAATGTTGGTTCAGAGCTTTCTCATTTTCACTTTAAGATAATTCTTCCTTAAATAGCTTATAGTGTAAAAATCTATGTAAAAAGGCTGTGTCCTTCTATCTAGGCTTTTAAAAAAAGTTTTACCCATGGAGAGTTGCATATTTATGTAAATTACCCAGTGAAAGTTCTGATACAGCGTTGAAAAGGGATTCAAAGAGATGAATACCTTTGATATTTCCAAGCTGGAGTGTTAGTGATCGATTATGTACGACAAAAGAAAACGCCTGTTAATATTTCTGAGAGGTTGTAACCTCAAAGAAAGCAGGAACCATATCTAATGAATCTCATGTGCCTAGCAACTTATCCAGCACATAATAGACACTCGATATGTTTGTTGACTAACTAAAGAAGACAGTTTGGTGGTGAATCAAAAGCATGTTCTTAATGTATGTTTAAAATAGTTCTGCTACATAAAATTGCAATGACAAGATCCCAAGAAATTGACATAGGGACAAGTCATCTAAGAGGGGCTCAGGAAGGTGACAGAGCTGGCAGCTGAATCAAGGAAAGTTTTTATCTTTTAGGAATATCAGGGATCTTTAGGTGTAACTGCTCCACAAATGTTCTGTGAACAGAAACAAACTCAGAGGACTTGGGAAAAGAAGTAGAGATTCCAAAGTGGGAAAAGTTTGGGTTAAAAGCAAAGAAAGGCTGCAGAGGACTAGAAACTTTCTAAATGGAGATATGATGCTGGTGACAGTTGGCTAGACCTTAACGAGGTCTGGAAAAGATACTCTGTGGTTTTGTTTTGCATCCAAAGCTGACAACTCTAAGGAACAGAAATAAACTCTTGGGAGAGAGTCAGGACCAGCAGGGGTAATAAACCCTCCCAGCTGAGTCTTTGTTGTGCACAGTTTTTATTTTAACTTCGTTTCTTATTAAGCAAGTCAGCAAAAAGAGTTCTTCTTTCAATAACTTTCATAGAAATATATTCTTCTGGAAAACAGGACTATACCCACTGTTACAGCAAAAGTAATGAGGTCAAAAGTGAGAGACAAAAACCTTCTTTGAAGAGACCTCACATTAAGAATGAGATGAAGTGTCCATTTGAAATGGAAGCAAGGTTAAAAAATAATTTAGAGGGGCTTCCCTGGTGGCACAGTGGTTGAGAGTCCGCCTGCCGATGCAGGGGACACGGGTTCGTGCCCCGGTCCAGGAAGATCCCACATGCCGCGGAGCGGCTGGGCCCGTGAGCCATGGCCGCTGAGCCTGCGCGTCCGGAGCCTGTGCTCCACAACGGGAGAGGCCACAACAGTGAGAGGCCCGCATACTGCAAAAAAAAAAAAAATAATAATAATAATAGTTTAGAAATTAAACCTCTATTGTGCAGGTAAATTATAGTCAGGAAGGGGAGGTATAACAATAAATGTAAATAGCTTGGTGTTCCTTAAGCAGGAAGAGTGAGACAGGAAGTGATGGGAGCTATTAGGTCCTCACTGGATGAGTCTCACTACCTTGAGGATAAAGAGATTCCCAATCCCCTTACTAGTTGTTAGACTTAGTGTTCATAGGGAAAAAATGAATAATGGCAAGCAAAAGGAGTTGTATCAGAAACCCAAGTGAGCACGACATAGATTTTGGAGGTTTGGGGGGACTATAACTTGGGAGGCTCACCTCTGAGGCTCTGACCTCATGTCAGCTGCTCCATGAAGTGAAGTCTTTTTCATGTTCTCAGTGGTTTAGGGGAGATTAAAGGTTTTCGTACTTAGTGCATGCTGCTGAAATGGCTTCCAGGGGTTAGAGAAAACCTACATTTTGCCTCAAGTTATGTTTCTTGCCCAGATTAGTGCTGATATACCAACTTTCCTGAAGAAACAAAGTCCAAGGCTATCTGAGGTCTCTGAAACAAAAGAGTTCATTGGTGTTTAAGTGACGATTGTAAAAAATAAGGTAACAGATCGAGATCTTTTCGAAATGTAACCTCAGAAAGCTGTGAAATGCTCCAGAAGTTTTTGAGACTGACCATGAGATGAAATGCTAAAGATACACTGGAACGAAATTAAAAGGAAGGTCAGGACACAGCCGTGTCTGAATGGGAGATATAAAGCACAGTGAATACAAATTGATAACGCTGAGGTGAGAGATCATTTATTGCTCTTCCACTTTTCTTTCAGGGAACAAGCAATAGAATTGAAATGAATGATCCAATTTTAGACCTAATTTTCATACAGCATCATTTCTCCTGAAGGTTCACCAGAGATAGAAATCAAAGAGAAAACCAACTGACTTCATCCTCTACTCATCTCATTGATGGGGGGGCTCAAAATCTTGTCTGAGAAATATTTTTTAAAATACAAATTCTGAACTGCAAAATCTGAAAACATTTTATTATTATGTGCATGTGTTCTTAACTTGCATATTAATGCTAAGTATCCATATACACACATGAAAACACAGATACACATGTACACTCACACCCCCAAATATGCACTTTATTCTCTGTCTCTGTGTCCCTGTCTTTGTCTGTCTCTGTCATCTATCATCTATCTATCTATTATCTATCTATCTATGTATCTATCATCTATCTCTATACCTATCTGTCTATATATCTATCCATCTATGTCTATTTATTATCTTTATTTATAAGTCACTTAAAATATTGTTTTCATCCTGTGCTTGATGGTGGGTTTTTTTTTTTTTTGTCTCCTCATACTTGTACCTGTCTTTTTCTCATTGACATCTATGTCACTTTAATTGTCTCCTAGAGGATAAAAAGTTGTTGCTTTGAGAGATATTATAAAAAGCATCACATGTGATTCTCTCTCTGGAATTTGCAGAATGCTAAGAACTGTGAAAGATCCAAAGTATTACCCTTCTTGCAATAAAAAAAGGTAGCCTGACACAATTTCATGGACGATGCTAGCAGAAGACACAAGATGCTTGCATCTGAGACAAAGGACTTTATTACTTTTGGCACAGCAGGCCTTATAGGTGTCATGTTCACATTTATTTCCCTTGCCCGCTAGTCCCAAGTGGGACATTACAGAGCAGCCCAGGTAGATGTTACACACACAGTGGTCTTGTGTCCCAGGTAATGAATCAAAGCTGAGGAAACATTCTTTTAAAGGGACTGTCAGCAAATAATGTTCAACATTTGCCCCAGAGAGAGAGATTATCTTTATTGTCATAGACAAAAAAAAAACAAAAAAAAATTTAAATTCTGCCCCTGCCCCAGAGGGAGACACTCCTTCTATCTTCCAGAGTTGTTTGCTTAACAAAGACCCTTGAAAAGATAGTCCAGAAGAAAAGGCTGTCAGTGCCTTCAGCAGAAACATGAGAGACCTATTGAGAATCTTCTCCCAGTAGAGACTTGCTTCAATAGTTCTGAGTACACATGCTTCTAATGTTCAGATTATTATTGGCCCAAGAGATTGTTTGCCTGTCAGTTTCCACAAAGTTCTCTTGTCAGACAGTAAGCTCTATTTTTCTTTCTCTTTTCTCTCTTTCTTTCCCTCCCTCCCTCCCTCCCTCCCTCCCTTCCTACCTACCTTCCTTCCTTCCTTCCTTCCTTCCTTCCTTCCTTCCTTCCTTCCTTCCTCCCTTCCTCCCTCCCTTCCTTCCTTCCTTCCTTCCTTCCTTATCAATCCTGGCAAAGAGGCCTCAATCTTGTGCTTCTGTGTTTTGTCCTTAACATCATGAACAGGTTTTCCAACATGTGCCACATCTGGACAATCTTTCTATCTTTTTCTCTTTCTATCTTTTTTTCTTTCTTAGTCCTATACTACTTGGCTGAACATTCTAGCTCCAGTCTTTATTTGTTGCCGTGTCCATTGCAAATGATGAGTCAAGCTCTCGTGCTTTTGAGAAAATCTCAGGAATTGGGGATTCTAGCAGCATCTGAGTGCTTTATGCTTGGACTTTTTACACATTATGCATTGCTCCCTCCTACTCCTTTAAGATTCCTGAGTATATATATCCCTTTATATTACAACAGTTTCACACCAACAGAAAATCATACTGCCAAAAAGCAAGGCTCTAAGAACCTCTGTGAATCATACAGGTTCATGTCAAATGCTCTGCCTGGATTCCTAAATCTAGGAAATAGGAGGGGTTTAAATTTTTTAATTTTTATGCTATAAGTGGAAATGCTGCTCTGAAGGTAATGAAAATGATGACAAACATACCCTAAGTTTTGCATTCAGAGGAGTTTGAGCCCCAGCAAAAATTAACTCCTTGGAAGTCATATATTTACCCTTGTTTTTCTGCTTTTGCTCAAAATGTCCTTGGAATTCTTTTCAGAATCCAACATACATTTTTTTGGACAGTCTTCGGCAGTAGCCAATCTGTATCCTTTAATACTGAATTTCATTTTGGAGATAAGTAAGTTATTTAGAGCTCAACAAAAAAAAAAGCAGATAAACAAGCTGGGTTAAAAAAATGTGAATATGTGCAATGAAACAGTTATCCTTATGTGGTTGATAAACTGGCCCTGAACACAGTTCCGGCAGAGGAGTTCCAAATGCTCAGGGTTTTCAATGCTCTGGGGGAAATTAAAAGTGGCTCTTCTTCCCCAAAGGATTGAGAGCTCCTTCACTAAAAGTATAAATGATAAAGAATTGTTAAAAATGTACTATTTTCTGTGTTATTTCTTTAACAGGAATCATTTTTGAGCTAAAGAGATTATATCAAAATGGAGGGATTTTGTCAGTGGCTGTGATCTGGACGTTGCCAGAGCCAGCGAAAGCACTTGCAGAGTTGCCTACTTACCAAGAAAATGATTCTGTTAATTTCCCCTTCTTTTGTGAATTTCCCACCCTTCTTCGTTTTGTCTTGTTTTTGAAAGATAGCGTGTTTGATTAGGAAAAAATGGATATCTGTGAGTAAATTCTCTAACTTACCTGGCTCTGAGTTACATTTAGACAGTTACTTAACCATTTAGCTTATTTACTCAAATTTTTTAAAAATGGGAAGAATAGTACCTGATTTACAGGATAGTTTTTCGATTGATGAGATACCATATTGGAAGGTGAATGGCAAAATTGAAAGTAGATCTATGCTCAATAATTTTCTTCCCACCCTCATTTTATTTTCCTGCTCACCCTGGGTTAGAATAGTATCCATTTAATATTTCCCCTAGAACAGAGGAAATGGATTGAAACCTCTACGTTCATGAAAGCTGAGCTTCCTGCTTAAAATTTATTCTCAAAATTCATGCCTACATCAAGACAAAGAGGCAAGATAAAGAAAGGACCTATTCCTGCCAGCACCGTCTCTGTGGCAGTATAGATGGATGATTGTCACGTGATGGGAATATAAACGGACCCACCCCAAACTACTTGGCTGGGCTTTAATCCTATGATGTTAGGCATAGGGACTGTTGGAAAACAATTTTCCCCAATACATGACCCCTTCAGTGGGGGAACGATCAGGGAAAACGTAAGAATACTCTTCAGCTGGGTGAGGGGAGGTCATGAGAGCAGTGGAGAAGAATAAAGGAGTTGCCTTCTCTTTCCACCTATGCCTCTTCTTTCTCAGTGGGGTTCCTGCACCTGAGGGGAAAGGGGCTCCTTAGCTTAGTAAGGATTGGGGGTCTGGTGCCTGTGGTACATGGGAGGGAGTGAAGCACTGGAGAATAGAGAGTTTTGAGGATTCTGCTTTTCGACTTTATTTAAGTTGCTAAAAACACTGGAAGATTTTTGTGGAGTGGCACGAGCGTAGCTTGAATGTGTCCCTTTGGCTGGCGATTTGCCTGAGTCCAGTCTTGCAGGAATCTAAGAGAGATTGCTGGAAGGATCTGGGTGCAGCAGAGCCAAGGAAAGTTGTATCCTCACAATATAAAGTCCCCGATGTGGTCCTTTCTTAGTGATTCACAGCTTCTGCTTTTGAACTTCCATAGTTATTTTCAGCAGCTAGGGTGATGGTAGGGAGTTTAAGTGCTGATTTAAATATATGTTCTCCATTGAATCTTAAAGCTGTGGGGAAGGAAAAGATAAATTGGTGCTGTTTGGGTTTGTCCTTGCCATCGTTGTTCTGTTTAGACTTTAGTATTTTGAGATTGGTCAGCACACAGTTCTGGTCCTATGGGACCAACTATGAAGGTCAAGGGGAAGGGAAAAAAGTGCCTGCAAAATTAAAATGGGGGAAAAAAGAGGAAAGATGGGGATCAAGGAGAGGCCACGGTAACCTACAGCTAGTCCCCACTATAAACATTATCTTTTTTTTCAACAAGCCTTGTATCCTTGGACATTCCATTTTGTAAAGAAGTCAAAAATGAAAATCTCTGCTCATTAAAATCATAAATAACATTTTTCACTGGCAGAAGCAAATACACGTCTAAGAAAAGGATCCTAGCACTCTTCTACTGAGAAGGTGTCCAGTAGCTGCTGAAGAGTCCAAACAAGAACATATAACTGAAGCTCAATTAAAAAACAATTCAGGTAGATGCTAAAGGGACTTTACCTTTTAAAAAGATTTAAGGCAATAAGCAAAAAGGAGAAATTAGCAGGAAACCCTGGAGTGAAGTTGGAAATTAGACTCTAATTATCATTATCGTACTTATTTACAGTTGTAAACATAGGTAGACCTTTCAAGAAAAAATTTGTGTTGGTCCCTTTGCCTGTGATCATTAGACTGTAAGGAACTAACTACCCAACTTGATGGTGCATGTGAATTTCTGTCTTCCATTGTAGAAGAAATGAGATTCCTAGCTAGGAGCGCATGGGTAGATGCAATTCTTGAGCCCCATCATTTTCTGTTAGGAACCCCCAGTTGTTCTCTTAGTCTGGCCTCCTGACCAGACCTGTGGCGTTGTGCACTCTGGTGGCCCAGATGCTGCCGGTTTACACCCTCTCTGTTTGTAATGAAGGATCACCCCAGTGGGAGAGCTGGGAGGAATTCTTAATGTTTTATTCCTGCAGCCACCACTGGCTGTAAGTCATCATTACAGGTCTTGGCTTTCTCTGTCTGTGGCCCCGCCTGGCTGATGGTGTGAGGGGAGGGGGAGCTCAAGAAGGAAGGACGTAACTGTTTTGCGTGCGATTTTTGAAACTCAGTACATCTTGGGAGCTTGCTTCCACCTTGATGATTTTCAAAGTAGCATTTTAAGGTGACTAGGATGCTAGTGAATAGCTCTCCTTGTGCATTACTAAGTAATGTGGACGATCACTATCCCGCTTCAGGGAGTATTTTATTTCACTAGGCTTTCTTGATGGCTGCACATAGTCCAGTAGAGATTTTTTTATTCTCCATAAAGCCCAGATGAACCAATAATACTTTGCTGCCTTTTAAATTTTTATCAATGACATTCCAATGGCTGTCTGAGCTTTTCTTAACCATTGTTTAAGAGTTTAAGCAACAAAAATGTTCAAGAGTTTTTTGGATTAGCGGTTCATTTTTTTCTACCCAACACAACCACCATTCATAGACATCCACCAAGGTGTACAGGCAAGAAGTATATTATTATTTAATAACATATTATTATAATATATTAAATATATAATAAATATATTATTGTAATAACATTTTCTATATATGTGGAAAGAGATTATATAATATATAAAATATATGTATATATGGAAAGAGATGGAATATATATTTATATATATATGGAGTCATAGAGAATATTATATATATATAAAAAGAAAGAGGGATTAAGATTTATTTTAAGGAATTGGCTTACATGACTATGGAGCCTGGCAAGTCCAAAATCCATAGGCTAAATCAGCAGGCTGAAAACTCAGGCAGAATTTCTACTTTAAAGTCTCAAAGCAGAATTCCTTCTTCTCTGGGAAACTCAGATATTTGCTCTTCAGACCTTCAGCTGCATGAGGCTCACCCACACTTTGGAGGTTTACCTGCTTTACTTAAAGTCAACTGACTATAGATGTTAATCTCATTCACAGATATCAATACCTTCACAGCAACAACTAGACAAGTATTGGACCAAACAACTGGCCACCACAGCCAAGTCATTTGACACATAAAATGAATCATCACAGTATGCAATGTATCTCAAGCCTCTCTACTCATCTCTATCTTTATTGCTCCTATTCTTTTTAAGTCACGAGCTTCCCTTCCCTGGACAAATGTAGCAGTCTTGTGACTTCTCTATATCAGTCAGCTTACTCCACCTAATGCTGTGGTAACAAGCAATCCTCAAATCTCAGTGGCCTACATTGGTGTTTGTTTTTGGCTCACATTATGTATTGATTGTGCCTCTGCTTCATGGGTCTTCTTTACTCAAGGATCTAGGCTGAAGGAGAAGCCCTTATATGGGACATGCTGCCCTCCTGGCTGAGGGAAAAAGAATAATCACAAAATTTCACAGTGGCTCTTAGAACTTCTGCTCTGATGTGGCATAAGTTCTTCTCATACTTTATTGGCCAAAACAAGTAACAGGGCCAAGGCTGATTCCAAAGGGGCAGGTGGTATATCCTTTCACAGGGAGGGCCAAAGAATATTTAGAAGCAATAATATACTGACTACAACCTCCCTTGAATCCACTATTCTCCATGCTTTAATCAGAGATGTTCTTGAAATAAAATTGGATTATATCAATCATTTGCTTTAAAAAAAAACCTATAGTGCTGTACTGGTCAGGGTTCTCCAGGAGCACTGAGATGTTTCTCCAGGAAAACAGAACCAACTATGTGTGTGTGTGTGTGTGTGTGTGTGTGTGTGTGTGTGTGTGTGTGTAAAAGAGATTTACTATAAGGCATTGTCTCACATGATTACGGAAGCTGGCAAGTCCCAAGATCTGCAGGATGAGTCAGCAAGCTGGAGACCCAGGAGAGCAGACGATGAAGCTCCCATCAGAGGCCAGTGGGCTTGAGCCCCAGGAAGAGCTGATGTTTCAGGGGAAAGAAGCTGATGTCCCAGTTCAAAGGCAATGAGGCAGGAAGAATCCTCTCTTATTTTGGGAAGTGTCAGCCTTTTAGTTCTATTCAGGCCTTCAACTGATCGGATGAGGCCCACCCACATTGGGGAGAGCAATCTACTTTACTCAGTGTACTGATTTAAATATCAACATCATCCAAAGACACTCACATGGAAATGCTCAGAATAATGTTTAACCAAATATCTGGGCACTCCATGACCCAGTTAAGCTGACACGTAAAATTAGCCATCACAAATATATTTTCAGATTCCCAACAGGCTTAAAATGAAACCCCAGCTCCTCTCCATGACCTGCAAGGTTCCACAGGTGCTGGAACTTTCCACTTTCCCAGCCTCATCTCGGGCCAAATTCCCACTTGTGTGTTCTGTTCTAAACATAGCACTGACTGTTGTTGAAACACACCAATCTTTTGCTGCTGTATTATTCTTACACTTGTTGAGCTTCAGGCTGGGATCACTCTTCCTCCACCCCCTACATTTCACATGTCATGACTGGGTATTCCCATTTTTCTGGTCTCAGTTTAAATGCCTCTTCCTTGGAGATGCCTCCCTTGTTAATCATATCTAGTGTAGCAACACTCCAATACATTCTCTCTGTTAAAGAACCTTGTTTATTTAATAGTGATTTTTCATTATCTAAAATCATTTTATTTATTATCTCCCTCCTCTACTAGATTTAAGTGCCAAGAGGGTTATAGCCATGTCTGTTTTCTTCACTATTGCATAGCCAGCCCTAACACCATTCATGGCACATTGTAGGCACTCCATAAATATATACTAAATACATGAATAATTGAATGGGTCATGGGATCACAGGAACGACTAAGGCTAATTCATTCATCCTAAATACAACCGTAACTCAGTCAAAATGAAAGACCATTTTAAGATGGAAAGTAATTAAATACCACCAAAGGCTTCCATAAAAGACACTTTAAAAAATATTGAGGCCAGTTTCAGGAGCTCTTGAGCTTTGTTTGACTATTTCTTCTTCAGTAATAATTCAGAGAGGTTGGATGACTATCCTGTGATAACCCAAAGTTTTCTTTAATTCTGCCTCATAATTTTGTGTGACTAATAGAAAGAGCTGATTTCACTTTGATGGAGGGGCCTGAATTCTGGATTCCATATTTAATGCTTTATTTGACATTATACTGGAGTAAGTTAGGAATATCATAAAACTCTTGGGGTCCTTTGAGTTATATTCATCCAACAAGCCATTGTCATATACAAACACTGGTCTCCAAGCCTCAGCTTCCTTCTATCCAATGATAATATCTCCCTTCAAAAGTGCTTAGCATAGGTCTTGGCTGACAGAAAATCTATAGCTGTCCTTAGTGTCTAGGCGGTAAGATGGGAAATCTTAAGTAGGTCAGCCCAGAGTGAAGGAGGGCTTGGCTTGGAAACCTGGGAACCTCCAGTTGTAGGACAGACAAAAATCAAGGCAATCTGGTCACACATCTTTAGGGCCAAGACTTTAGAACCCAGGAGAGCTGGACAGAGCAAGATAGTAGAGACATTTGAAAGGAACCAGGTGAGAGTTCACAACATGAGAACAAGGACTAAGGAATGGGAAGGAAAGGCCAGAGCTCAGAGAGCTGAGGTTCTGGGGGCAGAACCTAAAATAAGTCTAATTCTATAGTGGATCACTGGTCCAAGTCTCCTTAAGCCTTGTCTGATAAGAATCGACCAAGCGAAGTAGCTCCAGTGATGAAAAAGAGGGCTTCGGGGCAAGGAGACAGGAAGGTTATACAGTCATGTAGAAGACCCTAGGCTTTATTAGCCTCTCTGTGAATTGAAATAAGAGGTTATTATTTAGGTGACAATGCCTTGACTTATGGTACTTATATAATGTTCTATTATCTAATCAATACTTTCACCTACATAGGTTGTACTTCTTACAGTCATTTAATAAATGTGAAAACTGAGGGTAAAGATGGTCTACTCATTGAATTCACCCAGAAAGCTGTAGTGGAAGGATTACATAGGCCTTTTGATGTCCAGCACAGAATTTTACCATCTCTAGTAGGGTCTTACAATCAGTAAGTATCAAAAGTATACATGTTCTTAACAGCTTTACTTCTCCAGAAGAATCTTTGTCTCTTTTGATTGGGTGCTTGCTGTACCCTCAGGAGGTTTGGTCAGGGAAAGCCAGCCATGATTCTGGACTGGACACCATCAACAAAACATATGAAATCATCTATCTTTTCCCCTTTTCTTGTGAATCTGAGCTGACTTGGCTGTTCACATTTCATTTTTATTCCCACCTGTGAATTGATTCTGTTTTTTCCTTTTATGATCCATGTTGTAATTATCTTCATGTGACATAATGTTACTTCTTATGCCCAGGTGGAGCAGATAGCTGCCACCCAAGTACAATTTGAGAAACTAGGTGATATGATTCTCCTACTGCCCCACCCCTGTCGCCTCCATTGACCAGCCAGAATGCCAAGGTGAGGTGCTACTGTGACCTTTGTGCAGCTGCAGTTGTCACCTGGAAAGGAAATGTAATGACTCATCATTAGTCATTAACACAATCTCAAATCAGTTCATCAGGTGAGGAAATCACAGTGTGATGGCTTTCTGTATATACACACACTTTTCTTACTAAAAATGAGCGTTTCCTTCTTTAGGAATAGCTATGAAAGAAGTAGTTTCTGTAAGAAAAAAGTCTATTTTGAAAACTTTAGATTGTGGCTCTGAACTTTGGCTGCACATTAGAATAATCTGGGAAGATTTTAAAATCCTTGTGTTCAATCTGTATCCCAGCAATATGTCTGAATCCCTGGAGGTAGGATCCCAGGTCCAGGGATTTTTACAAAGCTCCCTGAATGATTCCATTGTGCAGCCATAATCAAAAGCCACTGCTCTAGATGCTTTCCAGAATGAATAAAATAATGATCTTAAGCATTTGTTCTTAAAGAAAAAGCCTTTTCCTCATAATGGAATTTAAAGATTGAGTTAATTATTTAAAACATAGAATTAAAATAAATTAATCTTTGATCTAGGATATATGGAGGCTAGGGAGGGAGACAATACCTTTATGATGTGTAGCTGTAAGGGTTTTCTTTAGTGAACTTGTTAACCATGAGAAGAGAAGAGAGACCCGGAGGAGAAGAAAAATTAAGCATAGTGGTGTTGGCAAAAAGAAGGGAGCTTGAGCAATAAGCTCTTTTATTGAATATTATTTTTCTCATATGAGTAAAAAGCAAAATCGACAATGGAACATCAGGATTTATGCTGTATTTCTTCTCACTTTTAAAAATTAATATAGACTATACCTACTGAAAACTCACTATTTTTAGTGTACAGTTCTACAAGTTTTGACAGGTATATACAGTTGTGTAACCACTTTATAGAACAATTTTATTACCCCTCCAAATTACCCTCTGCCTATGTGTAGTCAACCCCTCCTTCTTCCCCCAGACTCTGGAAATCACTGATCTGTTTTCTCTTCCTCTCATTTTTCCTTTTCTGAATGTTATATAAATGGTGCCTTACAGTTTCATCGTATTTTTTATGGTTATATTTTGATAAAAAATAATTACTGTGTGGATTTTGTGCAATAAGCTCTGAAATGATCAGTCCTTTTTGACTGAAGGAGGAAGCGAGCTGTCTCCCTAACCGTGAAGCACTTTTGGGGAGCTTCAGGCACTGTCAATCAACACAGGGACCAGGAGAAGCTGAGCCACTCGGGAGGGCAGAATTGACCAATTTAAAACAAACAGTGATAGAAATCAATTTAAAGAAACAGTCAGAGTGAAGTAAGTCAGACGGAGAAAGACAAATATATGATATCACTTATATGTGGAATCTAAAGAAAGGGTACGAATGAACTTATCTACAAAATAGAAATAGAGTTACAGATGTAGAAAACAAACTTACGGTTACCAGGGGGTGAGTCGGGGGGAGGGATAAATTGGAAGACTGGGATTGACATATACACACTACTATATATAAAATAGATAACTAATAAGAACCTACTGTGTAGCACAGGGAACTCTACTCAATACTCTGTAATGGCCTATATGGGAAAAGAATCTAAAAAAGAGTGGATATATGTATATGCATAACAGATTCATTTTGTTGTACACCTGAAACTAACACAACATTGTAAATCAACTATACTCCAATAAAATTTAAAAAATAAATAAACACCAGTCACACAATTAAACTCAAGGAAATAAAACACAAGACAGAGAAGAGACATACTTTAATTAATCTTAAAAAAGTGATTATTTTTCCTTTACCAAAGCAATAGTAGTAAAAAAAAAATTTAGAAACAAAGGTAAGCAAATAGAAGGAAAATCCCCCAACAAACTAAAGAAAAATCATAGTATTTATCCAGACTTTAAAAATATTTCACACAGTCATACGCACACAAAAATACATGTGAAGAATACTTTTTAACTTATAAAACTGGGATGTTTTACTTGCTGTTTCATAAAAGAGCTTTCCCTCAAACCTTTTTACTGAATTATGAATGATTTCTTTGTGCCAATAGTACATGGTAGTGGTTGAAAGTACAGTAGTTAAGAACATGAACTTATTAATCAGACAGACCTATTTATTATCCTAGTTCTTCCATTTACTAGATGTGTGACCTTGGGCAAAATATTGAACTTCTCTAAGCTTCATTTTCCTCATAATAGAGATAATTATATCTAATTTGTATATTTGATGTGAGAATTAAAATGAAATGAGATAATACATGAAAAGCACTTAGCACACTGCCTGAAAAATAATAATGGCTTAGTTATTCTACCAAATTAATGAACAAGATAAACTCAGAATACAATTAAAGTGAACTTTTTGTTTTTGTCTCCCATTGCCGCCTCATAAAATGTATTTGTCATTGGTCCCTGCCTAAAATTTCTCAAAGACTCCTTGGCTTTTCTGTTCATTTTTAGGTAACTGAGTCCTGGGTCACTTTAAGTTGCAAATGAGTGTATTCTCATTCAGAAACTAGATTGCTTGTCTCAGGTTGTAATCACAGTTCTTAACTTGACATGATGTCACTTTCTCCCCAGCCCTTGCTTTAGGCTGAAAGCTTCAGTGGAAAATTAGTTCTAATGATACCTTTTCTATTTTTTAATTTTGCTATTGTCCTCCTTCCCCTGGCCTGCCACCCAGTTTCTGTTGCTTCTCTGTTGGGAACTGAGGAGAAAGAAGTGGCAAGTACATAGAAGGTCTTGCTTGAACTTGGTTTAGACAGACCTGGGGCTCCTGGGGCCAGTGGACAGCTGATTCTCTTGGGAGTACTCTCCTGGGCTTTTAGAGAATCGGCTGGGTACCCTGACCTACAGCTCTCTCGACCTAGGTGACTCTGTTTTGGCAAATACTTACCACTCCTCAGCTCCAGGAATTTGTCCTTTGCCTCCAGGTTCTGGCTACTTTTATTCCTCTACCCCTTATGCTGTCATTTTGACTACATATGCTGAATCTGTATCTACAGCCAAGTATGGACATGGCTACCAGGAGCCCTGAGCAAAATAAGAAGGACCTATTAAATTAAGCAGCAATGACTTTTCCCAAATATTTGAGAGAACCGTTTACTGTTCAGCCAAACTATAACTGCAGTGATTTCTTTTGAACATTAACTCAGATTACCTGTGATAATTTTTTCCTATTCTTTTTCTCTCTCAAATCCTGAGCGCTCATTAACTATTACAGAGTAAATACTCTCACTAAATGAAACACCAGTATTATATCCCAGCCACCTGATTCCTGATAATAATAATAATAATAATTCCTGTACCCCACCTAACTTGAGAATTGTTCAGCTAAATAAAATACAGGCTGTACTAATGCCACAGAGCTGGCTCTGACTTAGTTTTTTACTACCCAGTCAATGGACCATCTTGGTCACTGCTCATCTGATTGACAGCACTTTCATTCTATGACTATCTCTACTCCTGACTTGGCATTTGACCAAAATAATTTGACAGTGGTGGAATGGTTTTGAGGTTTTATTCTTTTCCTTTTCCTCACTAAAGCACTCTCACTGGGAAAGGCATCTGAAGAAAATATTTGGAGGTGGGCAGGGCCTTTCATTATTCTTCAAGTTCCATTACTCTGCCCACATGAACACCTGGCTCACATCCAATGTCCCAGAGCCTCTGGCTCTTGAGAGGCCCACATCCTGGCTGGAAAGATGCCCAAGTCAGGTAACATTTTGACTCAGGACCTTGAAATAGAGGTCAAAAGAAATATGGTGCATTTAGCATTCTTTTGACATGCTGCAGGCTTTATTTCATGACCCTACATAATAGACATGAAGAAAACTATATGCCCTTGAGGAAGCAGAGCTGTAAATGACTCAGTTTTATTGATGAGTCTTGCCTAGCAAAATTCAACTATCCTTTCTCATCTTTCCCGTCAAAGGGTTAACCTTCAGATTGAGGTAGCTGGTGAAAATATTTGGCAAATGTTTCAGCAAAAATTTAAAAAGTGCTTTCTAAATGTATTTAATTAAATATAATAAATATATACAAAATATGTACAACTTTTCTAAATGTAATGGTGTCTCTGTAAACTAGTTAGAATTCTTTTGGTTGCAAGTAATAGAAACATCATTAGAACCAGCTAAAGCCAAAAGAGAAAGGATACCAGAAAGATATCCCAAAGTTTATATGGAAACCCAAGAATGTGATGGCACTGGAAAGCATGAAGTCCACGAGGCTTTAGAAATGGGCCACAGGATTGGAGCTCTTGTGGGAAACTTGGGAAACCTTCATTTTGTGTCTTTTGTCCTGGCTTTTCCCCATGAATGTACTTTTTTTTAACCTTTTACTGCTCCCAAGTCCACATAGGGGAGTGTTACTTTCAAAAAGTGTTCATGTTTTATATGTCGTAACTGAGGCACCCAGGGACCCTCCCCAGATTCCCAAGGCAGGGGTCATTTGGCTCATTGTAAGTCATGTACCCATCCTATGGATAAACTGTGGCTGGGATGACTGAGTCGTGCTACAAAATTTCAGATCTACAGATTGAGATGACTGAGGCAGCTCCCAGAAACTCTGAGGTATTTTCCTTGAAAAGTTTTATAAGGCAGAGGAGTCTCAGGCAAACCCAAAATACTGGCATCTTGTACTTTCAACTTTTGGATAGCGAATGCCTAGTTGTTGAAGTTTTCAACAGAGTTCTGTAGATAATTGAGTGAATAATGGGAGAATTAAATATGCATAGCATTACCACTAAATTAAAATGTTACTTGGATTTATTTGGGAAACAACTAACATAACAGAAAAGTGAAATGTTGACTCTAGAAATTTTTTGCCTAATTTGAAATCTGACTCCATTATTTACGAGCAATGAAATCACTCCTCTGCTCATGTTTACTATTCATATAATGGAACAATAGCATTACCCAGTTAATGATGAGATTAAAATGAATTAATATACAGGTAAATTGCTTTTCACCATGCCTGGCACATAGGAACACTCAAAACTGTTAATTACTCTTGCTTTTTTTTTTGGATGTTCAGCATGAGAAATCAGTTCCACTTTTATCTCACCCCACCGAGTAACGAATAATACAAGACCCAATTTTTGCGGCATAAACTTGGACTCGGCTCTTTATGTGGCTAATGCTGGCTTTGACTGCCTTTAGTGGGAACTTAACGGACCACTCAAAGTCATTAAACTCTTTAATAAAGCAAACAGCAAAGAATTGACTGTATCTAATAGTCAGACTAGGTCTTGAATTCAATTTTAACTTTATGACTCTAGATGAATCAATACGATATCGGGGCCCTTCTTTTTCACACATCATATAAGAAGACAGATGCAGATGAAAAATGTTTCATCTCAAATTTATAGTCATTTTATACACACATAAAATCAAGAGCCCTGTAGGTTAGGAAATAATAATATACCTTTTTTTTCAGCTTCATAAATATGCATAGCTGCACATAAGTCTTCAAGTTTTCATAAGCTCATGAATAAATCCTGGGGCATGAATTTGGCATGTATTTCTTATTTAGTGTTTATGTGCTTGTCCATCTGTAGTATAATCATTGGATCATAGTGGAGCATCCATACAGCTAAAAGAAAGACTTATTTCTATTCCAGATCTGTTTTCACAAAACAATGGATCCTTTTTTTTTTTTTTTTTTGTGGTACGCGGGCCTCTCACTGTTGTGGCCTCTCCCGTTGCGGAGCACAGGCTCCGGACGTGTAGGCTCAGCAACCATGGCTCACGGGCCCAGCCGCTCCGTGGCATGTGGGACCTTCCCTGACCAGGGCACGAACCCGTGTCCCCTGCATCAGCAGGCGGACTCTCAACCACTGCGCCACCAGGGAAGCCCACAATGGATCCATTTTTTTTTTGTACGCGGGCCTCTCCTGTTGGCGGAGCACAGGCTCCGGACGCGCAGGCTCAGCGCCCATGGCTCACGGGCCAAGCCGCTCAGCGGCATGTGGGATCTTCCCGGACCGGGGCACGAACCCATGTCCCCTGCATCGGCAGGTGGACCCTCAACCACTGCGCCACCAGGGAAGCCCTGGATCCATTTTTAAATGTTATGTTTGCTGATGGAAGGGCACTGTGGGATAAGCTACATACAAGAAGCAAATCCCAACCCTTGTTCACCATCACTTTCTCTTTCATCCATATACTTACACACACAAAATCCATGCTACCTAGTTACTACTTAAAATTGAAGCAAGCAGGCCCATAGCAAGCCGAAGTGGTTATTAGGTTTAGCTGAATCTACAAAACTTACATAGTTATACAATAGTCTTGAATTCATTTTGACAATTCCAGAAGTCATATTTTTAAAAAGCATATTAATAAGACAGACTTTAACCACAGAGTAACAACCTCTAACCTTTAACCCTGCTGTTAAAGGGTCTGAAAACTATGTATTTGAAAAATAATGGAAAGAACCATGAATACACTAAGTCTTTGTCATTCAAGGTATCTCAATGGTAAAACCTCCCCATGGCTTTAAGAATTGCACTGGTCACTGGACATAACTTTCATGTGCAATATGCTCTAAAAATTAGGATTATTAAAATAGTGTATAATTGTTTAAACTTTCTAAAATATAGATAAACAATTAAACAGACATTTGTTCTATTATTTAACAAGGTATTGTGCTAGGTGCTGGGTGTTTTGGCTTAGCTTTGAATGCAAAGCATTTGAGGGGTTGTCAGGATAGTCATGATAATAGCAGGCAATTAGATATTCTGACCTGAATTGGGATAGAAGGATTGGGGCTGAATGTGAATAAATGCGGATGTCATTTAGGTAGAAGTTATGATTAATGTAATCATCACAGTGAGATGGAAAAGGGCCCAGGAACAGAATTAGGGTATTGAGGTTGCCTCAATATAGAATCCATATTCTAAGGGGAGCTAAATCTCCAAGTCCTGCTTACCCCACTCTGCTCCCCTAACTTGGCCTGACACTGGTGACTAGTCATTTTTGGTTGAGGATGAGAGTGGATGTGGCATCATTCTTCCCCGGCAGCCTTTGTGCACACGTGTATATGAGTGTGTGTGTGTGTGTGTGTGTGTGTGTGCATATTAGTAGATGGGAGAGCGGTAAGTTTTCCTAAGAAGAAAACTGTTAAAATTTGTCAGGAAAGTAGAAGTTATACAGTAAGAACCAGAAAAGTAGAGTGTCATTATTGACACCAAGGGTGAGGAAAATTTCAAGAGCAGAGAGTGATCAGTCATGTCAGATGGTATCGAGAGAAAAATAAGAATGTAAAAAAGCAAATGACTTGGGTAATTAGCTTATTGAAATCATTCTGAAAAACAAAATGTAGTAGAGTGTTAGGGGAAGGTCCTATTTTCAAAGCGCTGGAAAATAAACTGAAGTGGGGGGTGGAGAGTGTTATAAGTGAAGTCTCTGAGCATAGCCTATTATTTTTAGAAGTTCCCTCTTAAAGGGAAGAGATTAGATAGTAGTTTAATGCAGAAGCAGGATCAAGGGAGGGATTTATTTTAGAGTAGGAGATATAGAAACATGTTTATAATTAGAAGGGAAGAAACAAGGGGAAAGTGAAGGATTGAAGATGAAGGAACAGGGATGATTGATGGAGTGAAGTCCCAGAGGACGGAAGGATGAAAGGCATCAAGATAACAAGTGGAACAATTATTTTACAAAAAGACAAAGTAATTCCTCCTCTGAGACAGGACTAAAGGAGGAAAGTATAGGTACTGACCCAGAGAAAATCAGAGGCAAAGAGGAAGATAATTAAAGTGGCCGTTCCCCTGAATCTCATGCACTCAGGGTTTGGTTGTCTCCAGTCTAGGCAGAAGGAGATATTATTGGCTTGTAGAACTGTGAGTTTGTTGTGAATTATAATTAAGTCATGTCAGCATGAGGCTGTAATTTCTATTACTACATAAGGCAGTAGTTTTGCTACTGAGACCTAATGACCAGCTGGGAAGTACTGCTGGGATAGCACTGGGGAAGTCCACCCTGACCCGCACTTGCATGGCCGGGCTCAGCATTCTCCATTTATGCCTGTTCTCCTTTGACTTTCCGTGAGTAGTTCTGACCATGGTCTTCTAAGACAACTATTGCTTTTCTTTAAAGGCAGCAGTATTTGAACACTTTTTAGAGGCTGCAGGGATAGGTAAGTATTTAGCTTGAGAACATACCTAGAAATGTAAAGAAAAAATAAAACACAACTGGAACAAGCTGAGTTGAAATTAATTTGTGCTTTAATGATAAAGTTGAGGAAGGTAGAGCTATTATGTTCTATTTGGTAAATATTGGGTATCTGTGAATAAATTAGAAGCTTGTGTTTGTATCAGAAGTCAGAAAAGATTGTCCAACTAAAGTATAGGCCCATGCTAATAAACCAACCAATTCTTAGGTTTGCTTCTTGATTTTTACCTTTTCATATTATGCAACAGTTAATCATCCAAATATTTTAAATTTCACTCTTGGATTAATTCAGATCCCCTGCAATCTATATCTTATTCCAGAATCAGTGTTACTGGAATATGATTTGGTATTTTGCAATGAGACACCGTGGTGAGATTGTATATAATGTTCTCTTTTTATCTCTAGGAGGAATATTGCTGAAGGTATTATTTACCACAGCAAGCAGTGTCTCCTTCATGCAGGCCTAGGGGAGTAATTTTTCTTTGGCTTCAGGGCCTAAGTTGAATTTTTTCTGAGCAACTGGAACATTTTGATTCTATGGGCTATTGGAGATTTTATAATTGGTTGTGATTCCTTTTTTGCTTTGGCTGTGTATCAACTTAGAATGTTTTTAGCCACAATTACTTACAATAGCTTAAGCAGGTTTTTCTTTTTCTTTTTACATAGCAAGAAGCCTGAAAATAAGTAACTGCTGGGATTGGCTCAGCATCTCATCTGGGAACCAGTGTCTCTGAATTTCCTTCAGACACTGGTTGAACTACATCTCTAGCTGTAGTTCTCAAACGTTGCTATGCATTGGAATCATCTAAAGGGCTGATAAAGCAGACAGAGGCCCAGGCTCCTTGAAGAATGGAGCCTAGGCCTTTTATGTGGTCACTAAATTCCTCAGGTGATTCTAATATTGACCAAAGCTTGAGAACCACTGCTCTAGCGGAAGGGAGAAACAGGCAAAATTCACTCCTTTCACAGGCTCTGCCTTCTTAGCTAGAAAAAAAAAAAATTTCAGAGTCAATCCAGCTTACCTCCTCTTCTTCCTCCTATAAGGAAAGCTGAGGAAGGACCTAACTTTTCAGAGATCAGAGAGCTCTGTCTGCTACCAAACCCAAAATTTGGTGTCAAGGAAGAAGCAAGTTGTTGGATGGGCAAAGGACAGTAGTTTGGGGACAGAATTGCTAGTTATTATACAGGAACTTATTTTATATGTCTTTATTTGGTAACTTTATTCTGAATTAGTTTTGCTTTCCTATGCCTCTCTGATTTTTCTATTAAAAATTAGTTGTATGGGGCTTCCCTGGTGGTGCAGTGGTTGAGAGTCCGCCTGCCTCTCAATGCAGGGGACGCGGGTTCGTGCCGCGGTCGGGGAAGATCCCACATGCCGCGGAGCGGCTGGGCCCATGAGCCATGGCCGCTGAGCCTGTGCGTCCGGAGCCTGTGCTCCACAACGGGAGAGGCCACAACGGTGAGAGGCCTGCGTATCGCAAAAAAAAAAAAAATTAGTTGTATGAATTTATGTGATCTATCAAATTGTTTTTGAAATATGTGAGTATGGCGATTATGATAAAATTCTTGTACCCTGTGTTCAAGGATCACTGCTTTCTTCATTATCAACGAAAGGATCCAGGGGCGGTGATTTTCGTCTGCTTAGTTGCCTCGGGGCTATAACGAGGAGAATGCTTGCATGCTCCATTTTCTACTTTCATGCTCTTTGTCATGAAGCAGGCTGATTGGGTGATTCATAGAATCAAAGTTAAGCTGAGACTCCCCCTTGATTAGGCACAACTTGGGATTTGCCTCTCCTGGCAATTTTCTTTTAGCCTAAGTATGAACCCTGGTTATTTTTTGACATGTCATGGCTCCAGCTCGTTAGATCATAATACTCACTATGCAGCAGGATCACCTGAAAAATACTGATGCCGTGTCCTATGTTGATCGGAGGTGGGGCCCAGGCATCCATGTTTTTACTTAAAAGTTCTCCGAGTGACCCTAATGTGCAGTTAGGGTTGCAGAACTACTGCTCTGGCTGATAGGCTGTCTGACCTAACCCTGTCTTCTGTGCTCTATCTCTGTTTTCTTTTACCTGATTCTATTCCTGATTTCAATTTCTGTCTCTAAGGATCTCTGTCCTTCTGTTCCCAGGTGGTAACCTGTCCTGATTTCAATTTCTATCTCTAAGGATCTCTGTCCTTCTGTTCCCAGGTGGTAACCTGGCTTCAGTTGAGACTGTTCTCTGAGTTCCATTTTGGTTTCCTTGAGCCTCGATTGCATTTTTTTTTTTTTTTTTTTTTTTTTGCGGTATGCGGGCCTCTCACTGTTGCGGCCTCTCCCATTGTGGACCACAGGCTCCGGACGCGCAGGCTCAGCGGCCATGGCTCACGGGCCCAGCCGCTCCGCGGCACGTGGGATCTTCCCGGACCAGGGCACGAACCCGTGTCCCCTGCATCAGCAGGCGGACTCTCAACCACTGCGCCACCAGGGAAGCCCTCGACTGCATATTTTAATTAACCTGCTCTAGCAGTTCAGCAGCAAAAGCTGAGTTCCTTTCTCTGATTCTCAGTAGAATGCCAACTCATCCCGCTGACAACCAAAAAGTATGGGGAAATCCTGGGACTAACAAAGTAGACACAGGGAGTCAACTTGACCCTGCATAGGATAAGTAGAGTTCCATGTTCGGGAAGCTTTCAGTTCTTAGTTCCATCTAATTTCAACTCCAAGTCAGTTAGATTCTCCTTTGGTCTCCAACAGCACCTTGTGAACCTTCTTTCCCAGGTAGGCTCTTGAGACTGAGCTGGTGGCTCTCTCCTCTGACTTTCCACTCAGAAGTCCTAACAACAACTCTGCTCTCCCTCTACAGATCTCCAGTAGATTACTTTTTCATTCTGATCCTTTTGCTGATTTAATCTTTACCCCCCAGATTAATTTCTTTTTTGAATTTCAAACCTTCTTCCTCATCATTTCCCTTCGTATTCTCAGCCCTCTAGCTATACCCTGTATACCAACTTACCAGAAAACACGAAATACGCCCCAAATATAGGTAATAAAATGTGGCTAAATACCCAGCTTTGGAGTTGGGCAGCTCAGGCCTAAATCCTCAGTCTGTACCTTCCAAGTTTGTTTCTTCACCTGCAAATGGAGTAATAATAATATCTAACTTGTAAGATTGTTGGCAGAAGAAAACAAGATAATGCATATAAATCTTAGAGGATTTTCTGGCACATAAGTGCTCAGAAACTTTTGGGTGTTTGCCACATAAGCTGAGATGGAATTTGGCTCAAATGCATTTATTGGGGTTCAAGACCTATGAAAGGAGGGTTTGGCAGAGGAAGTAGTTCAACTGAGACGTTGGCCTTGATGAGTTTTCAAGTGAATAACTGCGTGACAGACTTGTTTTGTGTGACCTTCACCTGTCAATCACCAGCCGTGGGCTGCCTCGGAGAGCTCGTGGCGTTGGGTGCCGTGGCTGTGTACACAGTAGGAGGCAACTGTGAAGAAGCCAACGGCTGGCAGCTGTTCACTGACCACACTCCTAAGCTGTTCTGTGTGGCAAGTTCTGTCATGATGGGGCATCTGGGAAGTCCTCTCTGTACCTACCACAGTTTTTGTTTCTGTATCACTCCTCTGGTTTGCAGGGGTCAAGTGCACAGGTCTGACATGTACCTAGCCAACGTGAGGTGGTTATTCCTCACATTGCCTATATTTAGAAATAATGTACTCTCTGAGATTCCTTATCAACAAATCTGTGCACAAACAGGGCATTCTGGAAGCCTGCTGCATGCATAATTTCAGGTTCTTAGATTCCTAGGTTAAAGTCGAGGTTTTATTATCACAAACGAGAAGAGAGAAATAAAGGAAGTACAAATAAAGTGGGAAAGGAGTAATTTTAAACGTGTGTCAATCGTCAGGCCTTTGTGTGAGGCAGTACCTGGAGATTCTGCTAACAACCTGCCAGCCAACAGCAGCCTTTGTGCACAGAGCTCCTGGGGATCCACTTTCCAAAATCGCTCAGGCGACCACTTCATAATTTATAAAAGGCCTAGTTTCAATAGCCTGCAAGACATTTTAGAAGAGAAAGCTAATCGTTGATTTGATGTTTATTTTATAAAGTGACTCAAATTCAAATTCAGTTTACTTAAAATGGTTGTCCCAGTCCTAATAACTGTTTAAATTTCTCAGGCGCTGGGCTCCTTGTCTTCATTCTTTAGTCTGAGCTCAGTAGGGACTTCATTAATCCCTGAGGAAAGATACACCAAAAAGGATTTTCAGTAAATTTGGGTAAATGTTTTCCAGATCCCTTTGGTCAGGAGAGTGGTAAATATAGAGCATAACTGGACTGCTATGGAGCCTCATGAGTGGTGGATGGGAGGCCGTTAGACTCCGGACCATCTGCAGGAGGACCACGGCCCCTATGGTTCTCTGTGATAGCGCCTTAGTGCATTGTGAAATCATTCTAGTTAAGCAGGAAATGCAGCATTGTGGACGAATTCTGTCTACAATCATCTGAAACATGGAATTAGATCCTTATTTTCTACTCAAAGGTAGTGGAGTTCAGCAGCAAAGAGTACAATTCTTGTTGTAACAGAAAAATGGGTTTAAATCTTGCTACTGAAAGAATGGCTGTGGAACTTTAGGCAAATTGCTTTGCGTCTCTAAAATTTAATTTTCTTATCTTAAGAATGAGGATAATAATCCCTAACAATAGGTATCAGTGTCTATTGTAGCGTTTAGTACACTAAATATTCAACAAATGGCAAGTGACATCAACATCATCCTGGCCATCTCTTACCTTTCACTCTAGCAATGTTCAAGAGAAGACTCATTTTTCTCTTAAATGCATTTCATGTTTTGACACTTACTGGGTTTGACTCTTTTTCCTTTGTGAAAGTCACACCTTTGTCATTCCCAGTGTAGTCTCTTTCTTTGTTTTTTTAACATCTTTATTGTAGTATAATTGCTTTACATTGTTGTGTTAGTTTCTGCTGTATAACAAAGTGAATCAGCTGTATGTATGCATATATCCCCATATCCCCTCCCTCTTGCGTCTCCCTCCCTCCCACCCTCCCTATCCCACCCCTCTAGGTGGACACAAGGCACTGAGCTGATCTCCCTGTGCTATGCAGCTCTTCCCACTAGCTATCTATTTTACATTTGGTAGTGTGCATATGTCATGGGGAGGAGGAAGGGTAAGCTGGGACAGCGTAGTCTCTTATACTCCTGTTTTTTATTGATGGGGAGTTCTGTGGTGTGAGTAGCTCACAGAGTGGGGGCGAAGGGTTTGGGCTATGCTGGTTCACAGTGACTTCCAAATGATGACACCACTCTCAAGGGTTAATGTTGGAGCAAATTATATTTCTTGGCAATAGCTTTGGTTTCTGCACAATTGGCAAGGTGCCCTTTAAGTTCCCAAAGGTCATGATGTGAAGCCCTAGACATGAAGGAACCTCCACCTGCCTTGGGAGATGTTAGCTCCAACTTGGATGGAGCCACTACTCTGTGGGTTTTATACTAAAGAAAGTCCAATTATTTCTTATACTGTAGAACCATTTTCTAGCCTAAATTTGGGTTGGGACCAACATTAATTCTTTTTACTGCCTCTCCTAGATTTTTATCTGTATTTTTGCAGTTCTCCAAATTTCCCATCCTTGGCAACTGTTCTTGCTTTGTGTACTTTTGAGTTAAAGTAAGGTAGACATATTAATGACTGTGGAGTAAATACTTGTGATACTTGTGGTGGCTGGAAATGGGTTAGACAAATGTGTCAGCTGTAGACACCAGCTTCAAGGACTGTTACGTGGTCCTAGTGGTTCAGCCATCACACTCTGAGGCCCTCATCACTAAATGGACTAGTACTTCCGTATTCACTGCCTCTCTGCTCTTCTTTGCCCCTCTGTTAATGTTATCTCAGTTCAGAATAGCTTTAAGATAACATGTTCTAGAATCAGACTGTCTACATTCAAATTCTGGTTTTGCTACTTATTAGATTTTAACCTCTTATGGCTCAGTTTACTCATCTCTAAAATAGGGCAATTATAATACCTGACTCAGGGGGTTATAAGGGTCAGGTGAGAGAATAAGTGGAACCTACTTAGGATAATGCCTGGAAAAATGTTGGCTGCTAATATTTATTATTATTATTATTATTATTACTCACACAATAGGTATCCTAACCAGGTTCCACAGAGATCTGGCCTCTTATGGGTCACCAGCTTATGGAGCAATTGTCCTCTGCTTCAGGGGGACCTCCCTGATGGTCCAGTAGTTGGGACTTCGCCTTCCAGCATGGGGGGTGCAGGTTTGATCCCTGGTTGGAGAGCTAGGATCCCACATGCCTCGTGGCCAAAAAACCAAAACGTAAAGCAGAAGCGATGCTGTGACAAACTCAATACAGACTTTAAAAATGGTCCACATCAAAAAAAAAATCTTAAAAAAAAGAAAGCTGAGCTTTAAAAGAAAAAATTGTCCTCTGGTTCAGGCAAGGAGAACTTTAACCAAAATAAAGAGATGACAAAGCTTAAGGTTATCTGTGTAGCATTATGAAGCATGTCCAAGTGAAATCTCTTCCATAAGGTTAAGGAGGGTGGAAAAGTACATTGGGGGTAGTGTTTCAGCATATGAATTTGGGAGGACACATTCAATCCATCACACCACCTTACCAAGTCCCATGATTTTGTAATCTGATGCAGACCTCCCATTCCTTCCCTCATCTTCTCTATCAGTAGATGTCAATACAGTAAGAGCTCAAGGGATTGAGCCCTTAGTAGAGGGCATAATAAAGTATTAAAGAGAATTGGCAGAATGCACAAAAGGTTACTTTTTAGTGACTTCATTTGGAACAAATTTCCAAGGTCATTACTGACTTGCTACGCTGGCAAATGAACAATACAGGTGTTCTCAAAGAGTACTTCTAAGGTGATTTTATTTGGCATAAAGGTTTCTAGGAGTTAAAGAGACTTTTGGGGGAATAAGTATATGAATATAAATCAATAGAAAGGAAAAGCACTGATACTACATTAACTAGACACTCTGACCAATTAGCCAGTTCTTCACACATTAGTTTATATTAAAACAAAAAGGTTGTGAGAGGAAAGTGACGTAAAATGTAAAAGAAAATATGCTTTACCACAATTCCCAAGATATTTAGGAGTTGTAATATGGGTTAAGTACAGTATATGACATTTGATGGTGTCTAAAAATTGAGGTCTGTTGGGCATTTCATTCTAGAATAAGGTCATTGCTGTCATCTTTACCTGTCATGGCAGTACCAGAAACTGTATCATTGTCTCTATTATTGATTAGATTCCCCTCTATTCCCCCCTTTTCAAACTCAACATGATTAAAATGTCTCCCTCTACTCCTTAATTGAAAACATTCTTAATCTATCTCTTGGATGTCTACGCAGAGACACGTGAAAATACAAGATAAAATAATCTCCCCAACGTACAGAACACAAAGTGACTATTAATGTTGAAGGCATGCATAGCTGAAACTTTACCATGCAGTATGCAATATTCATGTACATTAAGTAAACCAGTCCTTTAGAAATGCATGTGTGTTTTCTGGACAAAAGAAAGAGGATTCACTTTAATGAGGTCTGAAAAAGTCTATGGAATAATAGTGATATACCATGAAACTTATAACAATAACTGGCTTCTCCCAGTAGAGTGTGATAAGTCTGCAGTGATTTCATACTCTGATATTTTGATCCTGGCATTTGAGAGAAAGGGGTCTGTATCTCACTGTTTGTGAATAAACAAAGAGTCTCAAAATGCATTATTCTGTGAGTTATAGGAATAAAAACCTAAAGCATCTTTAGTGGATTAAGCTTGAACAATAAAATGTGAAATACTCTATAAACATAAACCAAAGCTTGAAGGCATGAATATTTCTCCCTTGTTTACTTTTGCTTTTCTAGATAACAATTCATCTCTGATTTTATATCACTCCAGCTAATAATTAACTTATTTCTGGGTAATGTAACCTGAGAAATGACAGCATGGAGCTGCTAACAATACCTCAGGAAGACATGATAATGATTTCTCCCAGGTGTTTGCGGAAAAAAGAATATAGTAAGGAGGAAGCGGATCTCATAGGCATTGAATGGCAGTGTTGCTTTTAGGCAGAAATAGCATGAATAATTTATTGACTGCATCAGCAGATATATTTAGCTGTGTGCTGTGAAGGTGAGTGCTCAGCCACGTGTTCCTCTTGCATCACTGGAGCTCACAGCCACCAGCATTCGATCACTAGCCTTCCCAAGAGCTATTTTAAAACAGATGTGGTAATTTTTTACCTAACGTAGTAACTAAAAAATAATCAAAAGTTTGTGTTGCCTGAATTCATGGGCTTTATCTCAAGGGGGAAAATGCTTCAATAAAAGGATATGCCATAAAGAAGGTACATTATATTCCTAAAGACTATTTGCTCCAGATAGATTTGAACCTTGCATTGAAATAACCTCCTCTGTGCTTGGCAGCTCTCCAGTGCCCTCTTTCAGTAACCTGTCCCCGGCCTCTCTAAGGTCCATTGGTTCAAGAAACGACAATTATAGTAAGGATTGAAAAGTATGCTCTAGAGGCCACAAGGCCATTGCTACTTTTTCATTCTAAATGAAATATGCTCTTTGATATCATTGCTATCTGTTAGAGGTTGTGTTCCCTAAAAAGATACATTGAAATCCTAACCCCAGGGATCTGTGAATGTGACCTTATTTGGAAATAGTCTTTGCAGATGTAATCAAGTTAAGATAAGGTCATTAGTGCGGACCCTAATCCAGTATGACTAGTGTCCTTATGAAAAAAGGAAAAGAGACCCAGACTCAGACACAGGGAGAGTGCCATGTGATGATGGAGGCAGGATTGAAATGATGCTCTGCAAGCCAAGGAATATCCGAAATTGCCAACAACACCAGAAGCTAAGAGAAAAGCATGGAACAGATTCTCCCATAGACACTTCAGAGACAGAACGTTTCTGCTAATACCTTGATTTCAGATTTCTTGCCTCCAGAACTGTGAAGGAATAAATTTCTGTTTTCTAAACCACTCAGTTTGCGGTACTTTGTTACAGTAGTTCTAGGAAGCTAATATGCTATCTAAATTTAGATACTGAGGGTGAGGGGCAACAAGCTAGCCAGTGTACCAAGATAAATTAATTATGCACGATATGGATATTCACCAAGGGTACAAATGTTTCTACACATCCATTAATAAAAAAGCATGTTGCAATGTAGGTTGATCAGGTTTGTCTCAGTTTGTCCAGGAAGCCCTGTTTCCATTTACTTTCTAGGCATAATAAATAATAGGCCTCCTTTCATTTTCAAAATACCCCGGTTTGGATGATAATTTATATCGCTCTACCTATGTGTACACTATTAGGCACTTAGCAAAAAAATAAAATTTCACCACTTATGTTCAGTGTTTTTGATTTAAAAAAAGTGATTTCTAGTGTCAGAGTCAAAATCCCTCCAAAACGGGAGCAAATTGAAGTTCCAAATTCCGAGAGTCTGGATCACTTCAGCCTTAATTTACTTTGGGACCCACAAATTTACAGCGCTCTTACCTGGGTCACTTTCCTCAGGAAATAATATTTCAAATTGTTTAAACCAGTCAGAATAAATACAACTCGTCATACCCCCAGGTTGTCGAGGGGAGAGGAAGAAAGGAAGAGAATAGCAAGTAAATTCAAGTGTGGCAGGAGGAATATTTGAACCTACAATTCATTTTGGTTATTGCAGGGTGATTGAGGCCAGCGGTGTGGACACTGAAAAAGAGTCAGAGATACAGCCTCTGTTCCTCACTTTGTCATAAATCCTTCCTAACCTTGAATAAGTGTCTTTGGCCTCAGAAGATGTGGCACATATATACAATGGAATATTACTCAGCCATAAAAAAAAACGAAATTGAGCTATTTGTAATGAGGTGGATAGACCTAGAGTCTGTCATACAGAGTGAAGTAAGTCAGAAAGAGAAAGACAAATACTGTATGCTAACACATATATATGGAATTTAAGAAAAAAAATGTCATGAAGAACCTAGGGGTAAGACAGGAATAAAGACACAGACCTACTAGAGAATGGACTTGAGGATATGGGGAGGGGGAAGGGTAAGCTGTGACAAAGCGAGAGAATGGCATGGACATATATACACTACCAAACATAAAACAGATAGCTAGTGGGAAGCAGCCGCATAGCACAGGGAGATCAGCTCGGTGCTTTGTGACCGCCTGGAGGGCTGGGATAGGGAGGGTGGGAGGGAGGGAGACGCAAGAGGGAAGAGATATGGGAACATATGTATATGTATAAGTGATTCACTTTGTTATAAAGCAGAAACTAACACACCATTGTAAAGCAATTATACTCTAATAAAGATGTTAAAAAAAAAAGTCTTTGGCCTCAGTTTTCCCACTTGGGAACTGAGGGCCATTATAATTGATTTTTAATTTTGTTAATGTTTGTTGGCTAATTAGGGAAAGCTGGTGAAATGCCTTCAACAATCTGAAAAGCACTTTGTATGTTCCATGCCTTGATGATGGACCTACATAGAACTTATTCCTCAGTGTTAGAAGGAAAAACGGGCTCCTGCAGGTACATACACCCCTGGTCTGGAGAAAGCAGTTATGTGCCAGCATTTGGTCCACCTTTCGGAATAAGCTGGATGGCTGATCTAATACAAATCACAAAACTATCAGAAAGGCAAGATTTAGTAAGTGTTGTGTGTAATTCAACAAGCTGTACATCTGCTGAAAAGCTCTTTTTGCTAAAAGCAGCACATCTGATAAATTCTTGACTTAATTTATTGATAGTTTACTCCCTCCTCAAAAAGAGGAAACAACCAGAACTACTATTTTGTACTTAATTGTTTTTTTGGTGTGTGTGTGGGGGGGGAGGGGGCGCACTGCATGGCTTGTGGGGTCTTAGTTCCCTGAACAGGGATTGAATCCGGGCCCACGGCAGTGAGAGCCCGAATCTTAACCACTGGACCACCAGGAATTCCCTCTTTCGTACTTAGTTCTAACTAACAAGGATGTCTGTTTGGTGCTTTCAAGGAAAGTCAAGACCCAGAAGAAAGTACTCGTACCATCTTAGAGTTTCAGTATCTGAGAAAGGGAATGCTTAGCCTAGACAGACATGTGAACTAAAGCTTAGATAAACATATTTATACAAGTTCAGGAAAAAAATAATCCAATGACCAGTTGAGGTGTTTTAACAAAAGTCTAAGAAGCTAAGAATCTGTGGAAGGTAAGGGCTGGGATCCTGAGCTAAGCTTTAAATGGTCTCACTTAAGGCTCTAAAGCAAAACTATGACCAGAGTCAAGACTTGAGAGAAGATCTTGGAAAAAGGAACAACATATGAGGTGAGCCCAATCATGCACTGCTTTTCCTTTTGAGGTAGTTACCAATTCATAAACAGTGCAGAGCTAAATGCTACAGATCAGAGCAGAAAAATTTCCCTAAGAGGTTGGGAGACTGAGCTCAGTTTCCAACAGTCTCACAAAGGTGGGGACACTAAACTTTGAATCAAAGTCTATGAGGGGAAGGGGCCTCTAGACGTCCAGTTAGGTCCCCATAGGATCTGTACTCTAGGATTAAGATTAAAGAAGAAAATAACCAGTGTACAGAAAAGATTGATACACCTTCAAAATAACTATATCCCAGCCTGGATTTAGATGACATACCCTATTCTGAATGCTTGCAAGAAAGCAAAAGTTAATTCTATCTGGAAAAAGATAGCATTGGCTAGAGCCTCAAATTATCTGTATAACTTTTCATACATAATATTACTTTACCAGGCAGACTAGAAGACTTTAATAAATGACTGAAAACCCAGAGAAAAGGATAATAAAATAGAACAATAGGACATTCAGATATTGATGTTAATAGCTATAGACTTTAACACAAATATGATTAATATGTCAAAGGAAAAAGATGAGAGGATGGGTAAATTTACCAGAGAATTGGAATCTATACAAACATCAAATGGAAAAATGTATAAGTAAAAAATACAATAGTTGAAATTAAAAATACAATGGGGCTTCCCTGGTGGTGCAGTGGTTGGGAGTCCGCCTGCCGATGCAGGGGACACGGGTTCGTGCCCTGGTCCGGGAGGATCCCACGTGCCGCGGAGTGGCTGAGCCCGTGAGTCATGGCCGCTGAGCCTGCGCGTCCGGAGCCTGTGCTCCGCAACGGGAGAGGCCACAACACTGAGAGGCCCGAGTACCTCAAAAAAAAAAAAAAAAAAAAATACAATGATGGTTTAACTGCAGATTAGACACACAGAAGAGATCAGTGAATTAGAAAGCAAGTCAGTAAAACATATTAAGACAGAAATACAGAGAGAATAAAAAGCAAAATTATTTGAAGGAATGGAAGAACTGCATGGGACTCCAATAAAGAAAAAAGTGATTGATTCTAGAACAAGAGTTGGAAAGATTGGCTATGAATTTGTTGCCCGCTTTTGTAAAAACAATTTATTGGAAGACAGCCATGGCTATTTATTTACATGTTTTGGGCCACACCAGCAGTTAACTACTTGTACCAGAGACCACATGAACTGCAAGGCTAAAATATTTAAGAAAAAGTTTGCCAAATCATCCCTTGAGGGTCCAACTAATCTTTAGGCAGTGTAGTTTTGAATATCCATATTTTTATATAATGGGCTTTAGTTATTTCCCCCAAAGAAGTGGGACGAGTAGAATACAAAGAGCAAGATAGTAGGCTTAAGTTTAAAAATATTAGCAATTATACTGAATGTGGTTGTCAGACTGGATAAAGAAGACAAAACCTAAGTATATGCTTTTTACAAAAGACATTCTTAAATTTAAAGATACAGAAAGATACAATGTCACCGAATAGACAAGATATATACCCTGCAAACCTAAGCAAAACACACACACACACACACACACACACACACACACACATGAAAATAATGTTTCACTGCTATTATCAAAGATTTTAGGACAAGAAACATTATTAGTGATAAGAAGTTTCATTATAGAAAAATGGTCAATCTATCAGGAAGATGTTATCAATTCTAAATTTGATGCAAGTAATAATATAGCCTCAAAATATACAAAGCAAAAATGGATACAGCTAGAAAGAAAAATACACAAATTTACAATTGCAGTAGGTCATTTTAATGCATTTCTTTAAGTAACTGATAGAACGTGCAGAAAAAAAGCAAATATTTAAAATATTTGAAAACTAAAGTTAACAAACTTAATAGACATAATAAACACTGACCACAACTTCAAAGTAAATATTCCTTACAGCTACATATGGAAAATTTATTCATACTGACTTATCATACAGCCAGTTTCAACAAATTTCAGAAGATTAGAATCATTCATCATATGTTCTCTGACAACAGTGCAATTAAGTGAAACAGATGCACATAAAAGGGAGAAAATCCCCAAATGTTTGAACCCATGTGTGTTGAAAGCTCCCAGGGCCATTCTCTGCTTCAATATTTACTATGAGGACTCACAGGACTCAGCGTATAGTCATACTAAAGGCTATGATTTATTACAATGAAAGCATACAGAACAAAATCAGCAAAGGGAAAGGTACATGGGGCAAAATCTGGGGGAAATCAATCAGGTACAAGCTGCCAGAATCCTCTCTCAGTGGAGTAACACAGGATGAACTTAATTTCCCCAACAAGTTGTGACAACATATGTGAACTGCCAACCAGGGACACTCATAGAGACTCAGTGCCCAGGGATTTTACTGGGGTCTGGTCAGACCAGTCTCTGCCTGGTATGTACCAAAAGGCCAGACTCCCAGAAGGATAGCAGGTGATCAACATCAACCATATTGTTTGTGTAGTTTAGGCTTAGTGAGTGACTCTTAACAGTTCTGGGAATGGTGGAAACTCCCCAGATCTAAGTTCCCAGATGCCAGCCAAGGGCCAACTTTGTTCACAAACCTTTCAAAGGATGGCAGTCAGGCTTGCTTTGTCAACTCTTTTCTGCACACCATGGATCAAAGAAGAAATTACAGGGGGGATTAGAACATATATTTCATTAAATGATAGTATCATTCACCTGTGATGCCACTAAAAACACGCTTAGAGAGAAATTTCTGTCTCCAAATGCATGTGTTAGAAACAAGAAAGGCTGAAAATCAGTGACCTGAGTATCCATATAAATATGTTAGAAAAATAATAACAAAGTAAACTCAAGGAATAAAATAGAAAAAAAACGTGCGATAGAGAAAATCAACATAGCCCAAAATTGCTTCTTTGGAAAGTTTAATAAAAATGAAAAACTCCTGGGAAGATTGATCAAGAGAGATGGTTGTGAATTACAAACACCATGGATGAAAAAGGAAACATTATAGATATTTTATCCATTAAAAGAATAATTAAATTATATAATAACAAATTTTATACTAATCAATTTGAAAACTTAAGTGAAATGGAAAAATTCCTTGCAAAAATACAGCAAAAAAACACTGATACAAAGAAATATAAAATCTTAATAGTCAAATATAAATAAAAATATAATTAAAAAACATTCAATAAAAAAAAGCTCCAGGCTTAGATGGCTTTAGTAATGAATTCTACAAAATTTTCAGTAAGAAATAACACTAAATATGCATGAAGTCTTCTAGAGAAGTAAAAAAGGAAGAAATATTTCCCAATTCTCCTTATGAGTACAGCATAACCTTGATACCAAAACTTACAGAAACACTGCAGAAAAGGAAAATTACAAATGCAAAAATCCTAAACAGAATATTAGCAAATCAAATTTAGGAATATGTAAAAATGGTAACATATCATAAAAAGTTGGGTTTATTCCCAGAATGCAAGTTTGGCTTAACATTCAAAAATCAGTTGACATAATTCAGTAAGGTTATGAAAGAAAGGAGGGGACCATATGATCTGTTACATGTGAAAAAGTGTTTGATAAAATTTCAACACCGTTTCATTATGCACTGTTATATAAGCAATGTAAGCTCAGGAGGTTATGAAATTTGGCTAAATGGAGAGGTGCTATTGAAGGACGGGGATATTGTAGCAAGTGTTCTCTCTTGAAATGATCTATAGCAAAATCATCTAGTGACATGTCCACTTTCTGTCATAGGAACAGACATTGATTGGCCAGAGATTCAGGGCTTCTCTTGTTCTCCCACCACCCAAGGAACCTCATGTTCACCCTCTTAGTAGTGCTCTTTGTGGGAAGAAATTTCCTCCAGAAAACTAGTCCTGAATTTGTGTTAGTTGAGATGGGAACGAAGCAATGGGTTCATGAACACATGGGTACATGTTAGTTTATCTGAGTAGCTAAGTCCTTGGAAGTAGGAAATAAGGATTGAGAGAAGGGGCCACAGGACAGGAACACATGAAAGCAGAGTAAGAAGAGATTTGGGAAAGTCCAGATTCCAGAGACTGGGCCTCTGTTTGGGGTGTCAGACTCATTTGGGGAACCAGGATGCCTTCCTGGGCAGACTTGCAAGAAGGTATTTTAACAGAAAGACAGGGAGAAACAATGAAGACAAACCTGAAAAGCAACCCAAAACTTGGAATCTACACTGGAGAGAAACCTTCAGGAACATGTCCAAATGAGGGGAAACCAAAGACCTTAGGGTTGAACTGACTTCCCAAAGGTCTCAGCGTCAGTCAGTGGCAGGAGGAAAATGCCCTGAGGCATTGACTGCTCTTCCCATCACATTAAAACAAAAATAGGACAGCTTTCTATATTCATGTTTTTTATATTACTTTGACAGCTGAATCTTTAGCCTATAGAAGTAGATAAGAATATAATTCCTACTTTAAATAGGAAATGAAGCACTTGAAATAATGTTTAAGTGTTTTTGTTACTTTTGTTAACAAAGGCAAAACCCCAGCAGTTTGTGGAGATGAAAGAAATGAAAGTTTAGTGAACATTCTGCACCATGTCTTTATCTTTGCTCTTAGACTCCATACACCTTGAGGAAAAATGTTTAAGACTGATTTATCTTTATTTCTACTTCATTGTATTACACAGCGTTGTATGCCTATAGTAATTCAGTAATAAATGCTTGTTAGGTGAATAAAAGAAAATGTTTGCTTTATAAAATCACAATAACCCCTGTTATCACTGTCAGATTTCTGTTTCTATACCCATCTAATAATAGAAGAGTTAAAAATACAGACCAAAGATTCATTTTGACATCATTTCTGTAGCAGAGACTGTTAAGTCACCAAATACCCATTTGTCCTCTACATTTCTGGGCTTCATTTGTAGTCGCCTGTGCTTTGTGACTGGGTTCTGGCCAATGGAAAATGTGCAAAGTGATTCCAGTTCTTAAAAATTTATCTGCTGGTTCCTCTAGCCCTGTCTGCTGTGCCCTGGTGACCTTGAGGTCATGTGTTCTGGATAGCATAGCCTCATAATGGAATGGGTCATCAGGCCTACAACTGGTTTTAATTTGGAAACAACTTCTCACTGTACTAAAGCCTCTGCAATTTCAGAATTTGCCTATGACATGAGCTAATTTTAATTATCTTATATGTGCTCCTTCCCCCACCAAGTACTACAATACAATGTTTTTTGAAAACTTCAACTCTTTTGTGTTGACTGTCCTTAAAACTATTGATATATTCAGTAAGTGGTTTGTCCAAACCACATTCTCTTGGAGTTTTCTTATAGAAGGGAACTGTGGCCAGTGTGGTATAGTAAGAGGCTGCTTACTCACTTTCAACAGCTTTACCAGATGCTATGGGAAATATCTCTTCTTTAAAAGTACTTGTGGTACCATCTCATTTCTGGGATTTTATTACTAATTGAATCAGTAGATAATTAGAGGTTTTATTATTTTTTTAATCTTAAGTTCTAAAGTGACATAGAATTTCTTCTGCATGTCGTATCAAATTTTGGATAGTTACAACAGACATCCAAAATCTGAACATCTATTATATACACAAAGAGCTGTACTGGGAAGTGTCAAGAGAATTGAAGAGAATTTAAGGTCCTGCCCTTGCTTTCAAGGAATCAGCCAGCTTGCCAGACCAATGACACATGCCCGTATGAAGCATTTGATCTACACCACTTTTCACATTTAAGTGGGGAACACACCTTTTGCAAAGCATCAAGTTGCCTTTGCTGTGTTTTGATCAATCAAAATGTGTTTAACTCTATAGTTTGCCATTCAGTTATACCCTCAGCAGTGGGATAGGAAGATAAATTTGAAGTTAAAGAACTCAGGAAAGGAGTTGGAAAGGGAATTGGTTATGTCTGCCAGACACATGATATATATGATATAAAATAATAACACCCATCTAAAATATTAAAGTGTAACTGGTTTTCTTTATGTGAAGAAACCTCCCCCTCCTCCAGGTAATTTAGAACTTAAAGAATTCTTAGATTCTTTAAGTTCTGATTTAGAGTGAGTGGGAAAGAAGCCATGAGAAATTTTACCTCTATAATTTATAAAAGATTGCTAGTTTCTCAAAAACCATACGCCTAAATGTTTTAATCAGAGGCTATTATAGCACATAAACTGCAAGTAGTATGTTGGAGAGAAAGATTGCAGTTGAGAGAAAAAAATTATTGAAGTTGGGAGAATTTCACCAGAGAGTTGAAGTCTATAAAAAAATCAAATAAATTATATAACTGAAAAATATAATAACTGATAAAGTATTAAAAGGAATTTTAAAAAGGACACTTTAAGTTCAGAGGATCAACAATAGGTCTTATCACTGACAATTGAGCAGATCATATGGAAAGCAGTAGGAAATGGAATGACATCATAGATACTGAAAGAAAAAACTTCTAACTGAAAATTCTATGACAAATGAAAGTCACCTTTAAAAATGAAGGTAAAAGAAATACTTTTCAGCAGACAAAATCTGAGATAGTTTATTACCAGAAGATCTGCACTACAAGAAACACTAAAGGAATTTTTTCAGGCTAAAGGAATTTTTTCAGGCTAAAGGAAAAGGGATCTCAGATAGACACACAAGACTATAGGAGGAATGAAGAACAGCAGAATGGGTTAAAATGTGGGTAATTTAAAAATACTAACTTTAAAACAACATGACAACAGTGCCTTGTGGAGTTTACAATCTATGGAGAAGCAAAATCTACAACAGCAATAATACAAAGTTGGGAGTGAAGTAAATAGAGTGAAACTTCTGTAAGGTTCTTAGCATCATTTCAAGGGTCATAAAGTATTAACATAAGGGAGACTGTAGTGAGTTAAATATGCATGTTTTTATCTCTAGAGTAACCACTAATAAAAAAAAAGACAAGAATTGTATACCTAAAGGATAAAAGAAAGTATAAAATAGAATAATAAAAAATACCAAACCAAGTCAGGAAAAGAGGAACAAAGCAATATAAAAATAGGTGAGACACATAGAAAACAAATAGTAATCGTTTAGTTGCTCTAAACCCCAAATATCAGTAATTATATGTAAATGAATTCATATCTCAAGGTTGGGGCAACGCAGGTGCTTGGAGTGGGGAGACTTGGAGGTCTCTGGAAACGTTTAGCTCTTTACAACGAGTAAGGACGCATCACTCCAGATTTACCAGTTTGTACCAGCTGAATATCTGCCTGCCTAGTATTCACCATGTAGACGAAGAAAGTAAAGATTGTTGCCGTTACCTTTCAGGTTCTCTCTGTACCCTTCTAAAATCATATTCCATTCTTTCCTTTCTAATTGGTAATGATTATTCTGAGTTTTTTGTTTGCTTTACCTTATAGACGTACCAAATATGTGTCTGTGCCTAAATAGTATAGTGTTTAGTTGTTCCTGTTTTTAAACTTTATATGAATGGAATCACACGATGTATATTCATCTTCAACTTTGCTTTATTTTGTTCAATATTGTTCTTGATATTTATCTATGTTTTTACAGGCTGCTGAAATGCATTCAATTCCCCTGATAGATAGTAATCTATCATATGATTATTCTGTATTTTTTTCCATTCTACTCTGGATAGACATTTGTATATTTCGAAGTGTTTCTCTAGGGTAATTCCTTGGTATTCCACCAGTAGAATAGCTGAGTTGCATTCACTGAATGAAATCAACTTTATCAGTCAATGATAAATTGTTTTTTCAAGTGATTATACACTACCAGCTGTGCATAAGTGTACTGGTTATTCCATATCCTTGATGACACTTAATTTTTGCAAATCTGGTAGGAAGAGAATGTATTGTGGTTAATTTCCCTGCATTTCCCTGCCTACTAATGAGATTGAGCATCTTTTCATATATTTGTCTCTATACTACAGAGCCTTCCTCAGTGAAATGTCTCTTTAAGTCTTTTGTCAATCTTTTCTTGTCATCTTAATGATTTTGAAGAGTTCTTTTCTTAAATTTTCTTACATTTTAAGATAATTTATTTTTAAAATGTTATTTAAAGTCTATCTTTTTAACTAAATTATATATTCTACCTGGTTTTGCTCATATAATGAAATGCAATGATCTTTTAAAAATGTATTTTTACACTCAGGAAACTTGCTAGATTCTTATTATTTCTAATATTTTATGTGTATAATTTTTTAAAAAATAAATTTATTTATTTATTTTTGGCCCCATTGGGTCTTCGTTGCTGTGTGCAGGCTTCTCATTGCAGTGGCTTCTCTTGTTTCAGAGCACGGACTCTAGGTGTGTGGGCTTCGGTAGCTGTGGCTCGTGGGCTCTAGAGCATAGGCTCAGTGGTTGTGGTGCATGGGCTTAGCTGCTCTGTGGCATGTGGGATCTTCCTGGACCAGGGATCGAACCTGTGTCCCCTGCATTGACAGGCAGATTCTTAACCACTGTGCCACCAGGGAAGCCCTTTATGTGTATAATTTTTGATTTTCCATGCTTTTATCATATCACCTGTGAATAAAACTTTTGTCCTTTGTTATCCTTACAACTTTTGTTTTTCACATCTTATTGTGCTTACTGGTACCTTCAGCATAATGAATAGTAGTGAGACACAACAACCTTGTCTTGTTGTAGCACCCTTGTCTTGTTGCAGAGAAGGATTTTCCATTTTTTTTTCTAGCCCCTTAACATATTAAGAAACTTTCCTTTTGCTCTTAGTTTGCTAGAAGTTTTTATTGGGACTCAACAGTAAATTTTATTGAAAAAATTTTGTATCTCTTTAGATGATAGCATGCTTTTTCTCCTTTAATCTCTTACTGTTGCTAATTAATCATTTTATGAATATTATGCCACCCTTGACATTTTAGGGTAAAACCAGCATTTTCAAAATAAAAGGCTTGATTCATTCTGCCGTGAATTTGTGCTTCCATCTCTAAAATTATTTGATATGTATGGTCAGAATTTGGAGGGAAGGAACACTCAGCAGCCCTATTCATAACAGTCCCAAATTTAAAACAACCCAAATACCCATCATGAGCAGGTGGATAAATAGTGATCTTTTCATAAAATTGAATACTGTACAGCCATGAGAATGAACAACTATGACTATATGGATAAATGTCATAAACATAATGTTCAGTAAAAGAAGACAGGTGCAAAATATGCATATCGTATAATCCCATTTATGTAAAGTGTAAAATTAGAGAAAATCAATCTATGATCTTAGAACTTGGGATAGTGGATGCCCATTGCATGGGTGGTATAGTGACTAGAAGAGAATGGAACCTCTGGGCTGCTTGGAATATGATCATGCTTGGTCTGGTTGGTGCTTCTATGATTTTGTTCAATTTACATAAATTCACTGAGGTGTACAGCTTTCTCTATGTGCGTTATACCTCAACAACAGTTTTGTTTTTTTTTTTAATGAGAGAAGCAGCATGGACTAGGAAGCAAAAACTATCAATTTTAGTCCAAATTCTGTCCCTTAGGAGTTGTATTATCTTGTTCAATTAATTTGATCTTTCTAGGTATTGTTTTATTTATTTAATAGTAAAATAGGGGAAATAACAGTAACTACTATATGCAGTGAGAACGAGTAATTAAAGCCAGTTTGCTCCTTGAGAATTCCCTCTTATGGACTCCTAGCTCCATAAGAATCAACAGAAATATGACTGGAGTTATATGTGTACCTAGAAAAAACGTGTCCAGGAGAACAGAAGTTTGTCCTGCTGTGAAAGCACAGAGCTGAAGAGCCACAGGGCTAAATGTGGCTGTGACAAAGTCACCTTGAAGATGGGCACATCAGACACCACATACCTTGTGACTAAAAAAGTGAAGTTGCTATAGCTTGACAGCTATATTTCCAAATGTGAAACTATGAAATTGACAATATAGTTTTAGATTTCAGAATCTTATGGCATTTGTTCAAAAGATTAAACATCTCCAAAAACTGAATACGTGCATTCATTCATTATTTATCAAACCTGTACTGACATCCTACTTATAGAGGAGATTTAGATAAATAGGACCAATCTTGTCTTCAAGAAGTCAGTAACCTGATAAGACAGACATCAGTGTTAACAATATAGAGAGTTAAGAGCTTGGACAGAGGTAAGTGCAGAATCCTGTGGGACCATTTAGAAAGACTCCATGTTCTTTAATTCAGGGAAAACTTCCTTGAGGGGAGATAATTAAGATCCTGACAAAGTCTTTGTAACTGAATTTCTGAACCTTCAGGACTCAGGGCTAAGCCTTTGTCCATGGCAAATTCACTGTAGTAAAAGTCACTTTGTGAGATTTCTTTGACTGCCAGCCATAGAGCTTGTCTTGGTTGTGACACAGCATTTGCCTCGTGACAGCATGGCATGAGAGGAATGAGAAATGAAGCCAGACTCAGGGAGAGGAGGTAAGGCAGAAACTAATAATCTCCCATGTTTGTCTGATGCTGCCTTCTGTTGTGCCCTGGTTTATGTTCACAGAGTTATTTGTGAGGATTAAATGAGATTTGTGTCAGGCTCCTTATGAATCCTAAAGACTGGTTCATTTCCTAGTGAACTATTGCATTTTCTCAGGAAAGTTGTTTTTGTTCATTAGGACTTAAAATATTCAAAATATGTGTATTCTGATTGACTGAAACATTCAATTCAGCAAAAGCATTTCTTGAGTACTTCAGAATGTCTGGTCCTGTGAGTCAGAGGGATGCAGAAATGCAAAAGCTTCTGCCCCAGAAGGGCTCGAATACAGGCACGGATGGAAGATGCAAACATACACTGTGTATCTTGTGGCTGACAAGACTGGCTAAGAGGGCTTCAGTGCCTCTACCACATAATCTCCATCAGCATCCCTAAATCCCCTAAATGAACATCCAACCTAATTTCTAAGTAAGTCAGTGTGTTTGCTAAGCAACCACAACTTAAAGGCAATTACCCGAGTCCCAAATACCCACTTCCAGCAGATGACTCCCCCAGTTTCCCATCCTGCCAGGATGATAGATGCAAGAAAACATTCACAGGAGGGAAAGGAGTCTGAGGAGGAATCCCGTGGAGATTATCTCTGAACTTGATTTTGAAGGACCAAGAAGGAAGTGCATACCAGGCAGAAAGGACCACCTGTGCTTTAGAGTACAACACAGAGATGGAGAGAGAATTTGCAGGGTGTGGGTCTTCAAGGTGGGTAGGAGAGGGTCACCATCTGGAGAGATAAAGACGTCGGAACACAGAGGGCACTGCACACAATGTCAAAAGCTTGGACTTGATCTGAAAGTAGGAGGGAAACATCTAGCAGTTTTCATTAACTAATATCTAAGAAAGAATGTTCTGGGGGCAGTATGGAGACGGGCCTGAAGGAGAGACGTTAGAGGAAGGGGGACAGATCAAGGTCAGTAAGAGACATGCCCAATTTGTTGGTATTAAGTTCCTCAGTTCTCTAATTCACACTCACCTTAAATGCTTCGAAGCATTTTTCACATATGGCTCAGACCATCCTGCCTTGCCAGATTCTTCTCATCATGCTGTTTATTTTAGTGCTGTTCCTACCTCACAATAATAGTTGTTGGTGGGATTTCATCTTAAAGCTATTCTACAGCAGTCTTAAGAGTTTTCACAGTCATTGCCAATTTGACAAAAGCAAACTTTGAGACCATCTTGCTGGATTTGTTTTTTAATCAATGTGGTTATTTCATGACAGGAAGTAGATCTTGTGCTTTTTTTTTTTTTTATATAAGTCATTTAAAAAGCAACCAGTCATTTAATAAGATAATGCCGCAGTGGCCCTGCCTGCTTTAATGGTTGATGAATGTGGCAGGATTCTTTTCAAATCAGCAACGCTGAGGAGACAAACAGTGGTGTTTAAATAATGACAAACTTTGAATAAAGAATTAATGGGGCGAAGAATTGCTACTTTTAAGCTGAAAGGAGCTCATAACCTCCCCCGCAATCAATTTCTATTCAAAATGATTTTTCTGATTGAAGGAATTGAGACATTCTTGCATATATGTAGCCTCTCTCTCTCTCCCTCTCTCTCTCTCTCTCTCTCTCTCACACACGCACACAGGAACCTTACAGAAGCTAATCTCCAGAGAATGAAAGTACAATGTGATTTCTGGATTTATCGACCACAGTTAAACCCACCCCAGGCAATTTGTTGTATTTAACCTTCATCTCTCAAGCCTTGACCCCAGACATAAAGCACTATTTCCTCCTGATGCAGTTTATTCCTTTCAGAACCTTAAAGAAGGATGTAAACAACTCCCCCAGCACTGTGGTTTTTACTGAGCCTGAACATTAAACACTTCATCACTGATTGCTTTTAGTAAATGTGTGTACACTGGAGTCTTTTGTCCCCGAATTGTCTGTAATTATAGTTCTTTCATACTTTCTAAGAATTCAAAAGACAAAGTGAATAGACAGCAGTAGTTTAAACCTAGACTGTATACAAATCAAATACGTTAGGAGGTCATGTTATCATTTGCAACCGAGGCACACAGTCATGCAGACTGTACACTGTGCAACTCCAGACGCCATTTACCTAGACTGCAGAGGGATCACTACCTTGAAATTCTTAATAAGGTAGAAGAGTGGAAGAGTGGTCCTTTGCTCTCTGCGTGCCACCTTGCTGAAACTCGCTCTGTGTATGAGAGTTGTCATTAATGGAAGTGTACTGCACCCGAGAACAGGAGGGAAGCGGAAATGAAGGTGGAGAACTGATGATGTTGAGTAGCCAAGTTTGAGCCTATAATCCTCAAATAATTACAGGTTGTTCTTAAGGATATCTTGGAAACATTTTTTTTTCTTCCTTTTAACCATCTTCCATGACTCAGTTTGGAAAACCTTATTTTGTGAACCCAGTGTGCAATGTAATAGCCAGCAGCTTGGCTCAATGAAAATGATTCTTATCAATTATTAAGTGAATACCTAAAGGATTCCCTTGAGAATGCAGTATTTTGTATTGAAGTTTCAAATAGAAGGTTTATTGTTCATGGTGAGGCAGAGGTGTAGAATATGGGGAAGGCTTGTTGAAACTCAGCTGGTAATTTACCTCGGAGACATTTATCATGTCAGGCGCTGATCTTCAACTTTTGAGGCCCAGAATCTTAATTTTTATGAGTTCTTCTATCTCTGAGGGATAAATTTACATTAGCAAATACTGTCAAAATATATATATATATGATATACATATATATCTTATATGATCTATTATAGAAATATATAATATATATTATTAAAATCTACCTGTATTTTTATCTAGAAATATATATTACATATTATATATTTCATTCATGTATAATAGAATACATATGATATGATAGAATACATATGATATGTATTATGCATTACTATATATGTTATATAAATCTATCTGTATCTATGTACATTGTCTAGAAACATACACAGATATACAGTTTTTTTCTCCGCTTACAATGGGGTTACATCCTGACACTGTAACTCAAAAATATAGTGAGTCAAAAATGCATTTCATACACCTAATCTACTGAACATCACAGCTTAGCCCAGCCTATCTTAAACATGCTCAGAACACTTACAGTAGCCCACAGTTGGGCAAATCATCTACCACAAGCCTATTTTATAATAAAGTGTTGAATATCTCATGTAATTTTGAATACGGTACTGAAAGTGAAAAACAGAATGATTGTACAGGTACAGAATGGTTGTAAGTGTATCAGTTGTTTACCCTCACGATCTCGTGGCTGACTGGGAGCTCCCACTCTCTGTGCTGCCCAGCATCACAAGGGTATTGTGACGCATATCCCGGGAAAAGATCAAAACTCAAAATTCAAAATATGGGTTCTACTGAATGTGTATTGTTTTCATGCCATCATAAAGTAAAAAAATCATAAGTTGAACCGTCTTAAGTCAGAGACTGTTTGTATTATACAAATATATTTGTTTGTATATTTTATTTTGTTTGTATATATACATATAGTCATGTTGACAGAGCCATACATACTTGCCCTGTAGTCAAATTACATAAAGTTGACTTTATGTGAAGGCTATTTGGCACGTGTGAGCTCAGAAGGAGGGTTAATATATGGCTTCCATGGGAGTAACACATCTCTACAATAAATGCAGTATTCAGATGGACTGACCCTTCAGCTTGTTCTCTGTAGGGCAGTGACTGGGCTACTATTGCTTTTTGGAATTTCATTGTTTACCATCAAGAAATACCTCTATTCATACAGCACAATACAATAAATTAGGGTTCCACTTCCTAAGTCACAATCCTGCCCTGATTTCCTGTTGTACCAGATCAGGCACGAAAGGAGGTCCTCTAGTATCCTCAGAATGCCTGCCACACCCTTCTGAGGTGTTCCTTACACATAGTAGTCATATTTTTTTAGTAGGTCATCTTTGTACTGCACGTTCCTGCTCCCTTGGCCACAGCTGATTTAGGAGAAGGCTGAATGGGCCTGTGACTCTAGGGCAGAGCTTTCTGTGCTTGCCAGAGGCCTGAAAAGGGCTTGATATGAAACTCCTGTTCAAGAGGATGCTGTGCACTGGTGACTTGGCCAGCCTATTTCGATCCTCTCTTATGGCACACTTGAAGGAGACTCGCAGAGAAGGAGTCTGCCAGTTAGGTCAGTAGAAGCAAAACATACTTTAAAAGAAAGCAAAAGGAATCACGAGGGGCAGAAAGCCATGAGGCAGTAAAACCTTAAATAAGAAGAAACCACCCCGATAAGGAGCATGCACTGAGTCAGTAGTGGTAGGGTCAGAAGCAGCAGAAATGAGGAATTGTAGATTCATCGCGATGGCAAAACTTGGAGATGGAGCAATGGTTGCCAAGTTCTTTTTTTTCTTTTTTTAACATCTTTACTGGAGTATAATTGCTTTACAATGTTGTGTTAGTTTCTGCTTTATAACAAAGTGAATCAGCTATAAATATACATATATCCCCATATCTCCTCCCTCTTGCGTCTCCCTCCCACCCTCCCTATCCCACCCCTCTAGGTGGACACAAAGCACCGAGCTGATCTCCCTGTGCTATGCGGGTGCTTCCCACTAGCTATCTGTTTTACATTTGGTAGTGTATATATGTCCATGCCACTCTCACTTCGTCCCAGCTTACCCTTCCCCACCCCTGTGTCCTCAAGTCCATTCTCTACATCTGCATCTTTATTCCTGTCCTGCCCCTAGGTTCTTCAGAACCACTTTTATTTTTTTTTTTAGATTCCATATATATGTGTTAGCATACGGTATTTGTTTTTCTGACTTACTTCTCTCTGTATGAGAGGCTCTAGGTCCATCCACCTCACTACAAATAACTCAATTTCGTTTCTTCTTATGGCTGAGTAATATTCCTTTGTATAAACAGACATTTCTCCAAAGAAGATATACAGATTGCCAACAAACACATGAAAGGATGCTCAACATCATTAATCATTAGAGAAATGCAAATCAAAACCACAATGAGGTATCACCTCACACTGGTCAGAATGGCCATCATCAAAAAATCTACAAACAATAAATGCTGGAGAGGACGTGGAAAAAAGGGAACTCTCTTGTACTGTTGCTGGGAATGTAAATTAGTAAAGCCACTATGGAGAACAGTATGGAGGTTCCTTAAAAAACTAAAAAAGTAACTACCATATAACCCAGCAATCCCACTACTGGGCATGTACCCTGAGAAAACCATAATTCAAAAAGAGACACGTACTACAACGTTCACTGCAGCTCTATTTAAGATGCCCACTTCTGATGAGACGGATTTTCTTGGCTCCTGTTGACTCCAGAGCAGCCTTTCAGGGGCTACAATCCCTGGTTATGAGGCTCCTGAGAATGTTTCTTGTCTCTTTTCTTTCCTTGTTATTCTTTACAATAATTGTCCATTATTTGAGGTAACCTGAGTATGTCTTTGCTTCCTGCCATCTTGAAAGAGTCTGATTAATAATCTGAAATTGCTACTTGATCACGTTTATTGAGGTTTTGCATTCACCTGCTGGTAATCTCTTCGGATTTACTCCCACAGGTAGTCAACATCATATGTGGATTTTACTTGTTAAATTATCAGGGACAAATTTATTCCGGATTCTCAGGTGGCACGTAATGGTGCCCTAATATACTCACTCAAGTAGAGGCAGACCACCCCAAGACACTGTGTGGATTCCCTTAATGTATGGATGCCTCATTTTGCTTACAAGCTGAATTGACAAATCACAGAGTATTTCTACCTTAATTAGTAGGACTGTAATCTTGTTCTTTAAAGAACTGTGGCAAGGCAGTTTTCTATTACTCAAGGCCTTAACTTTAAGAAGTAACCTGCTCTTGGAGTAATACAACCTTGTTCTAATCATTAGTCATTTGCAGCCCAGTTGAACAAAGACTGACTATGGTTGCAGTCTTGTAACCAAGGCATAGCAGGTTATTTATCCTTTAAATTTAGAATATCGTTGCCTGATTATTCACGCATGCCATTTTATAGCAACAGCATAGCACCTGAGCATCGTGAAACTCTTAACCATATGCACGAGTGTCAAGAGAAGGTGCCTGTGGCCTTTCCACCCAATATAACGGTCAGATCCCAAGAGCAAAACAAAACTCATAATGACGGGAAATATGAGAGAACCACTGAACATTCTATAATCAGATGGATAAATTGAGAAGATGAGTCATGATTTTAGTTGGTCTTCTTTTTCATCACAATAGAAAATAGAACAAAAGAGATTATGACTATCACTTCTTTATAATATCTACCACTAACTCTTACTCCCTCCCCTTTTCTACGTCATACTTGCAATCAAACTACTTGTTGCCTAGCCCTGTAAATGCCAGGCTTAGTAGGGTTTCACACTGAAGTCATATCTGAAAAGTGAGAGCTGTGATAATCAATCAAGATGCCTTAAAATCTCAGTAGAAAGGCAGGAGTCATCCCAAGAAAGAACAAATACAGAGCTGCAGAATTCCTTGCCCAAATTGCCTTTCTGGCCACGAGACTAGAACGTTATTCTTGTTTTTCTGGGTTTTAGTTCCTCCATGGGCAGTGACTCTGGTTGCAGGGATCTCTCCAAGAAAAGGCTCCCTACTCTCCGTTGCATCGGAGGAGGTACCACTGATGTGCATCATCCAATGTGTATCCTGATGTTGGGGGCTTGCCTTGAAAAAAGGGGAGAGGTGTTCATTTGTCATTCACTCTAATTCACCAAATTTTAGGGAAATAGGGGATTGTTCGCTGGTGATGTTTTACTAAACAAAACACAGTTCTGTGTAAGCGAATGAATAGACTTTGTTAATCCACAAGTGATTCAAGGAATTAGTGATTCCACCGAGAAGAAATACTCGTGGATTTAGAAATGCAGGAAACCTGCTACAAGGTTTTGAAAGTCCATACATAATATAAATTCAATGTTACCTTCCTATTGGAAACAGCATTCCCAAATGAAAACAATATCTGGCTAGGATGATTTGACTTTCATGATGGGGTTGGGGGGGCGGATGCAGCTGAAAATAAAATCAGAGCTTTGAAAGGCATCCAGAACATATCATGTTTTAGCTGTCTTTGCTCTTCCTGCTTTCATAGATAATTATAAAAAGTCTAAGAAAGGAACTCTTTTTGCTGTGTATTTCAGAAGAGTTTCTGTTCTGGAGGGAATTCTGCTTCTGCTTAGGTGTCTGAATGACAGTCGACATTTATTGTTGTGGAAAATATTTTTTCCTGGAGTTTTAAATCAAATTTCTAAGCTGCTCTCTCCCCATACCCCAAACATCTCTGACTAGAGAACAAGTTCTTACTAGTGATTATTTCGCATCACTCCCATCATCATAGAAACACATGATAATTCCAGAACTCAAGGACTCTAACAAACTCCCCAGCAGATCTCAGCAGAGAGGGGCAATGTTACTAAATCTTGCCTAAGCCTAAGGTTCCCTGAGTGTGTGTATTTCCAAGTAATGAGCTATGTGAGCAACAAACTGTGAAAACTGAAAATATGTGAACAGAATTTCATGTTGGGATGAAAGAAAATTTATAATGAAGACAATCTGATACTTCTTTAATGATCTGCATAAAATGGTGGTTTTGTGTTTTACATATAAATGGAAGTCAGTCTTATCCGTGAAAATATGTCTTCTATGAATAGACAAACTAAGCATTTTGGAGATCAGCTGGAGGAAGGAACAATAGTCGGGGCTGGGAGACATGAGAACTGTAGGGTCAGTAGATTTGGGAAAAGAGTCTGGGGTGAGCTCTTCCCACCACCAGAAGGGCTCTGCCTTTGCCTCGGTCTCCTCCAGCAGGACTTCATGGCACAGAGGTGCTGGTTAGGTTGGTTCTGCGTCCAGCGTGACTGCCCCCAGTGCTTGTATCTGATACCCAGCAGTGAACAAAACTGTTTGCTGGGAGCTCCCAGGACACACAGGTTATCAGTACCCCTATTATATTTTTAGGAAGAAAAGAAAACAGAAAACAGAAATCTGGTTTGACGATTCGTTAGTGGCTTAGATAACTACACCATGCTTCTCTGTAATAAATGAATCAGTAGAAGTCTATCAATGGGAAGGTTTTAATCCTTGTAATTTGTTTTATGTGTCTATTGAATGCTGATATTGGGGGCCATCCAAAGCAGCAAGACACAATCATGACAGTTTTCAGCTACAAGTCATGATACTTGTGAAGTCCATTGAAACTGTGACCCACACACTCCTGTCTCAGAACCATGAAATGTATGCAAATTCTCAGAAATCCTTCCTAAAAGTCCTTACTTCTCTCATACTTACACCTACTTTCCATGTACATCTGAGTTAATCTTGTGCCAATCTCTGTCAAACAACCTGAACTTCCCCTCCAGCCTCCTTCCTATTGAACTTGTTACCATCTGCATCCCTGTCTCCTGATTTTGCATCATCAAAGCCCCAGTAACCCCGTGGAAAGAGCCCTTCATGGAGGAGGAGGGCCAAGATCAGAGAGAGAGGCCTTCTTAGGTGTCAGGGGAGAGAAATCCCCAAAATTGTCATATGTTAATCTTGTCCCCTTTTATGTTACACAGTTATATTGTTTTATGAACACCAGCACTAGTGGAACAGACTTTGGGGAGCAAGAAAGACAGGGAAGAGAAGGAGATAGTTTTAGAAATATGTACTGCAGAGAAAACGAACTCACGTGCTTGAACAGTCTCATGTGTTCAAAATTCAGAAGGTACAAAAGTGGACACTGAAAACGCTCCCATCTCTGATCCCAGCCACAGTCTTCCCCTTTGTAGAGGCAACCAGTGCTGTCAGTTTCGAGTGTTATCCTTTTAGAGATATGTTAGGCAGATACAAATGAACATATGTTCTTTCCTCCACCTCTTTTTACCCAAATGGTAGTGTTCTACACAGGCTGTTCTGCACCTTGCTCTTTTCTGCCATCAGTTTAACTTGGAGATCATCTGCTCTCTGTACCAGTTACGATTTCTCATTTCTGTGAGTGGATAGGATTCCAATGTGTGTGTTGGATAGGAGGGGCATGGTATATGACACCTGTACTTTTCCCACCTGAGTTTTGAATTCACTGAGAGAGAACACAGTGCAAAGCAAATAAAGATTAAAAGACGTATATATTACTGGTAAAGCTGATACTGGAGAATGCAGCTCAGATGTACAATGACAATGATTTTCTAATACTGAACCCTCAAATCAGACAGACTTACCAACTTAGTGAAAGGTAGCTCAGAGAGCCACGGGCCTCCCTACATGGATGGCTTCCCTGAAAGGCTCATGACCTGATGAAATAGATGTAAATATGGAGCAGGCAGATCCCAAAGGAAAGATGGACAAATGGATCAGGTACACTGGCAGTTTCTCACTCAAGCTCACTAATTAGGCAACTTACTTTAGGAAACAGTGGGGCAAGAAATTAAGAATGTTTAGGAAAAACTCTTTCTGTTGAAAACCAAAAGAATATGGCAGTAACGTCCCTGAACAACCCCAGCGTCGTGACTAAGCTGTGATTTAGTTAACTAGTCTCTTACTGATAGACACCAAAGATGCTTCCAATCTTTTTCTATTACAAAATGTAATGAATACAAATTTTCAATCTTTTGCTATTATAAAAAATGTCATGGATATGAATATTCAAAAATGAATAACATTGTACATATAAACTTTCACACATATGGGATTATATCAGAATGATGAATTCCTGGAGGTGAAATTGCTGGGTGAAAAGAATATGTGCATTTAAAATTTTGTGAGCTATTGTGAAGTTGCCCTATATGGAGGGTATAGCAATGCCCTCAGAAATATGTGAAAGGGTCTGTTTTTCCACATCTTTTCAACAAGATATATTAATAAGACCTTTTAATCTTTGCCAGTATTATACACAAAATGTGGTATCTTTATAATGTTATAATTTATTTTCTCTTATTATGAGTAAGATTAAATATCTTTTCTTACATTTAATAGCTATTTTCATTTTTGCATGTGAACTGTCTCTTGACATCCTATCCATTTTTCTATTGTATGGTCATGGATTTTTTTTTTAATAGACTTTGGTTTTTTTAGAACAGTTTTAGCTTCACAGTAAAACTGAGTAGAAGGCACAGAGGTTTCCATAAACTCTCTATTCCCATACTTACATAGTTTCTCCCATTATCAACATCCTATTGTGAGGTGTTTTATATTAATATTAATGACTCTGACCATGGATAGCAATGCCACCATCCTCTTGTGCTTATGAAACCCCAAAGGAACCGCCAAAATGCTTCAGAAACCTTTTGCACAGAAATGCTGGGGCAGAGATAGGTCTGTCCAGGTTACCTTGGGGCATATTTACATGATTCACAGGGCTGAGCTTAGATACAGCTTTGTAGAAACTATTTTCACACTCTTACTTAGGACACAAGCTCAAGAATAGAGTCCCAACTTTTGTAGAAGTAAATAGAAAGGTGTTCTTGGTTGCTTATTAAATATACCAAGATCTTTTGGAATAGGGAGTAGTGATACTGGAAGACCTAAAACAGAACAGGTGAGGGATGGGTGTTCTCCCTACTATTTCTTGAGAGGGACTGGGAGGAAATGTAATTTTCTGTGTCATTTTCATGAAGCCTTCAATTCAGCCACCCCAAATATATCAGCCATATTCTCAAATGTATCCAGAACAATAGGTTGACTGATATTTCTTGGTATCAAATTCTAGAAAGTAATGATGATCAGAACTTCTTTGGGTAATCACAGACTTTCTTGTTCTTGCTTTAGTCTTTTTTTTGTCCTTTGTGGAAATGAAAAATAGCTGATTGGCATCTGTGACTTCATATTCCAAAAAGTAATTATTAACTGTATCTCAGCCAGATATTATAAGAATACCACTTTCTTTAATGTTTCCCTGAATCTTCCTGGAAGATTTTTCTGCTAGGGAACAATGAGGGCACTAGAACCTTTACAATAATAAAACAAGAGGTACGTGAATCACAGCAAAACAAAAATGAATGACCGTTAGTGGTTGATGAACGCGCTCTGTAAAGAATTCAATATTCCAAATTTTTAATTGTTTTAGATACTGACTCTTGACAAAATACAGCATTTGGAAATAATACCAGTAGACATTGCATGGTAATTATGAAATATAATTTGGTACACTGTAGATTTGAGAGTTTGGAAATGTGTATTCATGATGAAAGGCAAAATGTGTGTTTTGCTATTTTGATGCGTATTTCTGTTTTCTGTTAGAAGAAATTCAGTGTTACGGAAGAGTGACTCAGATAGAATCAGAAAATCATAGAATTTCAATAGTGAAATAGACATAATAAATCATCCTTTTCCAGCTGCCTGGCTTTACAGATGAGCAAACTAAAACTCAGAGATGAAGAGGAATTTGCCCACGTTATCCAGAGTCTTGATGGCCAAGCAGGGGGTTGTACTCAGCACTGACTCTTAATCTAGCACTTATTTCATATCATTTCTTTTTTAAAGCAAACACTTATTTCAGTGACAGTGGTATTACATGCATTTTACACTAATATTCTTTCTTCACTCCTTTACTTACGACAACAGGTTTTAATAGCATTTTCTGGCATATAGAGTGTATATGCAAAGATTATATCATCCAGATTTTTTGAGACAGTTTCATTTTCAAGTGCTCTGTTTTTACTCGAAGTACAAGTGAAGCTTGGATACAAATTCAGCCTTTTTACTACCCTACATATAGTAGATAACCCGTAAGGCTCTCTGGATGGATATCACAGCATTGTTGACTGGGTCAAGCAGCCAACTTTCCCCATAATCAACCACAGAAGTGACACCAGCATGTGTTCAGTTTAGCATTCCTACTAAAAAACAAACAAACAAACAAACTAGAAGCCCCATTTAAAAAATGTGCTGCATAAATAACAAGTCTTATTTTAAATGTGTACTGGGAATCTTGATTTCCAAAACAAATCTTTAAACTATATCCTTCAAGTCAAGTGGAGATTGACTTTTGACAATGATTCCAGGCTACTGCTCCAGAAAGGAGCAGTGAATGGATGATTTGTGAGAGGCGATTTTGCATGTTGAAGTCATGAAGACAAACGGGACTGCTGCTGCTTCCAGAGTTTCAGCACAGCTTCATTTTTCTGCTTGTCTGAAGACTTCAGTGTTTTCAGGCCTGATACAGGAGGTGAAGATGCCAGAGATTTTATATATAAATGTGTATACTTACATATATTTATGTATATATAAAATCAGGTAGGAGTTATCTGGTGGATTTGAGTGGCAGGTATTGATACCGACTAACGACCTGTTCAGAACAGTTCCCTTGTATGTATTCCGTTCCCTCCTCTGGCAGACACCAAGCCCTTCTTTCCTTTTTTTTTTTTTTTTTACCGGTACGCGGGCCTCTCACTGCTGTGGCCTCTCCCGTTGCTGAGCACAGGCTCCGGACACGCAGGCTCAGTGGCCATGGCCCACGGGCCCAGCTGCTCCACGGCATGTGGGATCTTCCCGGACTGGGGCACGAACCCATGTCCCCTGCATCAGCAGGCGGTCTCCCAACCACTGCACCACCAGGGAAGCCCCCAAGCCCTTCTTTAAAGTCATCACCGAGTCCTCACTGGAATGAACAGAGAAGGGGTTAGTAGTGCTGCCTCACCTTTAGTGTCTGGCCAGTCTGGAGGAGGCTGCACGTGGTCCCCAGTGAGTTCAGTGATTTGGTTATAAATGGGTCCACTGTCTGCGGTGCTGCAGACTGAGAATGGCCCCTCAGGAATGCCTTCTTCTCTATCACCTGCCTCAGATGCGGGGTGGGAAAGAGGAATGCGAGAGTCTGGAAGGAGGTGTCTTTCTCATCCCTACCCTCATTCAAATGAGATTTTATTTAAGAAACTTGCTTACTGGTGAGTCACTATGCACCAAACATGTTATAAGGCAGAGGCCACTGTTACGTCACAGCGTAGAATAAAGAAAGGTATGATTTATATCCCCCTGTAGAGATTTGATTTGAGCCCATGATTATGAGGAACCTGGCTCTGGGCCCTGCCTGGTGGTCCTGTTACTGGAGCAAGAACCCTGGCAGTCACATTCTCGAATTCCATGGTTAGCCTGTAATTGCTAAAGGCACAGAAGGTATATTTCTGTCTCCAGAATGCACACAGGAAACTGAACCCTTCACCCTTATTCCCTTGCACTTTCACACACTCACACACACACATACATACATGCACATACACACACAGTTAAGGAAGCCAGTGTAAAATTTTACCTCTCAGGAACAATACATCAAACAACAGATATAATTTTATTATTTTAAATATAGTTAATTTACATAACACTGAATACATTCAAATTAAATTTTATAAATATTGTGCATACATCTTCTCTAGAAAATTATAACATATGAAGTAGAATAACAATTTATGAAGATGCATGGTCTGGTATTTTTGAGAATCCAGGCAGCCTCTTACGTGTAAGAAGCAATCTCATAGACCTTTATATCCTTCCTTTTACCCACCTTAATGGGGAAGAACTCAAGGTGTTCAGGTAAGTTTGTTTTGTGCTTCACTCATAGAAATTTTGCGTAATGTATAGGAAAAACATTCTCACTTTTCTTCTTTGACCTATTCACCTCCCCTAAATGTATAAATTCAAGGGAAGGGAGAAAATAAAAAAAGGATTGTCTACTGACAAGAGGAATTGGGCTCAAACTTCAGCTTTGAGAATTAATGTTATATTGGGGAAAATATTTTAATTTACAAATTCTGAAGTCCAGGCCAGCACGGGCATAGTGGATAGAGGAAAATTTTCGTTCATTAAGCCGCAGGAAGATCCATCTACCTTTCACTCGTCTGAGTGACTGAGGTGGCTGATTAAAAGCTAGTGTCAGAAACTGCCCCAAATGGATAAAATGTATCCTTTAGGGGGCTTCCCTGGTGGCGCAGTGGTTGAGGGTCTGCCTGCCGATGCAGGGGACACGGGTTCGTGCCCTGGTCCGGGAGGATCCCACATGCCGCAGAGTGGCTGGGCCCGTGAACCATGGCCGCTGAGCCTGCGCGTCCGGAGCCTGTGCTCTGCAACGGGAGAGGCCTCAGCGGTGAGAGGCCCGCGTACCGCAAAAAAAATAAATAAATAAAAAACAATGTATCCTTTGGATACAAATATCTCTTACTACAAAATAGGTCCAAAAGACCAGAAATATAGAAAGGCCTTTTAGCAAGACGATTTGTGTAATAAATAGAAAGGAGTTACCAGAGGCTTAGCAGAGTAAGAATGATAGCAAGTCCAGCTTCAGATAAATCTGCCTGACTGTGGGATGGACCCATGCACAGTCCAGCAGGTGGGATGACTTTGCCTCTTCTCATGCTGCTGTAACACCAGTGTTCAAAACTCAATGGGCCTTCGCAGGTGTACCATGTGGAAAGTGCTATCAGTAAATATTCTTTGGCCAATGTCTGCACTTGCAAATACTGCATGATTACACACAAACGCACACACCCGTGCACCATCTGTAGCATAAATATATCTGAATGCATCACCCAAAGACCATTAGTCTGTGTGCTAGAACCTAAATGATCACGCTTCTTCCTATGTCTCTTTTCTCAATTGGGATGAGGGAGCAAAAATGGCAGAGGTCTCTCCTCCAAGGTGACTTCTCACGGAAGGAGGTTAGACACAGGGAGAAAAGCCAGAGGACCTTCTTTCCTCCCTGACGCTAATCACCCACCTCCCAAAGGCCCCCTCTCCTCCTCCGTCTTCCATACCGACTCTGGGGAGGCTGATAGAAGCAGATCACATCCAGCTTTCAATTTCTACTTTCAATTGCATTGTCTTTATTGGCATGACGTGGTATACAAGTGTTGCCAAAATTAATACAACTAGTAGTGTTGGTGTCTGTTCCCCATAACTTCGTATTTCTGCGACAGGGACAATGCTGACTACTTGTAAGCCTGTCCTGCTTCTTTATTCTTTCAGCCAAGAAATGTGCAGGTATGTCCTTCTTTCTTGCTAATCAAGGTCAATTTATTAGTTTTGAGGAGGAAAATGTAATTTCTAACTTCTCTGTGAGCAGGGCTGATGAAGAGCCCCAGGTTTACAACTCAGCAGTGCCATGGTCAAAAGCATGGGCTCCCTGTCAGCCTGCCTTCAAATCCCGGCTCTGCCACTTTTTAGGAGGCAATTTTCTTAACTTCACTCAGTCTCTGGTTTTTGTTTGTGTAACTGTTGTACTTTTTGAATTTTGTAACATGAGCATACCTTACTTATTCAGAAAGAAATAAAAATCTTAAAAAAAAAAACAATTAAGCCAAGCAGGTGTGACACACAGGACATACCAAAAGAGGAAAACCTGGAGGAGTTGTTTGGATCATATCACAGTAATGAGGTTTGAGATGATGAGATCCTACACTTGAGAGTGAGAGGAGAGCGGATGGGTTGATCAGAAAACACAGCCCAGACTCTGAGGACTGAGCTTGGGTTTCGCTGTGGCAGCTGGTTGACATCTGTTTCAGGAAGCACGTCTTCCCATCGGGCTTCTCCCTCCCAGATTCGCCTGCCCTCACTATGTGCCCTTTATTCCCCCGCCCTTTCCACTTTCCACCCACCTTCATAACTTCTTTGATAAATTCCAAAGCAGAACTTCTGAACTTCAGAAGCTTCCTGATCTTTACATTCTCCATTTGACTAGAGACTTGCCAATGTATGTTCTATGATTCCAGTATATTTTGAAGGGTTTTCTGCGCCATAATTCTTTACATTCTCCATCTCACTAGAGACTTTCCAATGTATGTTGTATGATTACAATACATATGAAAGGGTCATAATAATTTTTTGGTCATAATTCCTCTTTTCTGTTATAGTGGAGCCCAACCCTTTGCCCCTACTAGCCTCAGGAATGCGATAGGTTGTTTGCACAGAAGGTGGTACTACCTCCTCTCATTCCTGAATCCACACCCCATGACTTTCCAGCTCTTCCCATGAGGAACTGGAGTCTATTTCCTGATGTTTCGAGTCTGGGCTGGACTCGTGACTTGCTTTGGCCAATGGAATGTGGCAGAAGTGACCTTGTGAGACCCCTGAAGCTTCTGCTCAACCCCTCTTGGAATGCTGCTCTGAGCACACCATGTGGAAGAGAACCCAGATGCCCCACCTGCCAGACATGTGGTAGGGGCCATCTTAGACCAGGGATGAGCTGCTGGGTGTCCAAAACGGCATGAATGACCCTGGCCAGCCCAGCCCACATTGCTGAAACCCAGAAGCATGAACAAATCAACAGTGTTTATTTTAAGCAACTAAGTTTTGGGTGGTATGTTGTGCAGAGTAGAAAACTGAGGCAAGGATTCTGATTAAATGTAGTGTTAGAACATTCCCTCTTGTTTATCATCAGTTGTAGCTGTGAATTCACACACTGGCAGAAGCAGTCACAATTAAGGGAGGAAATAGCAGGTAAGCAGGTAGGAACCCTGGGCCTGTACCTGCTGGAGCTCTTTTTTCCCAGAAATAGCAGGATGATTGCCAGTAGCAGTTTTCCTGTACATTTAATTTTTCACTTACTGAGCAAATATAGAGAGAGCAGAGCTCACAAAATTTCATTCCTATCTTTTATTGGTGGTAAATATCAAGACTAGTGTGCATGATTCTCCTCAATTCTAGATCTTTTCTGTGAATATTCAGGAATATAGGCACCATAGACAAGGTTTTCTTGTCTGCAAAGTCTGGATATGCTCTCATGAATTAGAAGAGAAGGGAGGTGAATTGCTGTTGTAACTGGTAGAAGCAAAAGGCACCTGGAAGAGGGAGGCGGCAAAGCAGGAGTGGACCTGCACTGAGCTGGTGTCCCACCCAATGACCCCTAAGTCTAGAACCAAACACAGCTCCCCAGAATTTGATTTGGGCTTATTGCAGAGCAGGGCACAGACACTTAAACATCCATAGAGGGAACTTATTTACATGAAAAGGGACAATCCATTGGGTGAACAATGAGAAGTGGTGAAGCCTGGTGAGTAGAAAGCATGTGCAGCGTTTAAAGGGGACAGTTGCACTCAGCTCTGTTGATTTTTTGGAATGAAAGTCCAGTGTTGCCAGGATCTCCAATTTTTCAAGAGGAGCTAAAAATTTGGATTATTACATGAAGTCACTAAAGTTTTAAATGCTAATTGGCAATTTTAGAAGAATGTAAAATCCTCCACACAAATCATGTCTATAAGAGCCTAGTTTGTAACCTCTGACAAATACAGTCAGAAATGATATTCACTATATTCAACAGCTGGTAGATTCACCATGTTTAACAGCTGGTGTGTCCACTACGGCCACAGTGCTAAGCCCATGTTTGTTTGACCGGATGCTAACCTTTAGTTGCTGGATTATGGAGAGCTGGGGAGGATATAGGGACAGGGGCTGAGTAGCTGGGGCCATCGGGTGGTTATCAGGGGGGGTTCCAGGGGCAATGGCTATTTTGTAACCAGAGCGGAATTATTTCAGTATCTTAACAAAGGGTAGTGGTGTGATACAGATGTTTATCAGCTCTGTAACAAAGAGTGAGTTCACAGTATCCGACATTTTTTTTGGTATTTTATTTTCAGTTTTATTATTAAAAGAAAAAAGATTAATGTAGAATCTTGCTGTTGAATATTATAGCAGTTCTTGCTTTTATTCTCAAATGGCTCCTCTAGTGCCCAGCAATTGTCTCCACAGCAACTACTTCTGTTTTATAAATCTTAGATGTGAAGAGGTGGGAAGGAAGCAAGGGTAATGGCAAAATCTTTACAAGCCAAGGTTTTCTTTTAAACATGAAAAAGTTCGTAATAAAAGCTGAGATCCTTTGCTTTCCAATTTATAGCCATACCTTCAGTGCCAGAGTGCTGGTTATAACCTAGACAAATGAAATTTATAACTCAATCAATCAAATATTTATTGAACATCCACTGTGCATCCAGCACTTTTCTAGGTACTGTCAGGGATTCAAAAGAAAAACCAAGCTCTAAAAGACCATCACAATTTCATGGGGAAATAAAAGAGATACCACAATAGTTGATATGCAATAGTTGAATCAGTACAAAAAGGAGAGTGTGTTGATCAGAGTGGAGCTGCGTGTTGAGGGATGATGTTGGGGAGCTGAGGAAAGCAGAGAAATTTGAATTCTAAGCTGATAAAGCTTATCTTCTGCTTCTACATACCAGGGTGTTTAACTTAAACCAGTTGCCTCCCCTTCTATAGACACGACCAGGGCTATTGCCATCATGCTTCACAGTGATTGTTAGAAGCCCAAGTTTCTTAGATCGTTCTCCACCATCCCAGTCTAAATACTGCTGAGTGTATGACCGAACCACTTGATTTCCATCCCACACCAACATCCCACACCTTGCCACACACTTGGGTTGTTGCGCCTTCTGTGAACAGAGTAAGTCAACAGTAATTGCCGCTAACAAGCCTCAGCCTCTTTCCTGGACATTGCCTTCCTGATCTAACTAGAACTGAAATTAGCTGCTCCCCTGAGGACATCGTTTTCCGTGGAGTGTCGTCAAGTAAAGTTCCCCCACACGCCCTCACACCATGTGCCTGGACCAGCAGGTGTTTATGCCCTCCTCGCTCTTCATTTACTTTTTAAAGTTTTTTTTACCTTCTCTGTTTATTAAGACAAAACAAAAACAATTAAACCAAAACCACAGGTCTTTTGAAAATCAGACCCTACCATATCGCCCCTCCGTTTTGCTGTGAGCGCAGATTTACAGACTATACCTACAAATGCATTAAAACTGGACCACTGTCCTCTTCTCCTCTGTGATTTCTGGTCAATTTCAAATTCCAGGGAGAGGATTCCCCTACACAATGACCTTGTAGCTTTGCAACCTCCTCAACGGCAATGATCTTTTCCTCCACATCACAATCATCTACTCTGTGGATCTATTACAGATTTTGTTACCACCCTGAATCTTGCATTTCTGAACTCAGTGTTAGGCATCTGACTTCTAACTTCCATCTCTTATACTTCTAGCTTCCTTTCTGAAGTATTTCCACTCCAGCAAACTTTCAAACTTATGAGGACATACAGTCTGTTGACTATTGAATTTATTCTCCTTACTCTTCCTTACCTTTCCTCGCTCATAAAAAATTTGTACACTAATGTTAAAAGAAAATTCAGAGAGCTTTACTTGATATGAATATTTTATTGAGCGAGAAAGAAACGGTTCACGAGCAGGGATATTTCAAACCTGAAACTGGTAGGAAGCTCAGAGGCATGACGCTACAGGATGGCTTATAAAGTGAAAATGAGGAAGCTGTTTAACATTTAAAATGATTGGTTATTACAGTGGGAATTTCCAGATGGCAGGGGATTTGTTTAAATTGATTATCTCATGTTATTTAAAAAGGTGACAAGTTTCATTTATGATTATCAGAGTGTGTACAAGAAATAATTTTTGCTTGTATTCATGAAATAAACTCAGTTTTGCTTACTGGTTTTGTCTGCCTGGGGAATCTTCAAATCTGGTCTCTATTATTTTAATATTTATCCTCTATCCTATTTAAAATATGAAACTCTTCTTTGATCTCATTCCTACTACCTCTATCACCCCTGAAGTAACCATAATGCTGCTTTTTAATATTGAAATTTAAAAAATCATTTCATGAATATATTTTCACTTTTAATACATATGCATGCATCCCTAAAGATATGTAGAATTGTCTAGCATGTTTTTAGATTTTATAAGAATTGTATTATACTATATATATTTTATCAATTGCCTTTGTTGCTTAAAATTATGTTTGCTACATTCACTTGTGTTGGTACATGGAATCCAATTCTGCCATTTTCATTTGTTGCTCCATATTATCTTATGGAATAAATATGCCACAATTTATTCATTTATTCTTCTATTAATGGACGTTATGTTGTCTGTTGATATTATGAAGGTCGTTCTTTTGTATTACAAACAATGCTGATCATATAGGTTCTCTTTTTTCCATATTGTGGTACACTATTTAATCTCCTGTTTAACTATTGTGGAACTCTCAGAATAAACCCAATTTGGCTACTGTCCTTAGCCCATTTGGGCTGCTATCACAGAATACCATAGACTGGGTGGCTGATAAACAATACACATTTATTTCTTACAGTTCTGGAAGTTGGAAATCCAAGATAAAGGTGCTGGCAGATTCAGTGTGTGGTGAGGACTCTGGTTCTTAGATGGCCATCTTCTCACTCTGTCCTCATATGGTGGAAGGGACAAGGGAGCTCTCTGCAGTCGCTGTTACAGACACTAATCTCACTCACGAGGGCTTTGCCTTTATAACCTAATCACCTCCCAAAGCCCCATCTCCAAATGCCATCACATTGGGGATTAGGTTTCAATATATGAATTTTGCAGAGGACACAAACATCTAGTCGATAACAAATATATTCAATTCTTTTTTAAAAAGTATATCTTATTTGCTAAAATGTTTTTATCCATGTTCATAAATGAGATCACCTATGGATTTTCCTTTTCCTTACATATGTCCTTTTATCGTATATGTATGAGAAATTAGACTTACCATCCTGATAGAGTGAGTTAGGAGTGTTTCTTCTTCATTCCCTGGAAGAGTTTGTACAGATTGGAATTCCCTATAACTTGAATGTTTGCTAGATATTGCCAGTAAAAAGTCTTAGTATGGTATGTTTTTATACATAGATTTTTAATTGCTTATTCAAACTATTTAATATTGTAGGCCTTTTTAGATTTTCAATTTTTATTTGGAGTTAGCTTTTACAAGTTATGTTTTCCTAGAAAATAACGTACTTCCTCTTAGTTTTCAAAATTACTATCCTGAGGTTGTTTTAGCATTCTTTATTATCAGTCTCTGATTTATCTGTAGTTATAGAGCTCTTTTTATTCCAAATAGGTATGTATTTATGGCTTCTCTCTTTTTTTTTCTCACCTTAACCCTTCTCAAAGGTTTAGAATTTTTTCAACTTTTCCAAAGAACATGCTTTTGGTTTTGTTGATCTTCTCTATGACTGTTTCCAATTTCATTTACTTTCACTCACCTTTATGGCTTTATCTGTTCTACGTTCTTAGTGTTTATTTACCTTTTCTCTGTTGTAATACCGCATTCATTTTGAAACATTCTTCTAAGTACTATCATAGCTGTTACTCAAAAGTTTTGCTAGACTGTATTTTTGTCACTGATGAGTTCTAAGCATTTCGCTAATGATTCTTTGAGCCATGAATTATTTAGAAGTGTTTTCAATTTCCAGATGTACTTATTGTTTCAGTAGTTTTGTAACAGATGTCTGCCTCAATTGTATTGTGTATGAATGCTATGATATTAATTATACAAAATTTTTTAAACTTATTTTATGGTATACTCTATAGTCATTTTTTTTCTAAGTGTTCCACATGTGGTTGCAAAGAATGCATATCCTGTAATGGGGGTGCAGGGTTTTATATAGCCATAGCACAAACTTATTAAATCTTAGCATTACTGAGTGTAAGTCTGTTTGATTTGTTCATTACTGAGAAGAATATAAAAATTTCCCAAATTATGTAATATTAATTTTTCCTTGTAATTATATAAATATTAATATAATATACATTTTGAAGTTGTGTTAATTGATGCTTATACATTTCAAATCATGTTCCCTTTTTCCAGCTTTACTGAGATATTACTGGCATATAACATACGTAAGTTTAAGGTGTACAATGTGATGATTTGATACACGTATATATTGGGAAATGATTGCCACGATAAAGTTATTAACACCAGTATTCCCTCACATAATTATCTTTTTTGTGTGTGTAGTGATAAGATTTAAGATCTATTACTCTCTTCACAACTTTCCAGTATATAATACAGTATTGTTAATTAGAACCACCATACTGTACATTAGATCTCCACAACTTATTCACCTTATAGCTGAAAGTTTATGCCCTTTAACAAACATCTCCCCGTTTCCCACATTCCCCAGCCCCTGGCAACCACTGTTCCTACTCTCTATAAGTTTGACGTTTTAGATTTCACAGTGGCTGTACCAGATTACACCCCCACCAACAGCACACAAGGATTCTTTTTTTCTCCACATCCTCACCAACGCTTGCTATCTCTTGTCTTTTTTCTTTTTTTTTTTTTTTGCGGTACACGGGCCTCTCACTGCTGTGGCCTCTCCCGTTGCGGAGCACAGGCTCCGGACGCGCAGGTTCAGCGGCCATGGCTCACGGGCCCAGCCGCTCCACGGCATGTGGGATCCTCCCGGACCAGGGCACGAACCCGTGTCCCCTGCATCGGCAGGCGGACTCTCAACCACCGCGCCACCAGGGAAACCCCTCTTGTCTTTTTGATGATAGCCATTCTAACAGGTGTGAGGTAATATCTCATTGTGGTTTTGATTTGCATTTCCCTGATGATTAGTGATGTTGAGTGTCTTTTCAGGTACCCGTTGGTCATATACTTGTATGACCCTATTCGAGTTCTTTGCACTATTCAGCCTATCCAGATTCTCAGTGGATCATCTGATGGTGTCTGCAGGCAGGCTTGCTGTTAGAGCCCTTGGGCAGGCAGACCTGTTTCCTGGGTCAACAGATGGGCAGGGCTGGTGCTTGGGTACATGGGGATCAGCCTGGTGCCTGGTGCCTGGGGCACCAGGGTTCACGGGGGCCAACTGAGGACCACAGGGGTGTGCCCGGCATCTGGGTCTAAGGGAGCCGGAGCAGTACTGTGACCTACTGGGAGCCTGGTTTTCCTGGAGGCTTGGGTCACAGGGGCCAGCTGGCCTGATGCTAGGGTGAGACTGGCCCTTGAGCCATGGGAGTTGGCCTATAAACTGGGGCGTTGGGGACTGGCCTGGAGGTTGGGTCTGTAAGGGGGCCAATCTGGCACTAGGGCACACACCAGGAGCCTGGGTTTATGGGAGCCCGGCCCTGCAGGAGCCACCTGGGGCTGTGGGAATCAGCCGAGTGCTGGGCGGGCCAGCACTGGGGTCTGTGGTGAAGTCAGAGGAAGAGAGACCTTCACTCTCCTCCCATGGGGAGGGCTGCATGGGGGAGGGGTGTAGGGGGTAACTGAGTCTATCTTTTCTACCCTCCTCAATGTCTCTTTTCTTATTTTTGTGCCTAACCCAGGTGCTGCGATTCCTCACCTGGAATCCTTAGCTTGTGTGAATCCTTAGCTTTCGTACATGGATAGATGTTCAAAGTTATGTTTCTGGGAGGGGACAGGCACCAGAAATTCCTATATCATCATTTTTCTGACATCATTCCCTATACCTGCATTTTCATCTCTAGCTATATAATGTTTATCCAAAATAAAAAGCTGAAAGCCTGGAAAGGTTATGAAGAGACTTCCTTGTATGTGATGCTATGGAGCTTCGGATCTATTCCTATTAGTGATGGAAAGGTTTCAAGTGGATGAGAGCTACGTGGGGCAAGGTTCGTGGACAGGGGCAGAGCTTCCAGGCCCTCTCTGTGCCCACTCTCCTGGCACCTCCACACGTCCACCAACTCGGAAGCTCCCATGATGTGTCCTTTGTGTCACTTATCACTATGACAGTTCCCTCTCTGTATATAAGGATAAAGGCCTTTAAACAACAAGCCTGTTCAATCTGATATTAATATTGCTGTATCGTCTTTATTTTTGTTAATGTTTTCTGGTTTATAGTTTTTATACTTCATTTTTAGTTATTCTGCATCCTTATATTTTAGGAGTGCCTATGCTAAATGACGCAAGTAGAGCCTGCCTGCCTTCTTTCCTTCCTTTTTCCTCCCCCCCTTTCTTCTCCCTTCATCACTGTACTTAAATGGGAGTTTACTCCTTTCATAGTTCTTTAAATTACTGACATATACACATTTTGTATCTCTTCTATGATTCTTTTTTTCTTCTCCCACCTTCTTTTGAATTGATCTTTTCCTTTTTAATTTGAAATGTTATCTATACTCAGATGCTATTTCTATTTTACTAGTGCTTATTTCTAAACTTTTAATCCTCATAGCTAATAAATCCTAAAATATATCAACATCTGACCAACATAAGAACATCCATATACTTTAACATATCATGTCTCAACTTACTGTTATATTTCCCAGTATTTTAGATTCACTATTTGTACCCTCCACATTAGACATTGTTATTATTAATGTAATATTATTATATTATATTAATATTATTATAGTATATTGATATCATTATTATTGTTTTATACATCTGATGTTAGTTTAGATGCACCTCTGTTTCTCAGTTTCTTTTCTTGTCATTTACTTCTGCATCTCAGACTTCTTTGGAGTCACTTCCTTTTCAAGCTTTCAGTTTTTCTGAAAATGTCTCTATTAGTTTTATTCTAAAATATGGTTTACTGGCTATATAGAATTCTGTGTTGACAGTTACTTTTACTCAGCTTTTGAAAATATTGTTTTGCTTTCTGACATCCATCATTAGAGTTGAGAGGTTTGTTATTAGTCTAATTGTCATTCTTTTGGGGATAATCTGTCTTTTTTCTCTGGCTGCTTTTAAGATATTCACTTTGGTTCTCTGAGATATTATACTGTAGGTTAAGGTGGAGCCCTCTTTGGATTAATTGAATATTCCAAGTCTGAAAATATATATACAGAAATATATACGTGCATATATCTATAAATCAATTCTGGAAAAGTCTTAACCACTAACTGTTTGGATATTGCCTCTTCTTATTTTTCTTAATCACTAATGCTTTCCTTTCTTTCTGGAGCTCCGGTTACACAAACGTTAGGCTTTCTCGTTTGTCATAGATGTTACCCTAGTGCTTCTTGGTATCCCAGGATGGTCCCTCCCACACTGGCTCTGGGCTTGGCTGTGCGACTTCTTTGCTTAGTGAGATATTAGCAAATGTGACACGAGAAGGCTTGATAACACACTTGCACTTTAGAGCTGGCTCTCCTAAAACACTACCACCACCATGTGAGGAAGCTGATCTAGCCTCCTTGAGGGTGAAGATCTTATGAAGAGAGATATCCAGCTATCCCAGCTGTCCCAGCCAAGTCTAATCAACACTTGAGTTAAATGCAGGTACGTGAGGTAAGTCCAGGTGGAACCAGACACAGAAAGTAACATATAACTGATATATCATTTAATCTTCCATGTCTCCTAACTTCATTCATAGTTTCCATTCTATTGTCCCTCTGTTTCTTTAGGAGTGACTTTCTTCAGTTCTATTTTCTAATTTACTTAGTTTTTTCCTTCTACTGGGTTTAACTGCTCTTTACCTCATCAACAGAGTTTTAAATTTCTATTATTATATACTTAATTTCTAAGTATCTTTTTTCAAATCTGACTGGGTTTTTGGTTAGAACTGGGTTTCTTTCTCATGGTTTTGATTCTGCATTTTATTTTTTAAACCTTTTAATATAATTTCTTTAAAACATCAAAAGAAATAAAATATGAAATCGGCTTTCATTATCTGAAAGTCCTAGGAGTCCAACTCTGTTCTTTGATTTTCCTTCTATAGCTCAGCTGTGGTGTCTTGTTTCTGCTTGTGTTTATAATCTTGTATTTTTAGGGTCTTGTTTGCTTAGAAATTCTATGCTGTCTGGGTTGATGGCACATGGGTATTGTCCAGAGGAGACTTTCTTTGTCCTGTTCCAGCATCCTGAGTTGTTGTGGCCCAGGACCACTTTTATTAAATTCTTGGCTTAACATTTACTACCCTGGACAAATATTGTAAATTCAAATCCCAACCCTTGTGAACAGAACTGTGATTAAAATTGTCCAGGAGATTATTTTTTTAATCCAGATTCCAGATCAAGTTTGATAAATTTTATTGTAATCTTTCTGGAAAACTACTATTTTTGTAGGTCACAATTTGAGGCAGGTTTAGGTGTGTATATAATACCCAAACCTTGTGTCCATTAAAACCTGCATATCAGATGGAGAAATAAGTCTAGATCAGCAGAACTTCTGCAGCTGCTTCACCCTAGTTTTTCAGTTTCCATTTTACTTTGAAGCTCTGAGGATTTCTGTTAATATTTGGTGAGTTCTGCCATATAGTTGAGAGGATGTTTGCTATATTTCATCAAACATTTCCAAGTTCTTTTTTTAAACTGAGGATTTCAGAGTATAGAGGACACCAGACTAGAAATAGAACTAGAAATAGAACTCCCATTTCCTCTTCGCTACTTCCACTTACTAACTTCTCTTTAACAAAAACAATGGTTAATTCTCTATGCCATCTTAATTGACCTCTTATCTGTATTTGATGCATTTGGTGACGTAGCCCTTAAAATATTTTTCTACCTTGGACTCTGAGGCTCCACATCTCCCTGTTTTTCTCTCTGTCTCACTGATTTCCTTCTTCTGTCTTTCTGCAGGAACCACCTCCTGGGTCGGGCTTCCAAGTTTGGGAATGTCCCAGGGGCTGGTCCTCAGCCCTCTCTCCTACGGCTTCACATGCCCTTTGCGCAATGACTTACTCCTGAGTGTGTATCTTTAGTTCCCAATACCTTTTCATGTTAAGATGCACTTATTCAGCTCAATATTTCACCTCAGGTGTGATAGGCTGAAAAATCCACCCGCCCTGCCAAATATCTATATCCTAATTCCTGGAACCTCTGAATGTGACCTTATTTAGAAAAAGAGCCTTTGCAGATGTGATTAAGTTAAGGATCTTGAGGTGGGGAAATGATTCTGGATTATCCAGGTAGAACCTAAATGTAATAATACATATTCTTATAAGAGTGAGAAAAAAAAATGACACATAGAAGAGAAAACACATAGGAGAGGAGAAGGCGCGGTGACTGTGCTGCCAAGTGATGCCGGCAGCCACTAAAGGCAGGAAGTGGCAAAGGAATGGTTGTACCTGAGCCTCCAAAAAGAGTGTGGGCCTGCTGACACGAGGGATTCGGCCCAGTAAAACTGAATTTGGACTTCTGGCCTCCAGAACTGTGAGAGAATAAGTTTCTGTTGTTTTAAACCACCAAGTTGGTGGTAATTTGGGAAACTAATGCTCGTGTCTAATAGGCAACTTCTGACCTAAAGCCGAACTCCTTATTTTCTCCCCCAACTCTGCTGACTTCTCTTCATGACAATCATTTCCATTTTCAAAATATAAACTAAAAATGATCCATAATATTTCTTTTTTCTCCCTTTCCTCATCCAGTTCGACAACATACTCAGTCGACAATACCTTCAAAATATAATCTAGATGTTTTCTCATCATTTCCACCTCCACTGCAAGCCATCACTACCTCTCACCGACAGCAGTCTCCTTCCTATACGATCTCCAAACTCCCATTTTACTAATAGATGCCAAACTTCATAGATACCAAACTGATCTCTAAAACATGTACATCTCCCTTACTTAAAATGCCCTCATGACTTCCTTTGCCATTAGCTTAAAATCCAAATTCCTTATAAGAACTAGTATGACCTACTCCCCGACTATCTCCCCAATGGGTCCCCTCCCTCACTATGTCTGTCCTTCCAGCACAGTCTCAGCCTTTGCATTGTTCTTCCCTCTCCCTGGAACACTCTGCTTTGAGATGTTTCGTGTTAGTGTCTTCTCATTATCCAGATTAAACATCACCTCCTCAGAGAGGCCACCACTCGCTATATCTATGTCTATATCTTTATCTGTATCTATTTCTATCTTTTCCTCTATCTCTATAATTTCCATCTCCCTATTTACTTATTTTCTTTCTCTCTTTCTTTTTCTTTTTTGCTTTCTTGCTTGCTTTATTTTCTTTCTTTCCTTCTTCCTTCCTTCCTTCCTTTCTTCCTTCCTTTCTTTCTCTTTCTTTCTTTCTTCTTTCTTTCTTTTTCTCTCTCTCTCTTCCTTCCTTTCTCCTTCCCTCCCTCCCTCCCTCCCACCCTTCCTTCCTTCCCTCCTTCCTTCCTTCTTTCTATCTGTCCACACTCATCACTCTACCTAGAGCTGAGCTTATCAAATGGAACCTCCTGTGATACTGGAAGCGTTGTCCTGTGCTGTTTGATATAACAGCACTGGCTCTATGTGGCTGTAGCACTTGAAGTGTATGGTATGACTGAGGAACTGATATTTTTAAAATTTAATTTTAATCATTTTAAATTCAAAGAGCTACATGTGGCTGTGGCTCTCTTATTAGTCAACACAAATCTAGAGCAAACCTCACTCCCATCCTTACCCCACACAGTAACTATATATCTCATTGCCTTTTAAAATTGTATTTCTTAGCACTCTTCGCTATCTGAAGTTATCTTATTTATTCATTGTTCACGTGTGTTTTCTATCTCCCTCTTACTTGCTATGAAGTAAGAGCCATGAGAGCAGGGACCTCATCTGTTTTATTCACCAGTTTTCCCAGTGCTGAATTTAGGACGGACTCACAATTACTGCTGAAGTCATGTTGGGAGGCTCCAGCAACACTGAAGTGGATGTTTCACTTTGCCACCAGCCAACATGTGACCACAGATATTACTACTAGCTAGCATTTAGTGACTACTTTCTACATGTCAGATTTTGAGCTAAGCAATGAACTTAAATTGTTACCTAAGTATGTAATAAATCTATGAAGTGTTATCTCTACTTTATAGATGAGGAAATTAAAATGTAAAGAGGTTCAGTAATTTGAAACCCAAACCAAGGTCTACTTGAAACAAGTTTTAATTTATTACCACTTTGCAATGTTGCTTCTGTCTCTGACTTCCCTGGTGGCGCAGTGGTTAAGAATCTGCCTGCCAATGCAGGAGACACGGGTTTGAGCCCTGGTCTGGGAAAATCCCACATGCCGCGGAGCAACTAAGCCCATGCACCACAACTACTGAGCCCATGTGCAACAACTACGGAAGCCCATGCACAAAGATCCCGTGCTCTGCAACGAGAGGCCACTGCAGTGAGAAGCCCGCGCACCACATCAAAGAGTAGCCCCTGCTCGCTGCAACTAGAGAAAGCCCACGCACAGCAACGAAGACCCAACACAGCCAAAAATAAATAAATAAATAAATAAATTTATTTTTAAAAAATAAATAAACACTGTAATTAAAAGGCAGAGTTTGTCAAACTGTGAGAACTAATATGGTGCCTACAAGAAAAATATTTGAAAAGAAATATTGCTTCTGTCTCTTCAGGGAACATCTGCAAATTGAGGGAGTTTTGCTTAGACAATCGTTTACTTTCCTTTAGCTTGAATATTCTGTAACTCTGTACTTGGAACATAATATTTTGTACAGGGGTCAACAAACTACAACCTGCAGGCTAAATCCATCCTGCTTCTTGTTTTTGTAAATTAAGTTTTCTGGGACACAGTTATGCTCATTTTTTCCCATATTGTCTATGGCTACTTTCATACTACAATGACTGAGTTGAGTAGCTGTGATAGAAATTTTTGGTCTACAGAGCCTAAAATATTTATTATCTGGCCCTTTTCAGAAAAAGTTTCCTTACTCCTCTTATAGAAGTTTGTAATTGTCAACTCTATATGTCCTTGATTCATAATTGAACTCATATGATAGTATAGTACTTTAAAGAAAACACATTTTTAAGACTACTTGGTGACAAGTTTCAGGATATTGATTAATTTTATTTATTTATTTTCCAGCTTCACTGAGGTATAATTGACACCACTGTGTAAGTTTAGGTGGACAATGTGTTGATTTGATACACTTACATATTGCAAAATGATTACCACCATAGCATTAGCTAACACCCGTATCACATTATTACCGTTTATTTTTGTGGTGAGAACGTTTAAGATCAACTCTCTTAGTAATTAACTTTCCTGTATATTTTCCATAATTTTTAAAGCAATACATATTAATTTACATATAATTTTAAAAGCAACACACTTACTCTAGAAAATTTTTAAACAACATAACTATAAAAACATCGTTATGGGCTTCCCTGGTGGCACAGTGGTTGAGAGTCCGCCTGCCGATGCAGGGGACACGGGTTCGTGCCCCGGTCCGGGAAGATCCCACATGCCGCAGAGCGGCTGGGCCCATGAGCCATGGCCGCTGAGCCTGCGTGTCCGGAGCCTGTGCTCCGCAAAGGGAGAGGCCACAGCAGGGAGAGGCCCGCGTACCGCAAAAAAAAAAAAATCGTTATCTCTCTACCATTTAGAGGTAACCTCTATTTCGTGTTCTTATATTTCCTTTTGGACCTTTTATTTTTACAGTTAAGATCATACTCTTCTGTGTGTTTACAAAGACAATTTTGAGGGGACAGTCTCTGAATGAAAGTGGTGACTTATATAAGAAATTTAATCTCTATTTTCAAGAGGTTTTAGCAAACTGTGGCAGACTTCACCTGATCCACAGGCGGTCACTATGGTCTCATCATTGTTTTATCTCCTCCTAGAGATTTTCATCGAAAAATATATGAGAGAACAATAGGTGTTAACATCTGGAGTGCCCGGGTGGTCAAGTGAAAATGGACCCTTTCGTGTTGCTCTATTTCATTTGATCCTGAAATCACAATGACCACACTATTGTATTTGCTTTGCTGGAGTAAGAAGTATACAAAATAAAATGTTGTATTTTATATTTGGCAGTAAATTTTGTGAGAGGAAGCTCTTTACTAAGAAATTTTATCACTTATAAATTTTCTACCAGAGACATTAGAGCCTAGTGTTCAAAGTAAAGGTTGTGGGACAGGTTCAAATTCTGCCTCTGCTCGTTTCTAGCCAATATATGCTTCAATTTCTTCATCTGCAAAATGCACGTAATTATGGGACTAAATTCCTAGGGCTACTGTGAAGGTTCAGTGAGTTAAAATATATAAACTTACTTAGACGATTACTGACATGTAGTAAATATGCTTAACATAGCTATTTATTACTGAAATGAGAACATCACATTTTGGGAGAGAAAGAATAAATTAATTTTACCTTTGTTACTGGCTTAATTTGAAGTCACTTTCTGAATATGAAAATACTCATCTATTCTATGGCAGTGCTGGCTTAGTATGGTACATGTACTGAATCCATTGTGGATTGTTTTCAAGTTGAAACAGTATGCAATTGGGGAAAGCCTTGGATACTCTTTATACTATTTTCCTAAGGACTTTAGTTAAATTGGCCCTCCTTTTTCATCCTTGCAGAATCTTCAGGAAAACATCCTTTTTTAGCAAACTAAAAGGAGGCACCATTCTTTCCTTCTTCCTTTGTGACTAATTTGCATTTTAATTGTGTCCAATAAGACAGAGCCAGACAGACAGCATGACCCAGAGCCACATTTTTGTTTTACAATAGTGTGAGCTTGAACCAGCTCCTCGATCTTTCTGAGCATCAGTTTTCTCAACTCTGAATTGAGTAGGCTAATAATTATTCTCTCTAAATTACAGAGGTATTGTGAGGACCACATGAGATAATGTGAAAGCTAAAAATACAGTATTATACCAATATATATTTATAGCAACATTGTTACAATTCCCATCCTTCTTCTACCCTTCTTCTACATGCATTTGTAATTCTAGAAGGACCATCGGTTTATCAACATAGTCTCACAGGGCTACAGTGACTAATGAACAGACTGGTTTATTGCCCTTGTCAACCATGGTACAGTTGCCCGTGATCAGCTCTTCCAGTCTACTGATGCCAAAGTGACACTCAGTGAGCAGTGCTACTCAGCAGAGCAGCAAGAATGCAGCTCTTCAGTGTGAACCACAGGAAAGCATACATGGAGGAAATGGGTGTTTTTCTAGGAATGTAAGGGAACAAAATCTGGAAAAATGATGACAAATGTGCTTTTCCCACTGAGCTTAAATTTTTATCGTGATAAACCAAAACTGGATTCTCTTAAATATTTAACTATCTCTTTGGTGACTATCTCGCTCTCTTGGAGTGGCAGAGAGGATACAGAGCAAAAAACCTTCCAGAAAATTGGCCTCTTTATGGCTCTACCTCCTATGCCCGTGCCCAGGCAACAGACTGTGCAGGGTTGGTTCAGTCAGGAAGGCCGTTAGACAGCATGAGCTTAGGAGACTCTGAAATTTGGTTTCTCTTGCCCAAGATATAATTTCTGCCTGTAAAATTAGAGCTTATGTGAATTTTGCAATCTCTTATTAGAATTTTAGATCTCTCTGAAATAGTCAAATGTTCTGCCCACCCTCATTCATTCATTGACTATATACATATAGCAAGTATACTGGATGCAGGCATTGGGGCAGGTATTGAAAATGTACAAAAACCCTGCTCTCTGTGAGTTTATACTATGGAGTAAAGTACTTGTATCCTGCCTATTCCCAAAAGAATTTTGAGTAGTGTATACAATTAAAACTAAAGCCAAGAAAAGAAACAAAATTAAAAATAAAAATGAAAGAGAGTCTGTATAAGAAAAACGCAGCAGTAAACTTTACCTGCCCCCGACAGTGAGCTAATCACTATTCTTTAGAAATGGATTGGCCTGAAATATGTCAGCTCCTAAAGAAAAAGAGATACACTTCATGCTACATAGTCAAATACTCCAATGAACTACTCTGCCCCACCACTGCCTTACACGTTTTTCTGGAAAGGCAAGTGTTTCTCTGATTAAACTTAGGCCATTGTAATCCTTGTTTTATTACAGAAACATTGTTCAAATAGGCAAATGTGGTACAGAACTTTTTACAAGGAAAAGGGTATATATCAATCTAACCCAGTCAAGGTGTTTTTGTTTGTTTTTTGTAGAGGCCTGAAATAATTATAGCTCAGCTACTTCTTAGGGATAAACTAAGGTTAAATCTAGACAAACTAATGCATAAATGCTGCACTCTTTGGATAGATTCTGTTAACAAATGAGATTCATTCCCTCTTTCATTTATCAAATATACAATTGACTCTTGAACAACATCAGAGTTAAGAGTGTCAACCCTCTGCACAGTTGAAAATTTGAGTATAATTTATAGCCAGCCCTCCATGGTTCCTCAGTGTCTGTGGATTCAACCAACCACAGATCATGTAGTACTCTAGTATCTACTACTGAAAAAAATCTGGGTATAAGTGAACCCAGGCACTTCAAACCCATGTTATTCAAGGGCCAATTATGTATAATATAGTATCTCCTTTTGTAACTTAATCAGAGCCTTTGCTGGTTCCAGCATGCAGTGTATTTAAGATCCCTACACAGGCATTTTGGGAATCAAAGACTGAGTGTGTGCTGACGAATCCTGCAAATAACGTCAAATATGGAAAACAAAAATCTAACAGGCAGATTAGAACTTGAAGGCAAGAAAACTCTTCCATTTAAAAGATAGTTCAAATAAAATTTATGTCTACTCCAAGGATGTCATAGATGTAGAGTTAATCAAGTAACTAGTCTGACAAGTGCTGGAACCACTCACTGGGATAGAAGCTAAATTATTCAGGTGGCAAGAAATCTTTTCATGGGAATTTGAACGATGCTAAGAAATTGCTCACATAAAGTGACTACACAAACTGTACTTACTGAGTCTCAACTGATGAAATCTCTAGAATTCATAATCCATAGACTGTATAATTAATAATGGTAGGTAACATTTACTGTGGATTTACTAAGTGACAGAAATAGTGCTAAGTGATTTACACAAGCAATCTACTCTGTTGTTGTAGAAACTGTTAGCTCTAAATCTCCCACTATGGGAACTTCTGCTCCAGAATGTGAGTTTTCACCACTTACAAGAACAAGTCAAATTTAGTCCCTGTTCCACAAATATTTATTGAGTACTTCCTATACATGAGGCATTGTGCCAGATGTTAAGGATGAAAGAGTCTATGCTCTTAGCAAATGTAAACTTAAATTGTTTCATCTAAAATATTTGACATGTCCAGCTCTAATTATCAGCAGGGCCTGAGTGGAGTACCAAGGGAAACCCACCTGCAGTTGTTTGAATATTTAGCTGTTGTAAGTAAAGCTCATAATCTCTTAAATAAAATATGGTCTATTCTCCTACTTTGACAAATATACTTTCCTAATGCTCTGGAAGGATAGGATCTTAATTAGAATTCTTGGGCTCCTTGGAATTCGGTGCTGGAACATAGAGTTGAGGAAAAGTCATGTCCCAGTGCTTAGCGCCTAGCTGCGGTACCTCTCTTCCCATCTCTGGTTCATCCCACATCAAGAGGTGCCTCACATGCACACGTGCGCGTTCACACATCTGCACACAGCCTCCCCGTGACTGTCCCTTAGGTATAAAGGTGATCACCTGTGTAGTGTGGTCCATCCTCAGTGGAACAGACTCTGAGTTTTATAGAGTCCTGGAAGCAGACTTGGGCAGGGAATTCTGAGATCCCTGGTACCCAAGCATGACCTATAAGGAGAGAGGCTTGGGATCCCAGCATCTGTGTTGTGTTAGTACCATGAACCCTGACTCTGAGGGGTGAGGCACAACCAGAAGAGGGCCAAGAGGGTGTCCTCTATACTGTGGGAGTGGGAAGAAGGCAAGGGTAGGGGGGCCTGTTATCTAGGTCTAAAGGTGGTAACTGCTGCAAGCGAAGAGAGGTTAACCGTGGAGCAGCGCCGCTCACAAGCTGCGTGGTCCGTCCAGCTGGAGCTCACTCCCTGGCTCCACCCACAATGACCTGCAAAATCATGAGAGAATAACTAGAATTTTCTAGAGTAGGCAAAAGACCCACTCAACTCATATTCTTCACTTAAGACCCTCACTTACCTACTCTGCAAGTGCTAGGTATGCACACACACTCCAACCCCCCAAACAAGGAAAAGACTGATGTTCAAAGGCCAAGTTCTATAGCTTTGTTTCCCTTGTAACTAATATTTCTACTCCTGTGTCACTCAGTCTCCTTCTTTTATTTATAAATGCTCCCAACTCCTAAAGGATATGTGTTTGTATATTTTCCAAGATAACTTCCTGATGTTCTAAAAGAGAATATCTCTTTAATATTGTTTAGGAAACGGATGGTTGAAAGACCTTTTCCAATTGATTCTTAACACGTAAATTTTTTTTTTTTGCGTTACGCGGGCCTCTCACTGTTGTGGCCTCTCCCGTTGCGGAGCGCAGGCTCCGGACGCGCAGGCTCAGCGGCCACGGCTCACGGGCCCAGCCGCTCCGGGGCATGTGGGATCCTCCTGGACCGGGGCACGAACCCGTGTCCCCCGCATCGGCAGGCAGACTCTCAAGCACTGCGCCACCAGGGAAGCCCACGTAAAATTTTTTTGAAGAATAGCCTCCCAAATGCAAATGTGACTGTTCTCCCATTTTCCATACACTCTTTAATTTTCTTTTGGCACCCTAATAAGTTTTGTAAACTAAGTTGGAATAAAACATTCCCTGACCATGGATTGATAATCATTAATAATAATTTTTTATTTTGCAACTTTTTGTGAGACTATAAAATATATATGTAAACAGAAACTAACATAATATGTGTCAAATAATTGGCACAATTAAAGGATTGCTATTACTATTTTTCAATATTATTTTAACTCTTCAGTAAGGAATGTCAGGAAACTCTAGTCAGATTTTTAAAATTCAGGTCAATAAACCACAGACTTTCCAGCTTAAGCAGTAAGTAATCTTTTAAACTCATTTTATAATTGATGTTAATTTAAAAATAATTCTACTCTTACATTATGCTTATACTGCTTAATGCTATTCAGCATCTAGCTTTTGTCCTTGTAACGCTCCGTCAGTCAGTCCTTTTGGATCATGAATTAACAAGTCTCCAAAATAAAGTGACAGGTTAATTAAATTATGCAAGGAAAATGGTTTTCAATTCCATACCTCAACAGAGAGAAGGGGGACATTGAAAATTTATGATTACATCAAGTCTTCTCTGCGTTTTCCATCATTCTCTAATAATAACTCGAGGCCAATGACAGAGCAATCACTCTGAACTTTTAAGGATATAAATATCAAATTTGACCTGGTTAAGTCATATAAGCTCCATCAATGAAAGTGTTACTAGCAAAAACTTCCCTATGAAAACTCTAAGGTTAGGAAATATTTTCACAAGAGTTTATCGCATTAGAGATGTCACTTTCTTAATTTGCACCACACAACACATCTAATGGAACAGTCTTGGCAGGTGTGTAACTATATATTCATACCCACTTGAGACACATGCCTTGGGAACAAACTATATTTGTAAGTAGTGATTTTTTGTACTATTTTCCTCTTCTATTATTTTGATCATTGTCAAGAATACTATGTTCTCTGTGAGAAGAACTAGGGTAATCAAATTGTAGCACCAGATGTAGTAATCATGTTACCCTAGTATATTTTAGTATGCATTTCAGATTCCTGAGAGTATTATTTGAAAACAAAAGCAAAATTCAGGGAGGAAGAATGTAATTGTTGAAATATAGTAGTTGTGAAAATAACCACTTGTCCAGCAGCCCCAGGTTCTAAAAAAGCCATTTAATGCCTAAGGACAATCCACGTGCCTGGGGTAGATTTAACGTACTTGGCTCTTGTCTCCTCTTTTTCTTTGTTTTTCATCAGCAGGGGGTCTATAGTCATGAAATAATTATGTGTCAGTCATAAGCAACATTGTGAAATTAAGCAACCTTTTCTCTGATATCTCAAAAATGTTTCCTTTCCGTGACTTTTCCCCCTTAAAGATGTATCTCTCTTTATTCCTCCCTGACAATTCCTTTTGTTCTAGGAGAAAACAGTTACTCTTCCAAGCATATTGCAGACTCTGAAAGGACCACAGGGAGAAAATGTTTTCCATAAAGGAAATAATGCATGTAGAATTTCAGACCTTATTGATAAGGAGTTAGGAGAACATTTCTGGGAAAATGATGGCTTTTCAGGAGGTGACTTGGGAAGTTGGGAGACAGGCCATGTCCAGGGCTCAGTGATGACATATTAGACCCAGGTCTATGTCTGTCTTTCACCATGATATACCCGTCCACTTGCACAACACGTGCACCCTCAATCAAAACTTGTGTGAACGAATGTAAGGTGGACACATTCAGCCAGGTGGTAAGTCTTTTTTTTTGGTAGGTCTATTTTTAAAGGATTCCACCTCTGGCTGTGCTCTCCTCAGTCATGGATATAAAAGTGCCCCTAAGTAGGCATTCCAGAAGTCTACCATGGAGAAGCAACGTATGACCCAGGGCACAGATAGAAATGATTGGGAGTTGAGGTCCATTCCCACTATTGTCTCATCCACTAACTTCTGAGGCAGGTTTGAGTCATTCCAGTGACTCTTTGGCCATCTGAAAATTATCTTCACTTTTCTTTCTTCTCATCTTCTTTCTTTGTACTTCCCCCAGAAGGGGGCTCTTAGGTGTTTCCAATATTATATTTGCTAAGTCCTGAGAATGAAAAACACCTCATTCCCCAAGTTGGGTATAAATGCTCTACTTTGTAAGATATTGCTCACTTCTTCCCTTTCTTATTGAAGAAGTTATTCATATTGATAAGCGGATTGAAATAGGTCATTATTTAGATATCTATCTTATCTCTTAAAAGATATTCCATTACAATTACTTTGCAATTTCACTTTAATATAGACTCCAATAAGCATCCAATCTGAGATGCTTTTGCAAGTAATAATGTCATTTTTTTGTGTGTTTACTTCTATATATAGTGATATTCCTTCTTGATTGATATAGGTTAAAATTTTTAATGTTTTATGGTTGCAGAGGTTTACAGGTGCATTGCTAATGAGTCTTCTTAACATGTGAACTACTTGTAGGCTTCTCCTCAGGGTAATTAAGTTCATTATACCAAAATTTTAGAACAAATTTCTCACCTGTATATGGATATAGTATTCTATAGTAACTTTCTACAAGCTTTAAAGAGACCTGGAATTGTTTTTCTCAGACAATTTCCTGTATAAGCATAGTTGATTTTGAGGAAAAGGAGTAATTATGTTATGGGATTATTTCAAATGAATGGCAAGAATGTCTTGGAGTACTGTGGATTGTGTGTCATTCATTTTTGCATTTTAGGAAATTCCAGCGCATACTAGATACTCAACGTAGAACTGAATGGAACATTTTAAAGTTTCCATATCCACACCCACTAAAATGGTTAAAATTCCAAAAATCTAATAATATTAAGTGTTGGCAACTGGAATTTATATACACTATTGGTAGACATGTAAAATGATATAATCAGTTTGGAAAATGTTTGACAGAATTTACTAAAGCTAAGCATACCTCTGCAATGAATCAGCAATTCCACTCTTAGGTATATATCCAATAGACATGGGTACATACATGCAACAAAAGTCACATACAAAAATGCTGATAGCAGCACTAGTCATCATCACTGCAAAATGGGAGCAGCCCAGATGTCTATCAACAGTAGAACGAATAAATAAATTATGGTATGTATCACAAAATGGATGCAATTCAGTGATGAAAATAGACAAAATGCTTCTTTACGCAACAACATGATTGGATCTCTCTCTCTCTCTCACACACACAAGCATACACACATGCTGTTGAACAAAAGAAATGACACAAACCGACCCCATTTCTATAAAGTTGAAAAACAAGTGTAATTAGCCTATACTGTTAGAAATCGGTTGAGTGGATGGTTACCTTTGGGGAAGCAGAGGAGGATTTCTGAAGTGCCTTAAAGTTCTATTGGTCTATTTCTCGTTCTGAGTAATGGTTACATAGGTGTGTTCTACTTGTGATATTTCATCAACCTGTCCATAGGAAAAATGTACTGTGTTTTCCTTTACTCTCACAGTATTACCATATTCACAATGTTTTTGACACAAGGTTTTGGATTTTTCACACCAAGCAATTCTGAAACTAACTGCCTGGAGTTAGCGGCAGACTCCACAGGTTAAGGGCTCAGTCTCCCAAGACTCTCCCACTTCAGACATCACTCACAAGTGACGGGTCCCCCAAGTTACCCACAACTTCTATCCTATTTGATTACAACTCAGGTTCCCCTGACCCCCTTTTTTGGATTCAATTATTTGCTAGAACAGCTCACAGAACTAAGGAAACACATTTACCAGTTTATTATATAATAAAGGATATGCTAAAGGGTGCAAATGAACAACCAGATACGTAAGGTGGGGTCTGTCCAGGTCTTGAGTGCAAGAGCTTCTAGTCCCTTGGAGTTGAGGGGCACCACCCTCCCAGCATGAAGATGTGCTCACAAACTCTGAAGCTCTTCAAACCTCCTATTTTGGGGATTCTTTAAAGGCTTCATCACATAGGCGTGATTGATTATTAACTCAATCTTTTATCCCCTCTTCCTTTTCTGGAGGATGGTGGTGGAGCTGAAAATTCCAACTTCTAATCATGGGTTGATCTTTCTGGTGACGAGTTCCCATCTAGGAGCCCACCAAGAGTTGTCTTTTAGAACAGAAGACACTCCTATCACCCAGGAAATTCCAAGGGACGTAGGAGTTCTTGTGTCAGGAACTAGAGTCAAGGAACAAATGTTAAAACAAAGGATGTTCCTAGTGCTCTTATCACTTCAGAAATTACATGGGTCTTAGGAGCTCCATGCCAGGAACCAGGGACAGATGTATATAAAATTATTTCACAATGTATAATTTCCACATAGTGTACTTCTCTGTGAAATGCCTACTTATTTTTGCTAAATCTAGGTATTAGATTTTTATCTCGTACCCAGAAGCAGTTGGCCCTAGGAGAATTAGAGGAATGATGATTGAATATTTAGATATGGTGCCAGCTTGGAAATAACGTCTGTGAGCTTATGGTGTTGAAGTACAGAATACAATCCAAACTTGTTGGGATGACATACAATACCATTTGACTTGATTCTCACTTATTTCTAACCCTATTTCTTGTCTCTCTCATATATATACCATTTTCCAGCCACACTAAATCTCTTGTAGTTTTATAATGCACGATGCTTTTTCTTACCTCCATACGCTGTAAATAATACAATGTTTCAACTGATTAATGTGGTGTTCTCCATATGCAGAGACCTTACCTTCATAACAAGGCTTAATTATCAGGTACTCTTGGAAGACTTCCCTCATTTACTTTTATGATTGTATGTGTGTATATGTATAAATATATAAAATTCACATATATATGAAAAGAACTTTAAGAATACTTTTAGCTCATATTTAAGCCAAGTCAACAAGCCAAACCAATTACATTCTGTCTACATTGGCAATTATTTTACCCAACTATTGCTAACTTTCAAAATTTTCAAAATGAAACTTTCACAACTATTCAGATAGTTCACATGATTCTATTAAGCTGCCAGATGTAAGTTGACATTTGCATTCTTACGCACGTTTTAAAAATTCAGTTGACAAAGTAATTTTGAATTGACCCTGAACATCTTACACTGGATAAAGTCCAGATGGTCACTCATATCCTACGGAATGAAAATGTACAGAAAATTCATTTGTCAGACTGAATAGTGAGAAGATTCATCTCAGTTACAAAAGTCACACTTATCTAATATTTCAAACGAAATTATTTTCTTTTACCTTAGGACATGTAAATCAATTCAGATTATACTCATCAGAGATTTAATGCCCAAGGCTCCATTAAGAAATATATGAGAATAATTAACTGGGATATCAAATATTTATTTGTATATTAATGGACATGTCTAATTATTGACAGTATTTATAATGTTTAAAGTATGAATATTTGCCTTCAATTTTGTGAAAAACCAGATATCCCATCCTACATAATTCCTTGCCATCCAGTTCAAAGTCACCACAGCAATATGTCAACAATTAGTTGTGTGTATTCAGACCACCTTCCTATTTGAGGGGAATCCTTCTTGATGTGAATCTTGGTGGAAAGAAATGTCCTGCTTCCCAACATGATGCCAAAGAGAGTCAGTGGTTTTATCCTGTGTCCAGAAGCAGCTGGCCTTAGAAAAATGAGAGGAAGGATGACTGACAACTTAGTTATGGTGCCTGCCAGGTTGGCGGCAATGCCAGGAGAGATTGTGGGGCAGAACTGTAGGATATGATAGGTGCTCTGAACCAGCAAACAATTATGGCTAGTTACTTTCATGTCAGAACACATGCATTCAGATAAAAAAAGATCTACTCACAAAACGTTTGCTTCCCATTCCTGTAAGCCTCAATTTGCAAGTCTGGGGTGTTGGGGTTTTAAATGCCCGAGGAAGGATAGCTTCTCACAGTGGATACAGTTGTTCCTCAGAATTGAAATGAGAAAGTTTTGCAGGGGCTTTCCTCAGGAAGTGGACTCTGAGATGTAGATTAGCATACAGATTTATCAGAGCGCTCTAGTGTTCAGCACCTGTGGAAGGAAAGAGATGTGGAAGCAGGACTTGGTAGAGGGTGAAGTCAAGCTGTGTTGGGATCTCAAGGAATTTCAGCCGACCCTATGGGTTGCTAACACGGGCTGAACCTTTAGAACTCTTCTGAATTGGGTAAGAGGCCCAAGCCTTTATACTCCTGAGTCCATCAGTCATTGGAAATGGGTTACCCCCAAAGAGGGTGTGAACTTCAGTGAAATGGCTCTCTTCAGCTGAGGCAACCCCAAAGGGGGATGACAGCTGAGGGCTGTCTGCCAGCAGCCCTCTTAGCATTTAGAGGATTAGGTCCTTCATTCCGGAAGGGGAATAGAGAGATCAGTGTAGTGCATCAAAGAGTCCACCACAGGCAGTTTGCTTCCCACTTGTTCATGCTACTGGGAAAATAGTGAAAGATAAAGTTATAATGTTGGATAGGCTAAGAATTAACCTATTAAGGTGGTCAAAGATAGCTATTTCACCAAGAGGGGCGGAAGGAGGATTAATGGAACTGAGGAAGCTCCTGAGTCACTTCCTTCTACTATTATGTCCAGTCGTAAAAGCTAATGGGAGACTACTAGTTACACAAAGCTGCCAGGACCAACAAGGACCAAGATCCCTCCAGAATAAAACTTTGGGTCATCAAACCACTTAAAGGGCTCTGAGGAGTGGAGGTAATGGCTGAAAACAAAGGCAATATATTGGGCTGGCCAAAAAGTTCGTTCGGGTTTGAGGCAAAACCCGAAAGAACTTTTTGGCCAACCAAATAAAATGTGTGGGAGTTATAAATATTGATACAAGCTACACTTTTGTAACCAATCCCCATGCTTGAAACAAGTAACAGATTAGTTACTAGGCTAAAGCTCCTCTTAAATGGGACTAAACCTCCTATCAATATTTTCCTCCTTGTCATGTCATGTATAATATATATATTTTTTAACTCCTTACATCATTTCTCTCCTTTTTTCCTACTATTGCATGTCAGCAGTGGCTAACAGTATAACCCTGCACTGTCCAATATGATAACCACTAGCTATCTGTGGCTATTTAAGTTTAAATTAAATTTAATATAATTTAAAATTCGGTTCCTCAGCTATACTAGCATTTGCTCAATAGCCACATATAAGTATTGGCTACTGTATTGGATGGTGAAGATATAGAATAGTTCCATCATCACAGAAAGTTCTATGAGCCAATGGCTCTTAGAATCACCTGGAGAGCTTGTTAAAATTCAGATTGCTGAGGACTATGCCCAAAGGTTCTTATTTAATAGGTATGGGTTGTGACCAAATAATTTGCATTTCTAACAAGTTCCTAGGTGATGATGATGCTTTGGGTACAGGGAGAATAGTGTTCAGGCTCTACATTAGACACTATGGAAGTGGGATTGTGACAGATCTGAAGATGGAAGAATTTAATTTAAATTGAAGAGATGAAAGAGATTCTGGTCTTGGAGTAGCGTGAGTGCAGTTTTTGACAAAACAATTGTTAGTTACATTAGGCAAGAGCTTTTTATTTTGGAATATTAGTATGAGGATAAATGTGTACATGGATGTTGGGCAGCCAAACATGGTGAAGGATATTGGATATTTGTCATTTTTCCTGCTCAGAATCTAATCCTTGTTTCGTTTCCAGGGAAATCCCCATTGTGTGAATCTTAGTAAAATGCAAAGCTTTATCTCTCATTTTGGAAGCCAAAGTGGGATCTGTCACAATCCCACTTCCATAGTGTCTAATGTAGAGCCTGAACACCGTTCAGCCAGATCTGCTCTTTCTCTGCTCCCTGAGCCTGGAAAGGGAATAGTATATTGGCTCAGAAGATTGAATATGTTTGCCTGGGATTTTGAACCTTGTGGGAATGATTCGAGAGCACAGAACAATCAGGATTCACTTAATGTGTTGCAGTCTATGAGTGGTTCTGCCAGGCTTGGGTTCCGTCATGGAACCCAACTGGGGCTTATAGAACCGATGACACGGTGGCATCGTGGTCAGATTTTTGCTGCTGTATAGTTTTAGGCACCATCTTGTTTCCTGTTTTCCAAGACTGTTCTTCCATTCTTCCACCACTTCTATGATCCTCTCTATGCATACTCTATAATTACCCATTTTTATTAAATCAGCCTGAGTTAGATTCTGAAGTTTGCAACCAAGAGACTTGACTGGTATCCTCTTCCTTGTCCAGGAAGACTTCTTTGATGTGGAGCTAGCCGGTCATTCTCTTGTTTCACAGAGAGATTAATTCCAGCTGATGTAAGTCAAGAAGGTGTTTCTGAGTGAATGTATAGAACTTTATTAAATGCCTTGTACTTTTGTTGAATCCTCAGATAGTAAGCTCCTTGTAGATCAAAACTGCTGTTTTCATCTTGTATTCCCTACAATCAACTAGCAAAAATTTGAATATGAATTATTTCAGAAGAAAAAGGCGCATCCTTTTGCTGTGCACTCTCAACATAAATGTTGCCTCATTTTTAAGCCCTTTCTTCATCATCTGTAGCCAGGCCAACGCCAGTCAACTGTGTTTTGTTATCATGGTTTATTTTCTTTATAACCCGTATCTCTCTATTAAATTATACTTTTTTACATATGTGTTCATTTGTCTCTATCCCCTCTTGTATATAAGCTCAGTAAGAGCAACAACCTTCACTACAGATCAGCCTGGACAAAAGAAAATTAAACTCTCACTGGTTTCAACCAAATTCTTTCCACACAGAGAATTTTGAGTCTGGCTGAAATTACCAAACAGCTGAAAGTCAGAGGAAAGAGTCACTTCTAGTGACCATCTATACACGTCACTGGCTAAAATCTCCCCCTTTTTTCCCCTTTCCTCTCTTTTCTGTTTCCAAGCAGTATAAAGTCCTCTGTTTTTTAAATGCACAACGTTTATAAATCAACATCTGAAGCCCGAGCAGACTTCAGAATCCCATTCTTTACCTTCATTTATCTATGAAAGTGTTTCTTCCAAACAGCTCTCCATAGAAGCAATTAAATTTGTTACATTACTGCCTAAAATCTTCTTCATCTAGATTACTCCTGTCACAAATTAAAGATTAGTGGAATAAAAGTGTGTGTGTGTGTGTGTGTGTGTGTGTAGACACGTACCTATGGGTAAACTTTGAGGGGAAGAGACATCTCATTGCTTAGCCTCTCTGCCTGTAGACATTTCACTGAGTACTTGAGTCTAATCCTGGCTGCATCACTGACAGAATAAATAAATCACAAGGAATCCTTGACTTGCATTTTCTTTTTCATGAAACTAATGGAGTATATCAATTGATCATGCATACGAATTGGCAAATACATAGATGGCTTTTGTCTTTATTGAATAAAAGGGGACTCACAGTTTAAAACTTTATTAGGTTTAGCCCTTTGCAAACAGAAGAACTCACTGTGAGATGCAGGCTTAGTTATTTTATTTTATTTTTTTTGCGGTACGCGGGCCTCTCACCGTTTTGACCTCTCCTGCTGCGGAGCACAGACTCCGGGACGCGCAGGCCCAGCGGCCGTGGCTCACGGGCCCAGCCGCTCCGCGGCATGTGGGATCCTCCCGGACCGGGGCACGAACCCGCGTCTCCCGCATTGACAGGCGGACTCTCAACCACTGTGCCACCAGGGAAGCCCCAGACTTAGTTGTTTGTCTTCAGATATGCCTACCTCAGGTGATACACTGATTGTAGTCAACAAATCTGACAGAGATGATAACAGGAGGATTAGCACGGAGCTGGAGAGAAACAGCACAAATCCTAAAAGCCTGCATTTCAGCTGGGCTGATAAACTGTCATCCTACAGAGCACACAAGTGCCGCCTTCCTTTAGGCAAAGATAATCTGTGCCTGTGAGCTTGGTATTAATTTAGCAACCAGAGAGGAGAAAAACAGAAAAGGACCTGCAGCTGAGGGGGGTTTTAAAGCCTTGCCATGGTAGAACAATACCTGGTCCTGCATAAATAGAGAGAAAAAGAAATTCAAAAGGGGCTCTTGTGGAACGGCTGGCATCCAACATCACCCTGCCTGGACTGGGCTTCCAGACTCAGCGTGGTGTCTGAGGGACAAGTTGCCTTTCCCTCTTTCACTGGTAGTTTCAGTTAAACAACACTCTTCACGTTGGACTTTGTTTGCTTTCGCCATATTCAATAAATTTCACCCTCTCACCCCTCTGGTCTCCTTTCCGTAACAAATCCACTCCCCCATTTCCACTACCACATCCACACACACCCCAGAAAGCACAAACAGAAAAAACATAGCCTGTTTTATGGACAGTTGACTGAGCGATGCATATTTGAGCAGAAACAAGAAAGTTGTGGAATATCCCCCCAGGTTTCAGTTGTCACTGTCACCTTCTCTGTGGTGCTCATCCATGCCAAGCCCCATGGTGAGATTCTGACATTCTCCCTTGTTCTGTGGGAAGTGACCTTTTCCTAATCAGCTTGATCACAACCTTCCCCTGATTTATTTCAGTTTGCCTATTTTAAAACACCTGTGTGATGTGTATGGCTAGCCTAACTATGCTAATATTCTACTGCCTGGTCATTTACTTACAGAGATGAACCTCTAGGGAGAGGGAGAAGTGTGTGTTCGTCTGACCAGGAGTCCAGCATCACACCCCAGAGATGGTGATGTGCCTCTGTGTGACAGAAAGAACACATGTAAATCCAATCAAAATAACTACTTTTTTTATGAACAGGAAAAGTTTGAGACAGAAATAGACACATTTAAGGGCTTAGAACTTTAAGGAGGAAAGAGCAGAGTTACAACAAATCTAAACCAGCTTCAGAATGTAACTTCTCAAGAGATGTGGCCATTTTTGGTTCGTTTACATTTTCAAGGATGCTAACATGTCCGGTCCTAAAGAGGCTAACAGATTGGAAACACCTGCACATGACCATATAATGTGGCAAGGAGCACATCCAGGCCCCAGAGTAAGCATGATGGGTAAGTGACCTTGTAGAGAACCATTTAGAGGAAACAGCAGAACAGGAGCTGCTGTTCAATCTGGCTGGAAGACGAATGCAGATGTGAGGAGGGAGAGAAAAGACTGTGGGAACCAGACAGCTAATGTACCTTCACCAACTGATACAACTAGATACATACATACATACATAGATTGTGATAGGAATTTGAAGTTTATATTTAATGACCCAGGTCCTAGGTGGTGAGTAGTAATAATCACATCTCCAATGTTCCACACAGGCTACATGCTGCTGTTTTAGGGAACCCCCTTCCCCTACTTCTATCTCCCTAAATATTATTGTTGATGTCTACTTTATCTGCATTTCACCTGCACAAAAATGTGAGCAGCGATAAGCAGAGTCTTTGACTCTATTTTCTCAAAGCATTTTTCCCCTATTCTATTTTGTTTAATTCCACTAAACAAACACATCCCTCTTCCAAAATAGATGCCAACAAAACATGAGCTTTCAGGTGAACAAGGTAGAGTACAAAATTCTGCCAGAAGGCTATACCAAGAAATGTGAAGCGTCTGAGATTTTACTGTATTTATAAGCTGACAAGTTAGTTTGCTAGTTTCATGGATGCAGGCAGAAGCATAGACAGGATGTTATTTCTCATGGCACAGCAAGCAGCAGGAATATTGGCATTTTGCATTAGTTCCCCTTGTTCTCAAGTCCTAGAGGGTGGGGGACAATGTGGATGGGCCCATTTGACACCTGCCTACTTGGTGGATGCGTTACTGCAGAGGAACCCTGAGCTTAAGGAACCCCGATGTTTTATAATGGGAAGTCTTCAGAGGGAGACCTTATCTTTATTATACAGGACTGTAAGCATGCTTGCCTGTCGTTCTGGAGGGAGATATCTCTGTCTTCTAAGGCTGTTTATTATACAGACATCCTGGAAAAGATGTCTAGAATAAAGATACCCAGTGCCTCTACTTGCAAGAGACACATGAAACTCCATGGAGAAGCATCTCCCTACAGATTACTCAGCTCTGTTTCTCACTACCATCCTCATGCGCCCTGCCCCCTCTTCACTGTCTGCCACATTAAGTTCCCACTGTGCCCTGTACCCACTCCCTCACCCCACTGATCACTCTGCATTGTACCCGCTTGCTCAGTTATGTGCGTCTCCCATTTGACTATAAACTTCTAATAGGATGAGACCATTATTCATCTTGGCATCACCGGTCCAGCACAGTGCTTGACCCTCAAGGGAACTCAACAAATGTTGAAATAATGAATGACAACATTTAGATACTTCTTTGAAGTCAGGGTCTCTATCCTATACATCTTTGTATCACAAACTGTATCTCCTAAAAGAATTTTTTTCCTATAAAAGACATAATTATCATAATAAAATTAAGTAATTAGTAATAAATTTCCCAAGGCTAACAAAGTCCAGCCTTCCAGACCAGTGATCTCAAACTGAAAAACAAACTAGCTGTCTTAAATCATAGTTGCATTTCATAGCAAGATCGTTTTGAAAAGCAAAATATTTTAAATTTGCCCTTTTTTCATTTTTTTAATCATGCATCTTTCCCATATGTTTTTATAGTTTTTAAGATTATTGTTCATGGTATCTCAGGTTTTTTTCTTTTATCACAAACATTCTTTATATAAAACATAGCTCTAGTCTTCACTTTAGCAACAAAATATGTTCACATAATTTTCTCTTGAAACAGACTCTTTCATTTCCCCACTTAGGATAGAGAAAACACAGTACGAATGGTTTTACTTGCCCTTTAACTCTGCTATAAGAAAAACAGTGCCGTGGGACAGCTGCAGGCAGTGTCTCTTGGCCTCAGCGATTGGGATTTCACAGGGAGAGGGTAGAAGCAGAGGAAGCTCACGTCTTCCCTCAGGGATGATTGTTTCTCAGTCCAGCCCAGTGCTGTCAGGTCTCCTGACATTGTAAGACGTGTTTGAAATCTGGAATTTTTGGTGAAAGCTCCTAATTTTATTTATTGACCATTTACTCAAGAAAAAACCAAATACGATGTACAGATTTCTCAGACCCTGGGCCCTAAATCTGTTATGTCTGAAACTGCCTGGAGTAGAGAAGAGACAGGTACCTAAGGGGGGTTAAAGGTCAACATGGGAACAGTAAACAGATGGATGAAACATCTACACTGCAGGCACATGGCAGAGAAAAGCTTTTTATGGTGCATAGAATACATGGTGAACGTGCAACGATTAGACTTGGATCCTGTCCTAAAGAAGCTACCAATCTATGGGTAATGTCATGTGAAAGCCAGGGGCACTTTCAGTGTTTGATTTACTGAGTACTTGAAAGTCCTAGATAGACTCTTTTTACATTTTTTTATTTATTTAATTTTTAATATTTCTATTTTTTAATTGACGTATAGTTGCTGTACAATATTATACAAGTTACAGGTGTACAAGATAGTGATTCACAATTTTTAAAGTGTATACTCAATTTACAGTTATTATAAAATATTGGCTATATTCCCCATGTCGTCCAGATAGAGCCTTTTAAGTACCTTTTATGGATGTACCTTCTGCAAAGACTATCTAAGTCTTTCAGAGAAATGTTTATGAAAAAGACTTGGCCTAGTTTCATCCTATAACGAACAGGCAAAATAACAGTCAGGGTCTGCACCCCACACACATGCATATATTCACCAGGGTCAAACCATCCTTGGGAAGAGAAAACACTGGCACTCTAGGGGAACATAGCCTAGAAGAAGTAATAGTTTAACAGAGTCAGAGGAAAACCAGCCCTGCCTCAGGATGAGAGGAGCTGGACAGCGAAGCACCACAGGGGGACGTTTGGTGACGCTTCTCAGAACAGTGTTCCAATGCCATGCATGGAGGACAGGCGAGGATTCTCAACATTTATGTGTATGGCCTTGCAGTTAAGAAATGAGCCTTTGAAATCAAACAAATCTGGTTCAAATTCTGGCTCTGTTATTTACAAGCTGAGTGGCTTTGGCCAAGCAACTTCATATCCCTAAGCTTCAGTTTCCTCATCTATAAAATGGAAATAATAAAAATAACAATGTGTACCACATGAAATTTTGTAAGCATGTGATTAAAACCTCTGGAGTAGGATCCTTTTGTAAGGATGTGACTAAAACCACTGGAGTAGAGAAGGAATGGAGAAGTGTGGCAGAGCGTGGACTGCAGTGAAGCAGCCATCTGCAGTCTGGAGAAGTGAGGCAGAGGCACGGCCAAAGGGGCAGCTGAAGGCAAGCAGTCCAGTGTGGCATTGACATGAAGCCCAAGTAATAGCAGGGCCTGGGCCAGTGGAGAATGGAGATGGGAGCAAAAGCACACAAGAAGGACTTGGTGGAATGACAGCTCCCTGTATGAGTTTGCAGCCATTCCTAGATCCTTGTGGTAAAGAAGCAATTGTGTATATTTTTATTTTCACTGGTCAATTCCCTTGGTATGAAACTGGCAAAAATCTCCTTCAAAGGTCTAGAAAAATTACAGCGTGAGATTATGGTAGTGAGTTTATAAAACATAGATTGTGATATGGATCCTTCATTTCTTGGAGGCAGGAAATATAACATAGCCTTTAAACTACTTTGACTTCTCAGGCTTTGTTTTATTTTAAGGAACTTTAGAAAACAAACCCTTGGGTGAAAATAGAGTCTTAGGTTTTTACTCTGGCTTTGCAGCTAACTTCCTTGGATAGAACAGTTGATCACTCTGTGCTCCATGTTTGCCATCTGGAAAATGGGAATTAATAATAGCTGCATCTGCTTTCTCCATGAAGATGATGTGTGGGTAAAGGTGATACCTGAAACATCTAGCACCTGAGACAGAATGTGTAGTAAGAATTCTAGATTGTGTATCATTTATTAATAATACATTTTACAAAATTTTACAAAAAATGAGTTCCCCCCTATTTTTTTAGAAACAAGAGAGATGGTTGTCTCTGTTACTCTCAAAAAGAAAACCTCAATACACTGTCTTTTTCATAATGTTTGAGAAAATTGGCAAAGAGAATTGAAGAGTGAGTCTTTTCTAAAACTTCTATTACTGTAGATATTGGCCACTCCAGAAATAAAGATCTCATTACATTACTGTTAATTGTGGGAAACAAACCATTTCACTTAGATTTTCAAAAGATATTAATAAACTGTTCTTTTAAAGACTCTCAAAACCATGTTTCATTGTATACCTATAGGAATATCATTTCTTGATTCAAAAGATTAAAAGAAGCAACATCAAGGTTACCCTGATAATGGTAAATGACTGATGGTAAATAATTCACTCTCAATATATATATATATATATATATATATTGCCTTCAGAAAAAGAGCATGAAATCTAGAATATATAAAAATTAAGCAAAAGTAAATCCTTCAGAATGTTTCCAGCATGAGGAAGCTGATCAGAAAGACTAAGAAGGAGACTCCAGGATAGTGACTAAAGGAAGAAAACACTTTTAATATCTATAAACTCTAATTTTTGGACATAGCTAGAGAGCTTCTACTTTAAAAAAAACCAAGTGTTTTTATAATCTTTAAAATTATTTTACACCATCTCATTATTTTAACAATATAGATATCTCAGACATGGAATTTATGGTAGATAATCTGGACTGAATATTTTCAATGGGAAGCACCTTGAAGGCCTCTCCCACTAAGACATAACTAGATACTGAATATAATAAACTTCTAATTGCATTTTGGATTCTTAGAAAATTTTTAAAAATTCTGAAGATTTCCTCTCTCTCTGAAAAAAAAGAAAAAAATGAGCTGAATCCAGAGCTTGAAACTGTGAACACAGAAGAAATTGGAAAGATTGAGCTGTTCCATGTCAATATTTTACAGCATCACTGCGGTTCAGAAACTCCAATGTATCCAAAGCAGGATGAACCCAAAAAGTCTGCCAAGAAACATTATATTAATAGCTGTAGAACACTAAAGATTAAGTACTCAAAAGGAAATCAAAGTGAAAACTAAAATAACCAACAAAGGATATGAAAGAAGATTTCTTGCATCGGCAAGAAACCCGCGTCCCCTGCATTGGCAGGTGGACTCTCAACCACTGCGCCACCAGGGAAGCCCAATGGCAAATTATTTTAAGTAAATAAGAACATTGGAATTTCTACTTTGTACTATGCAAAATATAAGCTGCATTATGATCTTAAGTATTATAAAAAAAACGATTGAACAATGATCCATGCAGGTTAGGAATCAGGAGCATCTAAATAACTTGATTTTAGTGACATTTATAATTTTAGAAGGTAGACAAATAGTGAAAGTCAAAGTTGTAGAATCTTAGTACTGCTTGGGGATTTTAAATAATAAATTTAATTCTGTTTTACCCGATAAGGAAAATTAAGGGTGAGAAAAGTTTCTTATAAAATCTTCTACAATTAGTTGATGTCAAACTAGGATTCTAACCAAGGTCTCCTGACAGCAGAATGTCACAGATTCAGACAGATATGGGAGGGCTTGAGTCTTTTCTCCACAATTTACCTAGCAGAGCTTCAGTTTTCATATCTGCAACAACAAAAAAAGAATTAATTGGTTAATGGTTCTTATTTCCAAGTTTGGAGAATTTGTAAAATTTTATGAACTATTACATCTGAGTAAAGAATGCTCATTGTTTACCAGATAATAGCCTTTCTATTAACAACTGGTTCTGAGAAACTTGCTGCCATATTTTAAACATAAAATGATATAAAATGATACTGTGCTCATCTATTTCTTAAAGGGATTCATGCCTTAAGTTATATTTTTACATAAATGCTACTTTGAGATACGCTAGAGAGTTTGAAATAGCCATTTGTGACTGTGAGTAGAATACTTCACAAATATTCTAGGACAGTAGTTTATTGAATTTTAGTCATAATTATCTCTGATTACCCCCTTGACATCAAGCAACTTTATTTTTCTCTCGTCTCCATTTCTGAAATGAGCATTATGATTAATCTGGCCTCTAACATTTCAATTGTTCTTGGATGTCTGTTTTGCTTGATTCAACACCTTCTATGTGAGGCTGACTGGTAAGCACTATGCACATGGGGCAGGTAATGGTTATAAGGGGGTTCAGCTAGACCAGCAGCCTAGTTTCTCAGCTTATTTTCCAAAACCCAAGAGATTTAGTTAGGGAAGCTATTCCACAGAAGAGATGACCCTGTAATGCTCCTGCAGGGTTGAAGCTGGAAGATAATTTCTGTCTCATTCTGAGGAATAGAAGCCACAAACTGGCAGGCAAGATCTCACAGAATTCTCAGGTCAACCTCTGTGAAAGCATCTCTGCCTGAGGACTTGTAGTCTGTACCCGACCTCTCTCTCGTGGAACTTAAAAATGTGGAGGCCTTGGGTCTACATTGACCAACTGATTCCATATTTCAGGTGAAAACCCCAGGCCTCTGTATTTTTTTTTTTTTTTTTTTTTTTGTAGTACGCGGGCCTCTCACTGTGGTGGCCTCTCCCGGTGCGGAGCACAGGCTCCGGACGTGCAGGCTCAGCAGCCATGGCTCACGGGCCCAGCCGCTCCGCGGCATGTGGGATCTTCCCGGACCGGGGCACGAACCCGCGTCCCCTGCATCAGCAGGTGGACTCTCAACCACTGCGCCACCAGGGAAGCCCCCCAGGCCTCTGTATTTTAAGAGTTTGATTTAGATTCTGATAGATACCAAGTTTAGGAACTAAGCGCTAACTTTCCTTCTTTCTAAATCACAGCTCTGATGATATCATTTCCCTGCTCAAAAATCTTTAACAGCTCCCTATTGCCCAGGAATTAGGTACTGACTGTTTAGGTTGCCATTTGCCTTCCACAATATCATCTAGAAAGCTCTGTTTCCCTGTCTCATATCCCATAGCCTTGTGACAGAAACCCAAGGGCACAAACTGAACATACTCCAATCTTTCCAAACGCCCATCTCCAAATCAATGGCATGAGATGACCTGGAGCGCTTGTTAAAATGGCAGTTTCCCGTTGCTGCTGCCACCCTTCCTCAACTCAGTGGGTGTAGGGATCCACCTTTCTAACAAGCAACTGAGGTGAGCCTGGAGAAGGTCTTGTTACTTATTCCTCAGGCTGATTTTGGTCCTGCTGTTGTCAACCCGGGTATGCCCTGCTCCACCTGTCAGACTCTTAAGGCTCAGCTCAGATGCACATCAACTGTTTGACCACCCTTCTGACTACAAGATCCTAATATATAGCATCTTTGGTCTTTTATTTAATGTCTCTTGTGCTCTCCCTGCTCATAGATCCCTGAGGACAGAACCTGTCTTCCCATTTTTATAGTCTCCATAATGCTTATTATAGTGAGTGCTTCAAGATGAGTGAGCAATCAGTTTCTCTGGAATTGAATAGAATACCAAAATGGGATGGAGCCTGGCCTGGTAGAGTGTGGCAGAGCTAAAACGGGTGCCGGGGAAGGGGTACAGAAGGAGTCGAATTCTCAGGCGGTGGACGGGGGCAAGGCATTTGGCAGAGCTAGAACTTCTCTAAAAAGTTGACATTGTCTATTGTCCAGGAAAGTGGGAAACATACACATACATAATGGTGGTGAAAATAACTTCAATTACGTATTCAGTCTGCATAAAAGGAGAGAAATATGCCCAGCCTCAACAGTGGTTATCTCTAGAACTATGGGGGCTTTTGTTTTTCTAGCTCTGATTTTATATTTTTTCCAAAGTCTTCTTCAATAAGAAACATTTTATTTTTACAATCATATGAAAAGTATTTTTTTTTGTTTTTTTAGTTAATCTAATTATGTGTTAAGCACAGCAACAGAGAAAGGCACAGGGTGCTAGGAATCACCTGGCTGTGCCACCTATTCCTGGCCCCCCTGGTGGAGGCTTCATGGATGCGGAGGACTTGAGCGGTTCCAAGGACAAATAGGAGTTAGTCAGCTCTAGAAGTAAAGAATAGGAATTCCAGATAAAGGAAAGCGTGAAATGGATAGAGGCAAGAAGCAGCATTCCAGCTCTGAGGATGCTTCTATTCAATTGGGTTTTGGGGAGGAAGCAGTGAGAGATGAAGCAGAAAAGCAAATGGGTGTCGGCCACCAGAGAATGCTGGCAGTCATAAGAAGGAGGTTGCATATTAGTTATCTATTTTATATAGAGTAGTGCGTATATGTCAATCCCAATCTCCCATTTAATCCCTCCCCCTGCCGTTACCCCCTGGTAACCATAAATTTGTTTTCTACATCTGTAACTCTGTTTCTGCTTTGTAGATAATTTCATTTGTACCCTTTTTTAGATTCCACATATGAGCAATATCATATGATATTTGTCTTTTCTGTCTGACTTACTTCACTCAGTATGGCAATCTCAAGGTCCATCCATGTTGCTGCAAATGGTATTATTTTTTCTTTTTTATGGCTGAGTAATATTCCATTGTATATATGTACCACATCTTCTTTATCCATTCCTCTGTATAGCACAGGGAATTCTACTCAATACTCTGTAATGGCCTATGTGAGAAAAGAATCTAAAACAGAGTGCACATATATATATATATACATATACATATAACTGATTCACTTTGCTGTATACCTGAAACTAACACAAAATTATAAATCAACTATACTCCAGTAAAAATTAAAAAATAAAAAGAAGGAGGTTGCAAACACATTTCTCTATTTTTGTTTCAAAATCTCATTAAATCTCATTTTTTTTGTAGTGGTCTGGTATTTAAAACATCACAGAATAACTACACCACAAAGCTCCTGTATAAAGTCTTCTTTATGTAGCAGATAATTGAGAGAGAAACTTAAGTTGTTTCTGAACCTGACTGATAATCAGAATCACTGTGAGTTCTTGAAAACACACAGATTCCCTGCCTACCCCAGACAAGATATTTAAATTCTCAGTTAATTCTAATAATAAATCCTGTTTGGGAACTATTATTCTAGATGTTCTGTTGTTTTCAACCCTTTCTGCCATTAGAATCACCTGGAGAACTTCTTAAACCTATGGATGTCCAGGCAGGTCCATCACCAAAGGTTTTGGTTCATTGATCCCAGGTGAGGCCAGCCATCTGCATTTAACAAAAAATTCCCAGGTGACACTAGTGTGCAGTCCTGCTAAGAACTACTGCTGAGTCTCAACTCTACTGTTGCACCAGATAAGATGTACTGGCAGAAAGGCGGGGGAGAGGAGATGGACATATAGAAACAGGCAGGTGGTGGGCAGGATGGCATCCTGGTTAAGAGCACCAGCTTTGGAATCAGGTGCACAGGGCTTGGGCTTCACCAGTAATGAGACAATCATCAGGCTTCTTAATCTCTCTGAGCCTCAGCTTCCTCACCTGTAAATGAAGTTGATTATGTGGCTGTAAAGTTCTTAGCAACATGTATGTTAAATGTGAGCTATTAGTATTAGAAAGTATTTTAAGCAGAAGGAAGTATTAAGTGTTGCTGGAGGATGCAATGAAATTAGTCCTAAAGATTTTCAATGAAATTAGCAACATGAAAGTCATGGTAATCTCATCGAGAGCAATTTGGGTACAGTGATAGGGAGGAAATCCAAAATTTATTCTGAGCTCTATTTCTATAATCATTTAGATCTCCAGAAAACTACAGACTTGGACTCTGTAACTTTACTGTCTGGTAGAAAGCCCTTCACATACTTTAATATTGTCCTCATTTTTATTAAGAACTCATAAATGAAATGACTGTATTAAAACATTTAACATTGTGCCCTCCATTTTCAAAAGGAACCTTTATTTTAAAATGGTTACATGTATAAGACTTGTGCTTTTTTTGTACATCTGCTATCAAGTACATCATTATAACGTTGTATAATCACCCCTCAAATTTTTTTCTCCTTAGAGCTCAGAGCCAAGATGTTTCCCCCATAGAAGAGCAGACCAAGTCCTGAGAAGCAGTGCAGGCAAGGCAGGTATTAGCACTAGATCTCAACTCTATCCAGACCCCCCAGTCCACTTCCAGTCTTGCCTCTTCCCTGTAGCAGGTCCTTCCTTTATGTTGCATTTTGTTTCCTCAAACCTGGCATTTGCACTTTCCTCTGCCTTCCAAGGCATGGATACAGGCTTCCCTTTGCTCCCTGAGCCAATCAGGGCAGCTGAGGTTCCCCACACACAGATAGCAATAGTGATCAAGCCGAGATGTGTCTAGAAAGTACCATTTCCCAAGATGTAAAATTGACAACAGCCCAGATGACTAATGTTAAGGAAATAACTAAAAACAAAGTAAAACAGAAACAAAAAGCAAAAACCTTAGTTTTGACACACTAAAAATACGTTTAAAATGGCAAGTATACTGATACCTACAAAATATGTATGTCGCAATATTGCAATACATGGCAAAGGGTTCAGTTTAACATACGTACACTGATTATTAATATGTAGAATGAAGTCCATATACATTGACAAAGTAGTAAGTTAATTTACAAAGAAGTAAAAAGTTAGAGTTTAATATCTGTCAGACTTCCTTACTCTGCAAAATGGCCTGCCTATGTGAAGAGAAATCAAGCTGGAAACTGCTTGACCTGTTTATGTTAAATCAGCCTTCCTAAGACTCTTACTAATGAAAGCAATTTGTCCATCAAATCTTTCACCAAGAGCCCAATTATTTTTTAGGATATGCAATGAATAAACATTGGTTTCATCTCTTAAATCAGTTTCACTCTTCTAAATAAGTGACAGTTTTGACTTCCGCCATTTGCTAATCAGAACCATAAAAATTAAACCTCATCCGGTCAAGCAGATTTGTAGATGGGAATTCAAAGACAGGTTCTCTATCTCAATGAAACATAGAATTGGCTGCCTTATAAAATTAAACATTTGACTTGGAAAATAAATTTTAAAGGAATTATAAACCACTCTGTATTTGCTGTGTATGCTTGTACTAAATAAAAAGGTAAATAAATGGACCTTAATTATCATTTTCCATTTAACTAAAAATAAACACACTGACTTGCCTTGAAAATGTAACCACTTATTCAACTGGATACTCTCTAGATGCAAATGGTTTTTGCCACATGTTTGTATGTCTCCAAATCTTAAGGATCAAACTTAATACTTCCATTTCACTTGTTGGCCTGACCATGGGCATGACTGCCCATGCCCTGTAGAAGGGGCCTGACTCTGCATATAAACTCCTTGGAGGTCTTGCTCCAGGCTTGGTACCCCATATCCATTCCAGAATATGTTTACTCTCTTCTGAGCCTGACAGACTTTTACCCAGAGACCCAGTTTTTGCCCTCTGCCTGTGCCCTTTGAATTGGATGAGTCTTTTGGACTACTTGCTTCATTCCATACTCCTGCTCTGCCTCTGGATGGTGTGCTTAGCTTTCTCTTTGCTCTTTCTTGGCAACCACTGCACTTCTGTACCTCCATCAACTCCTGGCATCAAAAGGTAAGGACCCCTGCTCAATTTGGTATATGTTGAGTATATATCGAACTCCTCAACTGGGTGAGCAAGTGGGCCTTATACTTTTACATTCTTATACACACACACACACACACACACACACACACACACACACACCAAAGGATGAGAAAAAAATATAATACCCTAGCATAACAAGTTCTTGAAATCCAACTTCCTTTCCAATACTTATCCCCACCCTCTCCCCTTAAACTTGATTTTTCCCTCTCTTCTCCTTTAGGATTTTACACCATCAATTAATTGTTCTTTCTTTTAGCTTCAATCATTTCTTCTTTACTGTCTCCCTAATTTGTTATCATTACATTATTACTGTCAGTAGTACCAGTTGCATGAACCAAATCTTAATGTCATCTTTACCTTCTCTACCATTCTTCTCCTCCCCTATGTGTAGACCAAGCCTCCCTTTGTTCCTAACTGCACAGCTGAGATAAGGCACTGACTTTCAGTGAGGCTTTAGTGAGAGGTCAGAATTATGGAAGTGCGGTCTTTTCACCCATTAGACACTGGGGACAACACCTGTCAACCAAAAAGCAATATAGGAGGCTGCAAATAAGAAAAGCGTTTGAAGTCTTAAGAACTGCAATTTGGGAGACACAGATTTGGATAAAGCCTAAAGTGTTCTGGGGAAGAGAGAGTAAGAGGTTTATAAAGACAAAAAGCCAGGAGGTAGTTAAAAGTTGCCTGGTGAGAACTGTGATTGACTTTGACTCCAGCCAGGAAATATTTGCCCTTAAGGAGTCATGAGTTATTTTAGGATAGGTGGTCCAATAGGTATCTTGGCCTTCTGGCAAATATTCTGGATGCCTTCATTGGGACAATAAGTAGTCAAAAGGTCATATTCCATCCAGGCTGAGATGTGCATAAGTCACACTTCGTTAATGGACTACCAGCTCCATTTTAGAGAGCTCTCAGTGTTTCTCAAAGTGTGAATTATTAGATAAACAACAAAACAACTCTATTAACTGGATGGACTCCCTCTCCCCTTCAAAAATTTTTTGAGTACTAAGTCACACAACTCTCATTTACATAGGCAGAGAAGTGGGGGTCTGTTTTTATGTTTGCAGACGAGTATTCTAGAAGACACAGTGCTACACTAACCCTTGATGAAAGCAGCTCTTTTGCCCCTTTCCTGTTTGCCCATTTTTGTCCCCCTCTAACCTTGAAAGAACATAATTATAGGGATGAGATCACTAAGCAGTTTAAACTAACTCCTGACTTGTGCTCTCCTGAATGCACACAATGTCTTGCCTAACCTGTTGATTCTTTTCCTATGTTAAAAGAAGTAGAATGAAGAATTAAGTAGTTAAAGAATAACTAGCTCTCTACCCACAAAAGCCCCCTTAGCCATCCTGTAGGCAGATCACACAGGCAAGATATCATGTGAAGAGAGAGTCAGGCAGCCTGCATGCAATGGAGAAGGATGCACAATCCAACCTCCTGCTTCCCTGATTCACTGAGATTCTTCCCACTTTTTTCCTTTAAAAACTGTCAAAGCTGAGCAGAATCCACCAGAGGGCAGACAGCAGTAGCAAGAAGAACTACAATCCTACAGCCTGTGGAACAAAAACCACATTCACAGAAAGATAGACAAGATGAAAAGGCAGAAGGCTATGTACCAGATGAAGGAACAAGATAAAACCCCAGAAAAACAACTAAATGAAGTGGAGATAGGCAACCTTCCAGAAAAAGGATTGAGAATAATGATAGTGAAGATGATCCAAGACCTTGGAAAAAGAATGGAGGCAAAGATCGAGAAGATGCAAGAAGTGTTTTACAAAGGCCTGGAAGAATTAAAGAAGAAACAAACAGAGATGAACAACACAGTAACCGAAATGAAAACTACACTAGAAGGAATCAATAGCAGAATAACTGAGGCAGAAGAATGGATAAGTGACCTGGAAGACAGAATGGTGGTATTCATTGCTGTGGAACAGAATAAAGAAAAAAGAATGAAAAGAAATGAAGACAGCCTAAGAGACCTCTGGGACAACATTAAACGGAACAACATTCACATTATACCAGAAGGAGAAGAGAGAGAGAAAGGACCTGAGAAAATATTTGAAGAGATTATAGTCAAAATCTTCCCTAACACAGGAAAGGAAATAGCCACCCAAGTGCAGGAAGTGTAGAGAGTCCCACAGAGGATAAACCCAAGGAGAAACATGCCGAGATGCATAGTAAGCAAATTGGCAAAAATTAAAGACAAAGAAAAATTATTGAAAGCAGCAAGAGAAAAATGACAAATAACATAGAAGGAAACTCCCATAAGGTTAACAGCTGATTTCTCGGCAGAAACTCTACAAGCCAGAAGGGAGTGGCATGATATAATTAAAATGATGAAAGAGGAGAACCTAAAACCAAGCTTACTCTACCTGGCAAGGATCTCATTCAGATTCAATGGAGAAATCAAATGCTTTACAGACAAGCAAAAGCTAAGAGAATTCATCACAAAAAACCCAGCTCTACAACAAATGCTAAAGGAACTTCTCTAAGTGGGAAACACAAGAGAAGAAAAGGACCTATGAAAACAAACCCAAAACAATTAAGAAAATGGTCATACAAACATACATATCGATAATTACCTTAAACATGCATGGATTAAATGCTCCAAGCAAAAGACACAGGCTTGCAGAATGGATACAAAAACAAGACCCATATATATGCTGTCTACAAGAGACCCACTTCAGACCAAGGGACACATAAAGACTGAAAGTGAAGGAATGGAAAAAGATATTCCATGCAAATGGAAATGAAAAGAAAGCTGGAGTAGCAATACTCATATCAGATAAAATACACGTTAAAATAAGGAATGTTACAAGAGACAAGGAAGGACACTACATAATGATCAAGGGATCAATCCAAGAAGAAGATATAACAATTGTAAATATTTATGCACCCAACATAGGAGCACCTCAATACATAAGGCAACTGCTAACAGCTATAAAAGAGGAAATCGACAGTAACACAATAATAGTGGGGGACTTTTAATACCTCACTTACACAAATGAACAGATCATCCAAAATGAAAATAAATAAGGAAACAGAAGCTTTAAATGACACAATAGACTGGATAGATTTAACTGATATTTATAGGACATTCCATCCAAAAACAGCAGATTACACTTTCTTCTCAAGTGTGCATGGAACATTCTCCAGGGTAGATCACATCTTGGGTCACAAATCAAGCCTCAGTAAATTTAAGAAAATGGAAATCATATCAAGCATCTTTTCTGACCATGACACTATGAGATTAGAAATCAATTACAAGGAAAAAAACATAAAAAACACAAACACATGGAGGCTAAACAATACGTTACTAAATAACCAAAAGATCACTGAAGAAATCAAAGAGAAAATCAAAAATTACCTAGAGACAAATGACAATGAAAACACGATGATCCAATACCTATGGGATGCAGCAAAAGCAGTTCTAAGAGGGAAGTTTATAGCTATACAAGCCTACCTCAAGAAACAAGAAAAATCTCAAATAAACAATCTAACCTTACATCTGAAGGAACTACAGAAAGAAGAACAAACAAAGCCCAAAGTTAGCAGAAGGAAAGAAATCATAAAGATCAGAACAGAAGTAAATGAAATAGAAACTAAGAAAACAATAGCAAAGATCAATAAAACTAAAAGCTGGTTCTTTGAGAAGATAAACAAAATTGATAAACCATTAGCCAGACTCATCAAGAAAAATAGGGAGAGGACTCAAATCAATAAAATTAGAAATGAAAAACGAGAAGTTACAACAGACACTGCAGAAATACAAAGCATCCTAAGAGACTACTATAAGCAACTCTATGCCAATAAAATGGACAACCTGGAAGAAATGGACAAATTCTTAGAAAGGTATAACCTTCCAAGACTGAACCAGGAAGAAATAGAAAATATGAACAGACTAATCACAAATAATGAAGTTGAAACTGTGATTAAAAATCTTCCAACAAACAAAAGTCCAGGACCAGGTGACTTCACAGGTGAATTCTATCAAACATTTAGAGAAGAGCTAACACCCATCCTTCTCAAACTCTTCCAAAAAATTGCAGAGGAAGCAACACTCCCAAACTCATTCTATGAGGCCACCATTACCCTGATACCAAAACCAGACAAAGATACTACAAAAAAATAAAATTACAGACCAATGTCACTGATGAATATAGCTGCAAAAATCCTCAACAAAATACTAACAAACAGAATCCAACAACACATTAAAAGGATCATAACCATGATCAAGTGGGATTTATCCCAGGGATGCAAGGATTCTTCAATATATGCAAATCAATCAATGTGATACATCATATTAACAAATTGAAGAATAAAAACCATATGATCATCTCAACAGATGCATAAAAAGCTTTTGACAAAATTCAACACCCATTTATGATAAAAACTCTCCAGAGAGTGGGCATAGAGGGAACCCACCTCAACATAATAAAGGCCATATACGACAAACCCACAGCAAACATCATTCTCAGTGGTGAAAAACTGAAAGCATTTCCTCTAAGATCAGGAACAAGACAAAGATGTCCACTCTCACCACTATTATTCAACATAGTTTTGGAAGTCCTAGCCACGGCAATCAGAGAAGAAAAAGAAATAAAGGAATACAACTTGGAAAAGAAGAAGTAAAACTGTCACTGTTTGCAGATAACATGATACTATACATAGAGAATCCTAAAGATACCACCAGAAAACAACTAGAGCTAATCAATGAATTTGGTAAAGTTGCAGGATACAAAATTAATGCAGAGAAATCTCTTGCATTCCTATACACTAATGATGAAAAATCTGAAAGAGAAATTAAGGAAACACTCCCATTTACCACTGCAACAAAAAGAATAAAATACCTAGGAATAAACCTACCTAGGGAGACAAAAGACCTGTATGCAGAAAACTATAAGGCACTGTTGAAAGAAATTAAAGATGATACCAACAGATGGAGAGATATACCATGTTCTTGGATTGGAAGAATCAATATTGTGAAAATGACTATACTACCCAAAGAAAACTACAGATTCAATGCAATCTGTATCAAATTGCCAATGGCATTTTTTAATGGAACTAGAACAAAAAAATCTTAAAATTTGTATGGAAACACAAAAGACCCTGAATAGCCAAAGCAGTCTTGAGGGAAAAAAATTGGAGCTGGAGGAATCAGACTCCCCGACTTCAGACTATACTACAAAGGTACAGTAATCAAGACAATATGGTACTGGCACAAAAACAGAAACATAGATCAATGGAACAAGATAGAAAGCCCAGAAATATACCCATGCACCGACGGTCAACTAATCTATGACAAAGGAGGCAACAATATATAATGGAGGAAAGACAGTCTCTTCAATAAGTGGTGCTGGGAAAACTGGGCAGCTACATGGAAAAGAATGAAATTAGGACACTCCCTAACACCATACACAAAAATAAACTCAAAATGGATCAGAGACCTAAATGTAATACCAGACACTATAAAACTCTTAGAGGAAAACATAGGAAGAACACTCTTTGACATAAATCACAGCAAGATCTTTGTTGATCCACCTCCTAGAGTAATGGAAATAAAAACAAAAATAAACAAATGGGACCTAATGAAACTTCAAATGTTTGCATAGCAAAGGAAACCATAAACAATATGAAAAGACAACCCTCAGAATGGGAGAAAATATTTGCAAACAAATCAACGGACAAAGGATTAATCTCCAAAATATATAAACAGCTCATGCAGCTCAATATTAAAAAAACAAACAACCCAACCCAAAAATGGGCTGAAGACCTAAATAGACAATTCTCCAAAGAAGATATACAGATTGCCAACAAACACATGAAAGAATGCTCAACATCACTAATCATTAGAGAAATGCAAATCAAAATTGCAATGAGGTATCACCTCACAATGGTCAGAATGGCCATCATCAAAAAATCTACAAACAATAAATGCTGGAGAGGGTGTGAAGAAAAGGGAACACTCTTGCACTGTTGGTGGGAATGTAAATTGATACAGCCACTATGGAGAACAGTATGGAGGTTCCTTAAAAAACTAAAAATAGAACTACCATATGACCCAGCAATCCCACTACTGGGCATATACCCTGAGAAAACCATAATTCAAAAAGAGACATGTACCACAATGTTCATTGTAGCACTATTTACAATAGCCAGGACATGGAAGCAACCTAAGTGTCCATCGACAGATGAAAGGATAAAGAAGATGTGGCATATATATACAATGGAATATTACTCAGCCATAAAAAGAAATGAAATTGAGTTATTTGTAGTGAGGTGGATGGACCTAGAGTCTGTCATACAGAGTGAAGTAAGTCAGAAAGAGAAAAACAAATAATGTATGCTAACATACATATATATGGAATCTAAAAAAAGAAAAAGGTTCTGAAGAACCTAGGGGCAGGACAGGAATAAAGACACAGATGTAGAGAATGGACTTGAGGACACGGGGAGGGGGAAGGGTAAGCTGGGACGAAGTGAGAGAGTGGCATGGACATATATACACTACCAAATGTAAAATAGATAGCGAGTGGGAAGCAACCGTGTAGCACAGGGAGATCAGCTCGGTGCTTTGTGACCACCTAAAGGGCTGGGATAGGGAGGGTGGGAGGGAGAATCAAGAGGGAGGAGATATGGGGATATATATATACGTATAGCTGATTCACTTTGTTATACAGCAGAGACTAACACAACAATGTAAAGCAATTATACTCCAATAAAGATGTTAAAAAAAAGTTTAAGTGTATTTTACTGTATAAATCTTACATCCCAATTTAAAAAATTAATAGAGATACCAAATCATTTTATTCAAAGAGAGATTTTTTTGGTTAACACTGAATCCATCCACAAATATCTGCAATTGTTACGCTTCCTCAATACTTTATGTTCCACTGAATCATGTTTATTGGAATTTTACCCAAATAAATAGCACACATCAGTTCAATAGAGTACATCATGATAGAGTACCATACATATATTTGGATCCCCCAAATTTTAAAGGACATTTTCCTTCATTCACAAAATAACTTACAAATATGCTAGCAAGTTGCTCTACCTATTGGTTTTCATCTCACCTGGAGAGATTTTATCTATGTACATCATATCTGTTTGGTTTTCTTTTTCAGTTATAAAATAATTTATCCCAGATAAGAATAGCTTATTAAATTGGATGAAATTATCATGTAAATATTTATTCAAAAAGAGAACTCCCTTTCCTGCAAAATAATCCAGAGTAGGGTTTTTTTTTCCTTTTAGTTAAAATTGTTTTATTACAAAATATAGTGCAATGATATGGGACATAATTAATTATGAATACACATTACAAAAGATAGCTAACAAAATAAATCAGTGATGTCTCTTGCTTTGTGCCTGCTCCAGTGGTTACATATTTTAGATTAAGAACTGTTCAAGTTTGAACCTAAGAGAGAATGGAAACTCCGAGAAATACAATTTTCTTAGATTTTCTTCAGTACAATTTAGGAGGTTAACTTTTCTAGATAGCAATTCACCTAAAATACTTTTTTTTTAGCATAAATATTTGACTTGAGCTTGAATTTAGATGCCATCTGCCAAGAGGACTAGTTTTCTTTGGCAAGGAAGAGTATCTGAGAAAACCTTTCAGAGGAGAACCATTGAGAAATAGATGTGCATGTATGAGATTTTTAGTTTTAGTTAAAAACAAAGCTGTCTCTAGACATTCCCACTTACAAAATATTTCTATTTTGTAAGAGAAAATATTTCTATTTTGTAGGGAAAAAGTGGACTTGGAGGTTGAAGACTGGGTAGGATAATAAAATACAAGTGTTTTCGAATTGCTGTCTTGAAAGTGATAAAAGAAGTTGAAATGAACCTTGGAACTTCATTCTGATACTTCTGTATGGTTAAAAGCAGGAACAAATGAAGCAGGTAAAAAGTATCTTGCTTTATTCTGATGTACTCTGGCATAAAATCATAAGCAAAAATACAGCAATATAGCATTAGGTGCTGCTTCAGAAATAAGGTTATATGCATTTACCTCTGTGGTGAATAAGAAGGTACAACTGAGAAATTCTCTCTTAGCTATCCCGAACACTACATATGAAGTAAAGGATACTGGAAGCTATTTGTTTTTTCTTTTTAGATGTTTTATTGTTTTAGTTAAATGACATATTTATTGTAATTAGTGTAACCATGCAAAAATGTCTAAATAACCAATGATGCACTCCTTTATCCCCCTGAGGTAACCAAAGTTAGCCTAGTGTCCTAGGTCGAATTCTCCCAGAAGCAAATGCTGAGACAACAATTTGGGTGGAAGTGATTTACCAAGGATTTACTCCCAGGAGAAACCAGTAAGGAAATGGAAGCTATAGGATAGAAATAAGGAAGGAGCCAGGCAAGGGTGGAAGTTCAGAAGAAGTGCCAAACTCCACCTGCTGTCTCAGAAAGCTCTGGAGTGTAAATTATGCCTTGAGAGTCTGTTTGCCTGGAGACAAAACCTTTGTACTCAGCCCAGTACAAAAGCCCATGGAGGGATGGGGGTGAGACAGTGGTTCTAACTCCGAAGTATTTCTAGCTCTCTTAGGAATGAGTTAACCCCTGTGTCCAAAGCAATCTTTTCCATGTCATAGGTAAGTCTTAGCAGCAGAACATGCCAAAGCTGGGATGCGTGCACAGAGCTGGCGCAAAGACACGGGCATCTAGGTGGGGAATGGACATTGCCTTCCACACCTTCCTCTATATGAGTATATATACACTTATATATTTGCACATACAAATATACACACATATACTCCCAAATATATGTATATATGTATATGTGTTTTTTAAATATTTGTGTGTATATACAAACACACACACTTGTGCTTTCGCTAAGAAATGAAATATATTTTCACTATTCCTCAACCTGCTTTACTAGCTAATTCATAAGTACAGATGTATTTGTCCAGTTCAATAGATATAGCACTAACTTGTTTATTAATAGCTACATAATATTCCATAATTTAGATGGGCTATAATTAATCTAACCTTTCCCCAACCAATGGACATTTAGTTTTGCTGTTCTTGCCACCACGAAGAATTGAAACATAAAAAAAAAACAAAAAACCTTGTTTCTGCAGGCTGCCATTTCAAAAGTGGGACTGCTAAACCAAAGGTAGGTGTGTGCCTTTATAATTCGCAGGTAGTGCCATATGTCTTTTCCGAATGGTTAGCGCAATTTACTTGCCTGGCAATCGTGAGTGCGAATGCATGCTTCCCTGCACCCTCGCCAGCAGTGTGGCAAAGCTCTTTTAAATGTGGCCAATACAACAGATGGGAATGGTAGCGCATTGTTGCTTTGATTTTCATTTCCCTGACCCTAGAGATTGATCATATTTTCCTCCATTTTACAGGCCATTTGAACTTCTTTCTTGAATTACTTGTTCTCATACTTGGCTCATTTTTCTATTGGGATTAATTTTCTGATAAATTTGCAGGTGTTTTATAAATTAGATTCATGAAGCTCTTCTCTTTCATGTGTCCTGTGAATATTTACTCCAGTGTGTCATTAAATACATTTTAAAAACCCACCAAGTCTTAACTTTAATTTAAAATTCAAAATATTGAAAGATTTCAAATCTTTCAATCGATCTTTTCAAATCAGAAAGATTCAAAAAGATCTGTTTTCTTTATGACTTCTGGGGTTTCTCCTAACTGTAAGGTTATAAAAATATTCTATTAAAAAATATACATGTATTTTTAATTTTTGTATTTACAATCTCTTGGTGTATGTTTTTGTATAAAATATGAAGTTTATTTTCTACCAGATTCATTTTCTATCATAAGGATGACGAGTTATTCTAGCACCAATATTTTTAACATTTTTCCATTGAAACAAAATACAAACTTGTAATTTATTGAAGTCTCAAGTATTCATATTGATTTCTGGTCTTTCTCACATCTTACATTGGTTTGCCTATTCCTGCATCCGTAAAAATAATAGTATGTATATGCCTTTATAATTTTCAGATAGTACCATATTTCTTTCTTCAATGGTTAGATAGCTCAAACACTTCCTATCTCAGGCATCCAAAATGTCCTGATTCTGAAGTGCTGACAGGAATTGAGGTTGTTGTTCATAATATCCATAGCACTGGTCCTCTTTGTATGTCTGTCCTTGCCTGCTATCTTCCTCCTTTTAGGATCTAGTCTGAAAAAAAAGAGTCTTGGGACTATTTTTCTATATATCTGTAGGAGACACTAAGTAAATAGTCAATAATGACTTCTAAGTATCCAATTCATGATGGAAAACGACAAATCCTGAATTTTCTTCTTTCACTTAAATGCATCTTGGAAAAATGTAAATGCTAACACGGAAGGCACTTAAAAGCTATGTTAAGACCATTTCAAGGAAGAGATGTACTCTGCTTCAGAAAGATCGCTGTGGTAGTTTGCATTCCTGGGAAAGCAGTCTCTAGATGGCAGTTTGTCATTAGCAAGTAATCTTGATAACAACACGTGCTGGAGAGCAGAAGTAAGCAGGATTGGACGGAGGGAAAATTGGGGTTAGGATTCCATGTCAATAAAGGCATGAGCTGACGTCACAGGAAGCTTGAAAGCTGGGTCAGCCTACAGAGTGGTCAGGTGCAACAAGGAGGATGGGCTTCATCCCCCCTCACTGGCCTTGGCTGCAGGCTGCCTCAGGGGAGCTGGCGACAGAGAGAGTGGCTCTCCAGCAGAGAGCAATCACGAAGGAGTGTTGTCAGTAAACAGCACGCTGAGAGTTTGGGGGGTAAGTCTTTCAGTCCTGAAAGGGGCTCTAGATGGTGCACCTGAGCACCCACCATAATTAACAGAAGCCAAAAAAGCAGTTCTCCTTGTATCCTCACATGGTGGAGAGACTGGGAGAGCTCTCGGGGTTCCCTTTTATAAAAGCACAAATCCTGTTCATTCATGACCTAATCACCTTCCAAAGCGTGACCTTCTCACACCATCACGTCGTGGGCTAGGATTTCAATATATGAATTCCGGGGGGACACAAACATTCAGTTCATAACAGAAAGTTCAGATAAACTTCTTGAGGAAAAAGTTGAAGAGTTAAATGAAGAGATTAAGGGAACAAGTAAGTCTCCCTAGAAACATAAATCTTATTTGGAGGAACTAAGAATACAGACACAGGAATAATGGACCACTATCAATAATATTTTAAATATCAAGGAAAATATAAATGATATGAATAAATGTTTTTCAAATTTTTTAATGAAATAAAAAATGAATTTAGAAACCTACAAAATGGTAAGAGTTTTTTTTTTTTAAGAATTTCAGAATGGATTAAACTCATTTTTACCCATCTAGAAAATCATGTGGAGATTATTAGGAAGTAGTGTATGGCTTCAAGAACAAATGACACCTTTTTTTCAGAGAGTTACTAAGGATAGAGAAAACCTTGCCTTTGAATAGCTTCCTGTGTAATAAGATGATCACTTTTTTTTTTTTTTGACTGCATAAACTCAAACCATGTATTTGGTTTGGGATCTTGTATTTAGTCCTACCTTAAAAATAAAGCTAACTGTGAATGAGAAAAGCTTTGAATATTCTGGTGATTACATAGTAAACTGAAGCTGTTTACTGAGTTTTTGTTTCATACAAACATTCAAAGTTACTGAATCTGGGTGGGATTGTTTTTGGTTTTTGCTACATTGCAAATAGCGGCAACCTCATAGAAGAATGCATTGTATTTACATGACATTGGATGCAGTGTTTTCATAGTTCAAAATTTTTTCCAGGTAAGAATTGGTCATAATAAAAAATATCAGTTGATGAAAGCCCCTGTCGCCAACACCCCCATCTTATAAACCTTCACAGTATTTAGGACAGTGGCATTTTTGTAATAATCCATTGTTTGCTATATATGAATCTAATTTTTAAATTTTTATTATTCCATGTCATACATTTCTTGTCTATCGGTTTTTCTCACTCAGTATTTCTTCATATTCTCTCAATCTCCTTTTAGCTTGAAATCAGGAATATAAAATTCACTGTGAATTTCAGACTTTTGTAAACAGAACTACACCGCAGGGAGACTTCATTTAGATCGCTAATGCTCTTCAATTTCTATTACTTTATTGGTTACTAAATTAATGAACAAAATGGCCCAGGAGTACTTTAGTACTACATTCAATACTGTATTCTTGAAAATATAAACAAGGTTTAAGGGAAAGGTATAATCTATAGCAAACTATATTCGATTACTAAATAGCGTAAAATCCAAGGTTATTATAATTATCTTAATATAATCACAGAGCCTAGCTCAGCATTTTGTGCCCTCAAAAGCTATGTTGAACAAATAAATGAATTCATTAAACGGGTCCTGCAACTACTTCTTGAACACTATTGATTTTAGTCTTCACTATTTTGTAACAAAAATTGTATTGAAAACAAATAGGCCTTTGGATAACACAAAATGATGCTCTAAGTAATTTGAATTATTAAAGTTTTTCTATATGTAGGAAACTTGCCAACCATTTTACACAGTTCTCAAACCTTTGAAACTGAGAATTTCAATCATGTAATACAGACTTCACTAAATATTCCGCTGTGACTATGGCCCTGTCAACTGTGGCACTACTTTTCCTCAGAGAAGCAAAAGGATGCATTCTTTTCCCGTGTTTATTGATCCCCGATGTTCTTTTTCCTTCTCTCTCTTTTCCATGGTATCAATCTATTCTTGCATTTTGCTCTGTCTGGTTTTTACTCTATTGCTGACTTGCTTTTGTCCATATGTGCTGCATTTGCATATAAAATGCATTTGCATTCTGCATTCTCTTCTCGAGGCCAGATTTCTCTGCTTGCCCCTCAAATACACAAGGTGTATTGTGTCTGACCAGCCTCGGCCTTAAGTATCCTCACCTATAGCTAACTCTCTACATTTTTTGTATCTGAATACACAATTCCTAGGAAGCACTCAGATTGGTTCAACTTGGTCATGCTGTGCAACTGTACTTGGTCAAATTGTCTATTTGTCTTTGGCCAGAAGGATTGGTGATGTGCGGGTTACTGTCTGCTTGATGGAGCTTTGGAAGTAGTCTGAGACAGGCCTGGGGCAGATTGCTAAGAAAAAGTGTTTCTGCAGAAAGAAAAACCATTAAATTAAGAAATATCAAATAAAGTACTTTTGACTTTGCTAAAGGGTTTAATAATTTAATACAGCACTTAATATAGTACTTAATACAATATTATAATAGTGTACCAGCATCTTAATTGAACAAAGACATTTCTATTATTATTGTTTCATTTGTCTCTTTTGATTGTAATCAAGTCTATGAGAATAGGTAGAGGGAAAAAAAGTCTAAGGTCCAACATGACATAAACAATTTTAAGTAACACATTAATGGGAAAATGAAAACTTCTGTTATTTATGGAGCATTTGGCATGTGCATACTTGTGCCCATCTTTATATATGTTTTTTATTAAAAGTATCCTATTTTCCTGATCTTTTCAACTGAATGTGCTCTAACCTTATCAAGATCTTTGATGTCTGTTTTAAGGTCTGGTGACCAGAAGGGCAAAGAACATCCCTTGCATATAAATGTATCATTTTAAGGAAGAATAATAATTTATATCTTATTTCTAGCCACCTCTCTTGTTGATGCCTAGAATGTATTTGACTTTTGGGTCTACCATGTGTCAGGCACAATGTGAAGGCCTTTACATGAATGGTCTTATTAAATTCTACCTCAAAAAACTGTGAGCTAATATGAGGAATAAAGAAGTTTAATAACTGGTCTGACATTATACAGTTAGAAAGGATTAAGGTAAAAGTTAAACCCAAGTCTTTTGACTTCATGGGCTGAGGTCTCCATTAAGAAACTCTATTGCCTCTCAAGTACTTTGTTAATCGGCATTGCTTTAAATGCCTAAGGTCTGTCAGTTTACTACGAAACATTTTTCTTGTGCCAGAAAGTAAGGCAGTGCTTAAACTACAGTAGAGTCCATTCAGAAGGACACAGGAGCTGGTTTTTTAGTGGTCAAACCTGGAAAATTTTGAACATAAAATAATGATAGTAAAGATTATAAACTTTTGAATAAAATAAGAATTAGTGAGTCAATGGTAATATAATTAATGAATAAATAAGAGAGAGAGAAGGGAAAACTCTTCCTAGATTAGAAAGCCAAATAATACATGTGGAAAGAATGGCAAAATTAGAAAAGCACCATTTGACAGTCATCAGAAAAATTATATATTTAGGCAACAATTATCAATAGATATAAAAACTAGTAGGAGAAATTTCAGGGAATAATAGGATATGTACACAGTCTCAAAATATCTCCCTCCAAATTACTTCTTAATTACAAAGAGAAAGACGGTAACTTGGAAATGGAGAAAACTGGCAAATACATTTTTATCCAAATGATTGAGATAAATGACACTGTAATGGAACAAACTGGCACCATGCAACTATTGATAGATGCACAGAGAACAGAGCATCACTCCTGTGGTGTTACTGCCAAAAACATACAAACTGAATCTAATCATGAGGAAATTTGGATACATTTAAATTGAGGGAATTTCCACAAAATAACTGGCTTGTTACCCTTCCAAAGTGTCAAATGTCATGAAAGAGTAAGACTGAGAAAATCCTCAGGAAATCCTCCAGATTAAAGGAAACTACAGAGACATGACTTTTGAATGGAATATTTGAGCTGGAATTTTCTTATACTATAAAGAAAAAGTTTGGGACAATTGATGAAATTTCAATAGGTCTGTAAATTAAGTAATAATATGGAATAAATATTAATTTCCTGATTTAAATAATTATATTCTGATTAAGTGAGAGAATGTTCTTTTTTTTAGGAAACATACACTGACATATACCTAAAAGGTGATGAAACATTATATTAGATACTTTTTCTCAAGTTGTTCAGAAAAACAATTTAGTATAGATAAACAGTGTGAGAGAACAGGCAAATGAGTTACCATTTGGAATATCTGGGTGAATTATTTGAATTATTCTTGAAAATTCTATGTTAGTTTGAACTTATATTAAAATATAAAATTAAAAGGAAAAAAAGTTTGCTATAGAGAAGTAAATCTACTTTATACCCACATACATATCTGAGTTATTTTCTATGGTATAAACCTAAATTTGAGAGTTCTGTTTAAAAGACATGTAGGTTTTCTATTTTAATGCCAAATTACTCTCCAGAGTTGTTTCATCAATTTATATTTCCAGCAGTGTATAGAGTTCCTAAAATTCTATAACTTTCCCCAAACCTGATACTATTACACTTAAATGTTTGCCACTCTGATAATTATGAAATTATTTTGATTTACACTTCTCTGATTAGTCTTGTTTCAACATATTTTCATGCGTTTTTAGACATTTGAACTTTTACTTCCATGGATTGTCTATTAATATCTTTTGCCCATTCTTAATGTTTTCACTGTCTTCTTATTGATGCCTGTTTCTTTCTATACTATCTTTATTTCATATGTAAACTTTTTTTTAAAATATATACATGTTTGTCTAAACATTTTTACCTTTAAGTGTCAGAATAAGGGTGTATAGGCTGAAAATATCAATTAAAGCTCACCATTCATGAGTCATGTGCTGTATGGATGCTTGGGGGAAGCTGAGGTATTGCCATGGTTACTCTGCAGCTCATTTCAATAGTAGCACTCCTCAGTAGATTTTTTTTAAATTATCTTCAAAGCTTCCTATTCCCTGATTCTAAATTTTATGGTAAAAAAGTCTCAACATTATCAATTCTGAAAATCTAACAGAATAATTCATTTCTAATTCAACCCATTGCCTCCTGGAAGACATGTTTAAATAACACTCCTAGCAGTTTGTGATTTGCTTTGGGATTTTGTTTTAAAGTATATGTCCCCCTCCTCACACCTTCATGAAAGGTTAGTACAGAAAACTGGTTTTAAAAGTGGTGATTTGACTGTTATGGATTTAAAGGGACGTAAAAACCCAACACAGTCGTTTTGGAATACAAGCCAACCGATCTTCATTTTTCCTAAAAGATGTAAATATAATTTATAAAGCTTGATGTCCACAAGCTGAATGAAGATTTGCAGAGGGCAGTAATGAACACCTTCAACACTGTACTTCTAAATTAAATATGACATTAATGGGAACCATTTAATGCAGTTCAGCTCTGCTCTGATGGTCATTTTAATTGGATTGCTGCTGCTGTGAATAGAAAAGCTGCTGACAATGTTAGAAAAACTGGGCTTACACTATAGTACCACCTATGAAGATGTTGGATTTGAATTTGCATGTACAATCAGTCAAATTCACTCATCGTATCCCTCTTTCAGAAGTGCAATTTGATTCAGTGGTCTGCCAAAAACACAGTAGCTCATTGTCAATTCTGTGGCTTACATTCTGATAACAAAAGTCCTTTTTCTGAACCAAACTTCGTATCTGCTTGCCTGCTGTGGCTTCTGGTTACATCACATAATTAATTACCAGACAGTCATTTCACCCTAAGGTGAGGCTCTCTATTGTTGACTATGAGTATTAAATGAGACCAGAGTTAAACACAAAATTGAAAAAAGGTGAAGTTCATGCCAGAGCAGAAATGAGTGTGTTAAGCTTTTCCTGATAAAACACTGTCCTATGTAGATCATTCTTTCTTTTCTTTTAAAAATTTTGTTAAAAATTATTTTTCAGTTTTATCGAGATATAACTGATGTATAACATTGCAGAAGTTTAAGGTATATACACATATATATTGTAAAATGATTACCACAATAAAGTTAGTTAACAGATCCATTACCTCACATAATTACTTTTTTTTTCTTTTGATGAGAATATTTAAGATCTACTCTCTCAGCAACTTTCAAGTATATGATACAGTATTGTTAACTGTAGTCACCATGCTGTATATTAACACCATGCTGTTCATCCCCTGAACTCATTCATCTTATAGCAGGGGGTTTTACCTTTGACCAACATCTCCCCATTTCCCATCCTCCCTCCAGCCCTTGGCTACCACTATTCTACTCCTTATTTCTGTAAGTTTGGATACTTTAGATTCCATATATAAATGAGAGCAAACAGTATCTGTCTTTCTCTGACATTTCATTTAGCATAATGCTCTCAAGGTCCTTCCATTTGCAAATATTGTAGGATTTCCTTCCTTTTTAAGGCTGAGTAATATTCTGTTGTACATGTATATACCATATCTTTATCTTTATCCATTCATCCACTGATGGACATTTAGGTTGTTGTCATGTCTTGGCTATTGTGAATAAGGCTGCAATGAATGTAAAAGTGTAGTTATCTCTTCACGATAGTGATTTTATTTCCTTTGGATATATACTCAGAAAAGGGATTGCTAGATCATATGGTAGTTCTATTTTTAATTTTTTGAGGAACCTCCATACTGTTTTCCATAGTACTTGTACCAATTTACGTTCCTACTAACAGTGCCCAAGAATTCTCTTTTCTCCACATCCTCTCCAACATTTGCTATGTCTTTCTGTTGATGCCGTGCTGACGAGTGTGAGGAGATATCTCCTTGTGGTTTTGATTTGCATTTCCCTGATGATTAGTGTTGTTAAGCATTTTTTCATATATCCGTTGGGCATTTGTATGTCTTCTTGGAAAACAATTGGTTCATGTCCTCTGCCCACTTTTTAATTGGATTATTTGGGGGATTTTGCTACTAAGTGATATGAGTTCCTTATATATTGTGGATGTTAACCCCTTATCAGATCTACGGTTTGCAAACATTTTCTCCTATTCCATTGGTTGCCTCTTCATTCTGTTCATCATTTCTTTTATTGTGTAGAAGGTTTTTAGTTTGAGGTAGTCCCACTTGTTTATTTTTGCTTTGTTGCTTGTGTTCTTGGTATTATATCCAAAAAATCATTGCAAAGACCAATAACAAGGAGCTTTCCCTCTATGTTTTCTTCTAGGATTTTTACAGTTTCAGGTCTTATATTTAAATCTTTAATCCATTTTGAGTTAATTTTTGTGAGTAGTATAAGATAGGCGTTCATTTTCATTCTTTTGCATGTGAATATCAGTTTTCCTAGCACCATTTATGGAAGAGCCTATCTTTTCCCCACTGAGTATTCTTAACCCCCTAGTCAAATATTAGTTGACCATATATCTGTGACTTTATCTCTGGGTCCTCTATTCTACTCTGTTGGTCCATGTGTCTGCATTTATGCCAGTATCATACTGTTTTGACCACTACAGCTTTGTATCAGAAAAATCAGAAAATTGATGCCTCAAACTTTATTCTTCTCTCTTAAGATTGCTTTGGCTATTTGGGGTTTTCTGTGGTCTATATGAATTTTAGAATTATTTGCTCTATGTCTGTGAAAAATGCCATTGGAATTTTGAACTCCTTTTAGCATTGCTTGTAAGTCATATCTTGTGGTAATGAACTGCCTTAGCTTTTGTTTGTCTGGGAATATCTTTATCTCTCCTTCATTTGTGAAGGACAGTTTTTCTAGGTATACTATTCTGGTTTGGCAGTTTTTCTTTCAGTACTTTGAATCTATCATCCCACTCCCTCCTGGTCTGCAAGTTTTCTGCAGAGAAATCCACTGATAGCCTGATGGAGTTCGCTTGTATGTAATGAGTCATTTTTCTCTTGTTGCTCTCAAAATTCTTTGCTTGTCTTTTACTTTTAACACTGTAGTGTACCTTGGAGTGATCTTCTTTGGGTTGATCTTGCTTGGAGTTTGAGCTTCCTCTACCTGGATATCCATAATCTCTTCCAAGATTTGGGAAGTTTTCAGATATTATTACTTTAAACAAACCTTCTGCCCCTTTCTTTCTCTCTTCTCCCTCTGGGATTTCCATGACTCAAATGTTTTGTCATTTGATGGTGTCCCATAATTCGCATAAGTTTTCTTCACTCTTTTTCATTCTTTTTCTTTATGTTCCTCTAAACTAGCTAATTTCAAATGGCCTGTCTTTGAGTTTGCTGACTCTTTTTTCCTACATGATTAAATCTGTTGTTAAAACTCTATTGAATTTTTCAATTCTGTCATTGTATTGTTCAGCTCCTGGGTTTTAGTTTGGTTCTTTATTATGGCTTCTATTTCTTTATTAAACTTATCATTTTGTTCATGCACCATTTTGTTTAGTTGTCTCTCCACAGTCTCTTGCATTTCATTCAGTTTCTTTAAGATGAATATTTTGAATTCTTTGTCAGGTAAACTGTAGAGTTCCACTTCTTTGGGGTCATTTACTGGAGCTTTATAAATTTCCTTTGGTGGTATCATATTTGCCTGATTCTTTGTGATTTATGTAACCTTGCTTTGAGTCTACACATTTGAAAGGGCTAACTCCTTTCCAATGTTTATAGACTGGTTTTAGCAGACAAAGACCTTTTTGGGGATTGCCTCTGGAATCATAGTCATGCTGGGTTAGAGCCAGTTATGTTGCAGGATCTGCAGTGTGATCTGAAGTTGAAGAGCTTGTTACCAGGGACTTGGATGGGCATGGATCCTGTCTGGTGCCTGGGGAGATGGGATTGCCTCCAGTACCTTGTTCAGTGGGGTGGCACTGGGACATTGATCTACTTGAGGATCCACAGTCGTGTCCTCAGACAGCAGGCTTATTACCAGGTATGTAGTCTATGTGACTTACACCAAGTACCTGGGAAGGCTGCTGCCTGGTCACTGGATGGGTCTCTGTATGGGCAGGACTAACCCTGGACCATGGCTGAGTAAGCCTGGGTCCAAGCGCCAGGGCCATTGTAGGTTCCACAGCTAAGATTAAGTTCTGTAGACATGGCTCTAGAGGCATAGATGGGTGTGTCTCCCGCCAGTTTCCTGAATGAGCTGGCCTGGTCCCTGACCATGGCTGGAGCCAAGTATAGGGCCCTTTCAGGATCTCCTGAGTTGCAGACATGAGTGCCTCCCACCTGCAGACCATCCTTTCAAAGTAAGTTTTGAACTCTCCTTTCTAAATATGAAAAAAATAAAGCAGCAGAAATATAAAAAATTATTTCTTTAATTCCAAAGAATCAGGGCCATTATTTTATCTAGTTTGCCTCTGAAAGAAGTTGTTGAATTTAATGTCAACTCATAAACTTGGGGCTATAACCAAATTGGGAGAACTATGAGGTTAGAGAGGATCCAGGTCAGAAATAGTCATTCTGGAGATTGTTGAAAAGCTGTTTTATAGAATACCACCATTTTTGTGTGTTAAATTTATTTTATTGTAAGCTACAGGAGTGGTTATTACGAGTTTACAACTTTTCCTCAGTCTAATTATTCCTTCAGTATTATTTGAAATTGGCTATCCATGAATATTAATTGCTTGTTAAAAATTCTTAGGGGGAATATTTAGTAATGGAGAAACCTCTACACACACACACACACACACACACACACACACAAAACCATTGTATATTTAAATTCTGTTTATATTTAACACCATGAAAAGAATCAAATAATTTTCTTTCTTCTTTTCCAGATTATTAATGCAGGCCTCTTTACTGTTGAAATAATATTTGTAGCCAGAAGCCAAAGGCTGTTGCTGCCAAAGGCTGCTGCTTTTTGTACAACCAAAGGATTTTTTAAAAATTTGATTAGTATGAAAATGAACTAAAGACACTGTTTTTTATCTTCTTCCAGAACAAGAAGGTGGCCATGGCAAGGTGAACATGTAAGTTCCTAAATGGTCTAAGCTAATACATAGGAAGCCTCAGATAACTTTTTTCTTTTCATATAAAAGATTTAATACAATGCTAGATCTAGGGTTCTAATGGTGGTGCTTCAGAATAAGGGTGCTGCTACTCAAATTGCATCTATCATTGCCATTTAATTTCCACTGTTAAGGAGGCAACCATGACATGTGTAAGTGATAATAGGAATAATATCTGATAAATGCTCTAGCAAATGCATATACATAAACGAGAATTGCCTGTTATCGGACTGGAATTCCGTCCTCTAATGGCAGCTACGAAAATGTCAGATAAAATGCAATAGCTGGGCAGGCGGTGTGAATGCAGCATAAGAAATGGCGTTGAGTCAGAGACAGTGGATTTTCTAGGGAAATAGAATGTCTCAGGAATAGGAGGAGTAACAAATGTTTTGCCAGTATTGGTTTAGGGAAGAAACCTTCCCAGGGATAAATGAGATTGATGGTTCTCAAAGTGAGAAGAACCCCTCACCAACAGCATTAATCTCACATAGGAAATTATCATAAATGCACATTCTTGGGCCACATTCCGGACTTACTGAATCTGAAACTCTGGAGTACGGATGTGTTTTAACAAGCCCTTCAGGTGATTCCCCCAGACTCAAGTTTGAAAACCACTGGTCTAGAAGAAGCAATGATTTTCCAGAAGAAAGGAATGGAGACTTGCCTGGAAGCTCAACTAGGGAGGAGCTGGGACAGTGTTGGGAAAATCAGAATCGTGCCCGGTGGCGATGCGAAGTGTGCACATACTGACAGCATGATCTGTGGCTGAACCCAGAGTTATATTTCACTAGCCATTGTCTTAAACAGTAAAGTTCCCCAGATCGGAAAAAGAAAAACTGCTCTACAGATGATAAGGAACATTTGAGATTTGTTTCCAATGAAATTATATTCATAAATCTGGCCGAGGTACATTGAGACAATTGACATGCACTAAAATCATTTAAAACATTTGCTCTAATTTGGGCAATCTCAGGCATTTACACCAAACCAAAGTACCTGTCTTAGGCAAACTACAATCACTGAGCATGCAACCTGTCAGAGACTACATAACCCTGGAAGAGTCTCTAAAATCAGCCACATAATAAGGAACATTTTATAGGCTTATCATGTCACACTGACATAATGAGAGCAAATCAAAAATATTTTAAAAGGCTACAGCATAAATGCATATTTACTGTAAGTTCTGCACACCTATGCAAAATATGAGAAAATTACTAGCTTTCCTATAGTTGTGGAGGATTATCACAACTTAAAATTGTAAAAGTACCACATGAATTAAACTAAAATGCCATTTAGCAGATTTTTCCAAGTTATGTGTCTAAAAATATTTCCCTTTACTAGCGTTACATAAATTTTATAGTTTAAATAGGAAAGATGTTTTAGTTGTGTTTGTTACTAAAACGTGAACCTTTATTCATGTGAGACATGGACTAATACTATTAAAATTATTCTAAAAAGTTGTCGTCAAGTCAAGAAGCTATAGACAAATATAGAGAGAATGCTGTCAGTTTGACTGAAGCTTGTAGGTGATTTTTCAATACACCTTCTGTGTAGGTCGAATATTTATACAACTAAGTAGCTAAGGAGTTGTATCTAACCAGTTTAAATGGCAGTGACCTTTGAGATAGTTAAATATTTAATATTCCTTTTGGAACTTAAAGCACTTTTTCATGATTAACAAAAATGACACTTGCTTCCTCGCGCTCATGCTATTTGAGAGAATAATCCCTTATTTCACCTTTTATCTTGAATCTGAGACCCTGCCTGGTATGAACCCTAGTGTCTAGCTGTTCCTTGGGATGTATCTCTGGTTTCTGTGCCTACCATACATCAAAGGGGCTATTCTGCCATTATATAAAAAACATTACATTTTGTGTTGGAAATTTCCCACTGCCCATCCTCAATTAATTCTCTACTCTTCTCCATCCTGCTCTGTGCCCCAGGAAGCTGATCAGTACAAACTGCATCATCCCAGCTAACTGCCTTACTCTCTGGCTTGGTTTGTATTCAGCCAGTGTGGAGCATGGGCAGGAGAAGGAAATGTACAAGGAGGGTGAAGTCCAAGAACTGATTCCCTCTGGCCCCTCCCTGTTAGGCTGAGACCAGTTGGCTACATTCTCTACCAAAGGCCACAGCTGCTGGAGGGCCTTCTCCTGCAGTTACTTTCTCTGGATTCCATTAGCCGTTCCCTCCTTTCCTCTCATTTCTCTTAACCCTATTAAACTGTCCTCAGTTACCCATGTGAGTGGGCCATCTCTTTCCTTCAGAGACCTTGACTGCTGCAATTGTTAACAGACGTCTGCTGGGCACATAACAACCAAAGCCACGACACTTCTTTCTTTTGCCGTCTCACTGGTTTTCAGAAAGTCAGAGATGTTTGTATCACAGTGACATGTCTAATTCTAGTTTAGCAAAGCAAAATAAGTACCAGAGTAGAAGTATTAAGGCACTTTAACTTGATGGAAAAATAAATTGATGCAAGCCACGATGCCTTATGTCTATAGAGCACTCTATAGCTTATTAGATGCTCTCACTCACATAATCCCCCTTAAAAAACCATGTCTGGGAAATGACGATAAAAGAGAGAAAAACTGACTTCATAACTTTACAGCTCAAGTACAATGTTTTACGTATTTAGGGAGCATCTTGTTCTATATCTATGTATGTAGCCATTTTGACGCATATAAAGCTCATGCATACGTGAAGTCCCTTAGTAAACATTCAATAAATGATGGTTCCTTTCTCTAATCCCATATGCAGTATCTAATTTTGCTACAGTATTGAATGGTATCTGAATAATTGCCTGGACTTTAGAAATTTAAACAAATATGCTGAAGGAGCTTACAGCGCAGTTGGGAGGTGAGTTATAGACTATTATTTTTCTACTTATTCTTTAAATCACCACTCAGAACTTAGTGGCTTAAAAAATAATAATCATTTATTATCTTTCCCAGTTCCTGTAAGTCAGGAGTTTGGAAGTGGCTTAGATAGATAGTTTTGCCCCAGTCCTCTCATGTGGCTGTTTATCTTGACTAGATTCTGGAGAAAGGATCCATTTCTCAGGTAGCTCACTCACATGGCTGGCAAGTTGATGCTGGTAAATTGGTTCCTATCCACGTGGACCTCTCCACAGGGCTGCATGAGTGTCCTTATGACATGTCTCCCAAGTGAGTGATTCAAGAGAGAAAGGCTAAGTTGCGATACCTCTTAGGACCTAGTCTGGGACTCACACACTGTCATGTCTGCCATACTCTATGGGTCACAAAGGCCAACCCTGTTCCAATATGGAAGTTGAACACACAAGGGTGTAGATGTTGGGAGTTATCTTGGATGCTTGCTACCATATCCATTTAGAAGATAAAACAATAATGGGATCAAGTATCCAAATGATGATATTGAGAGACAATTCTGTGGAGAGTCAAAAGAGGGGAAATCAATGAGGCTTGGAATTATAAAGAAGGCTCAGGGGATGAGGTGGCACTGGATTTGGAATGGTAGGATTTGGAGAGGGGTAGAAAACATGGACGAACAAAAGCTTTCCTGGGCAATGTAACAAAGCAGGGATGACCAAGTATAGTGTGCCTGAGTACTCCTAAAGATGAGTAATGGGAGGTTTGAGAGTAAATAGCCAAATTAGGATTGGAATTTAATCCTCGCGGGCAGTAGAAAAGCATGTAACCGACATAATGACCTTAATACTGTAAGATGAAGCTGATGGTAAAGAACTTATTGGAGTAGGATAGTAAGGAATCCTTTGGAACTGTTGGAAGTCATGGAAAAAAGGAGAGGATGTCAGGGACATTTTAGGGGAAGAATTAACAAGGGTTAGCTGTGGACAATACCCACATTGACTTCATGTCTTCAAATCCAAATAACCGAGACAATGAGGGTGCCCGTAGTGAGAACCAGAGAAGCTATTTTACTAAGAAAATTTCAAACATAAACAATGGTACAATGAAGCCCATGTACATCATCCAGCTACAAAAATCATTGACCCACATATGCCAAGCATTTTATTTATGTTACTTTATATTAATACGCAAAGAAGATAAAAAAATTTGCCCAAGAATATACAATTAGTAGGTAGTAAAGTTGGGATTTGAATTCATGTCTTTATGGCTTAAACACTCTGACTCTTTCTACAATAGTAAAAGTAGAAAAAGGAGAAGATATAACCTCCAAAAACACCTTCACAGATAGAGTGTTGGCTTGATAAAAGACTTTATCCTTACGTTGACAATGCTGGCACACATACGTTATTTAAATTATATATAAAATAAACAATTTTGAATCAATGCATATTTGAAAATCAAAGTACCCATAATATATACACATTCCTGACAAATATCTTGTAGATGAAATATCATAGGCATCTTACAAAAGCTTGTTGAATCAAATGCAAGATCATTCATGGGAGTAAAAAAAGAGCGGGTAAATTACATACCTATCATGCCAACTGATTCTGCAGATAAAAACTAAATTAATGTTTCTTCTTTACTGAATTCCGGTAATGCTTAGCATTCTTCTTGAACACTGACTTTGATTTTGGCCCCTTATTTAGATTAATTTAAAGTATAGGGGATCATGTCTGATTTCTATTTTGCCTCCCTCATAGAGCTCAGAACTGTGCTCAACACATAATCAGAACTCAGAATATATTTACGGAAGAATTCAACAAGTTGACTGAGGCTAAGATTCTTGTTTGTTTCTCATCCACTCCATTGCCTATATCAATAGTGAGAAACGTATAACTTCTGTCGGGACTGTCATTTTAAATAAATGAGCATCCTGTTGTACTTGTCATGGTTATAGGATGCAGGGAAATGTGTTTTCACAAATAGGCCTTGAGATTGGCCTGGCACTGCTGCTGAAGCAACAGAAGGAAGGGAAGGCATCTGGGGTCCTCTGCTGCCTGGCTCCCCTTGGGGTGGTGTTTGAACCCTACCATTACTCTACTGGTTGCTTCCACCTTGGCAGACATATAGGATCCTATGGTAATTTAAATATGGTGACAAATGCCAGGGTGTTCTCTTTATGTCTTATCAATTTTCGATTTCACTAAGGTAGGTGAAATCAACAGTGACTGTGAAGAGGGAGGAGCATAAGAACAATGCAGCACATGGGGGATAAATGATCCTCATTTTGAAGGTCACCACCCTGGATCAGTTTCAATGAAATGATGCTGTTAAATACAGAGAATTTCTGGAGGGAGAACTTGGAAGTCAAGGAGAAAACTTTGTAAATACTTAGCCACCCGGCTGTATTTCAGAGCATGATTTCTAACCAAGAGCAGGCCAAATTATTTTCCTAAGTATTTCTGGGGGCCATTAAATGTTTACGACAACTTTATATAATGAAGACCTAAACTTTTATTACGCAGTTTGAAATCACCACCATGTCCTGTAAAGTTAAATCCAGTACTTGAAGAAAGGCCGGAACAAAGTCTTATGAATTTTACTCATAGAGTCTTAACAGTAAACAAATTAGGAAGATCCTGCAGCCATTCTGGAAATCTGCTCTTACCATGATGCTAGGAACTCCTCATGAGATGAAATTCAGCAAATTCTGATGCTGAAGTTTGGTATTTTGTTAAGAAAAAGATGTGATATATATATGTGTGTGTGTGTATATATGTATGTGTGTGTATGTATGTGTGTGCGTATATATATATATACACATATATATATACACACAATGGAATATTATTTAGACATGAGGAAAGAGGGTATCCTGCTGCCATTTGTGACAGATGAACTTTGAGCACATTATGCTAAGTGAGATTAAGTCAGATAGAGAAAGGCAAGTACTCTATGACATCACTTAAGTGTGGAATCTAAAAAAGTCAACCTCATAAAAAACAAACAGTAACGTGTTGGATACCAGGAGGTGGGGGACAGGGGGAAAAGACTGATGTTTCTCAAGAAAACAAACTAGAAAATAAGCTGTAGAGATCTAAAGCACAGTATAATGAATAGAGACAACAATAGTGTACTACAATCATCAAACTTGCTAAGAGACTAAAACTTAACTATCCCATCCACTAAAAAGAAGGAATAATTATGTATCATGATAGAGGTGCTAAATATTGCTACAATGGCAATCATATTACAATATATAAATGTATCAAATTAGCATATCACATACCTAAAATTTGCACAATGTTGTATGTCAAATCTATTCAATCTAAAAAAGCATGTCCTTCCTTATATTGATATATAAATATTGCCCCTGCAACTTTTATCCATTGGCCATAGTTACAAAGCTTTAGGGCCACAGAAAAGCGAGTGTTTTTTTTTTTTTTTATCTTAAGGATTTTTCCCCCTTTAATATAAAAGTATAACTACAGTGGTCCAATGTAATAATATAAAAAAAAGTTCTCATACAAAAAAGAAGTACCATAATACTGTACATACAAAAACTGTTCAACGAGAATGATTTAAATATATCTGTTCTTTTCCAGATCTGGAAGACACAAATGTAAAATTCTGCAACTATATTGCTGGAACATGTGTCCAGGAACACTGTGTTCCCCTTTTTCTTCCCCCTGTCCCAGCCCCACCTTCAGAGTGTCCTGAGCTTGGATCATGAGCTAACAGTGTCCCTGAAAATAACCACAGCCAAATGTTTACTCAGTGGAAGTCATTATTCAGTGAGCCACTGCTTACCATGAACTATGAAAAGCACAAGTTTTAAGCCCAGCCAAGATTAAATTCAGACGGAGGTCTTCCCATTCCCTGATTTGCTACTAGAACTGCTTTTTTTGGACCCAGCTTTTTTGTCCCGGGGACCATGGGGGTTGTTTTGGTGATTGTAGGCCTGGATTGCCAGATCCAGGCGTTCCTGAGCCATTTTGATTTACCTCTGCAGAGTCTCCAGGTCAGCTGGGAAGTTGTCTTCATGGCTGCCGTACTGTTGTTCCCAGGTGATGTTGGCCTTATTTTGCTTGTCGGCAATCTTAGTGTTGCTGGACAGTTCGGTGTACTGGATTTGATCTGGTTTGATGGCAATGTTATAGCCAGGGGGAGAAGATGGTGTATTCCAAGTGAAAGGATAATTATAAGCAGCTGGATCTTCCAGTTCCCTCCTTTTATTGTTTAGTGAGTCTCGAATTGTCCCACATCCTAAATGAAGCATCTCCCAAGTGTTAAGCAATAGGCAAAGGCCTGTAACACCATACATTATCAGAAGAAAGATGGTCCTTTCAGTGGGTCTAGAAATAAAGCAGTCTATCTTATGAGGGCAAGGAAGCCTGCTGCACACATAAAATGGGTGGACTTGGAAGCCATACAGAAAGTACTGCCTGATCAGAAAACCCGCCTCAAACATGGTCCTTGCCAGCAGCTGCAGCAGGTAGATTTTCATGAGCCCGTCCTCCCGAATCCACCATTGCCCATCATGCTTAGGTTTAGATTGGTTCTGATCTTTATTTTCTTTTTCACTTTCTAATTCCATTTCTGGATACATCGTGGGATCCTTTTCATGGTCCTCTTATGTTTCTTCCAGAGCCTGGTGCTGTTTCCAATGCATTGCATAGGGTTTGCTCCGATGAGCCTTCTTGTCTGCTTCACCGTGCTCCATTTTGGCAACCTTATGAATGGCATAGCCCAGGTACATGACAGAGGGGGTCGCCACCAGGATGATCTGACACACAGAAGCGCATGTGGGAGAGGGGTGCTAAGGCATCATTGCAGACATTCTCGCAGCCTGGCTGCTCTGTGTTGCACACAGATTTGCTTTGCTCGTCGTAATAGATGGATTCTCCTTCTATGGCTGTTAAGGACAATCCGGAAGAAGATCAATACCGTGAGCCAGATCTTCCTCACAAACGTGGAGTGGTTGTGGATCTCCTCCAGCAGGCAAGTGACGAAGCTCCTACTCATGGTGACTGAATTGGTTTGCCCTGTTATCCAGAATTTCTGAAACCCAAAATTTTCTTAGAGAAATGTTTTGCTTACAAGTTTGCCAAATTCCTTTGGTCGGCGGGGTCCCCCGGGGCCGCCTCCTCCGCCGGCCGCTGCCTCACGTGCCCCACGTCGCCGTTGCCTTCACCTTGGTCTCCAGCCAAGGCCGAAGCCGCTCCTGCCGCTGACTCCTGCAAGTTTTTCACATGAAAAACTTCTCACTACTAGACTGACTCACTTATTTTCTTCTCCTGGGTCTATGGTGGGGAAAGGGACTGGGTGGTAGGTTGCTTAGGTAGCCCTCTCTCCACTTCCCTTCCTTATGCTTTTCCACCGCCACCTTTCTCTAGGTAGCCTTTCCCTTCTCCCTAGAAATGGAGTGAGTAGGAGAGAGGACTGGTGAAACCAGGACAGGTTTACTTGATGGATAAGACCATGATATGGCACTGATGCTGTCTGAGCTGGATGCTGCTGGAGTCCTATTACTCCTCCAGGTGAGCCTCTTGGGCAGGATCCAAATAACTCCAGGCCAGCTCTCTCCACATTTCCACCTTCAGCACAAGTCCAGCCGCTCCCAGTGCAGCCCTTTCTGCTGTGCTATCCTGGACAGCTGGACAGCCACCACCTCGCCTTTTTGCTTTTTTAGATGTGGGCCTGGTACCAGTCTCTGAAGCTCACAAACTCTAGATTTCCAAGTTAAGCTTTCCAAGTGGCTTTCTTGAAGCTCACCTGTCTCTGCTTGATGTGAGGAATAAGCACAAGTACACTCCTTTCCTGACCTCTGGTAGGGATGGAGTGGGAAAGAATGCCACTACACTCAAGTAGCTACTTCTGAAGAAATTATCTCCCAAACCAGGCCTGCCTCTTTGTAACCTCAACCTCTTATCTACCACTAGATTTTTTTGGCTTGTCTTTTATTCCCCGTATAATTCCTGCATAGAGGATGTATCATCATACTTTGAAATAGGAAAGGGGTACTTAGCACCTCAGTTTTGCCTGCCTTCTTTGGGGTTTCAACCAAAACTGAGGCAGAGAGAATTTTGCTTTAACAGCCTATTACACAAATAGCACACTTCATTCTCTTGTCTTCTCTATCCTTTGATCTGCAAGTTCACCTGGATGTCAGATTCCTCTGCGTAGCACTTTCCTCCTCAATCCCTTGTCCATCCTATAATTTCTTCTTGCTGGACTTCATACCTTTGAAAATATCCTACCCTTCCCCCAGCCCACTTAATAGCCCCTGTATCTGTTTTTTTCAGCCTATTGTTTTATTCTTTCATTCTAGAAAGTTCAGGGTGGCTTTGTACAGATCTAAAAGGTTTTTTTTTTAAACCATTTTTCAAAGGCCTCGTTTGGTTCACTTCTTTTTTTCCTGTATCCTATTTTGTCTCCTGTTTCCTATTTACTCTGCTCATTCACTGCACTTAGGCTCTGTCCTTGGTCAAGACTTGGCCTTGCTCTGAGTACACTGCTACTTCAGCTGTAATCAAACAAGTACTCATTAGATACCTACAGAGTACTTAGCACTTTCCTGGCAGCATGCAAGATCAGGGAAGATTAGGGTCTGCCCTTAAGGAGTTTCACTTTCATTAGCCAGGACAGAACACATCAAAAGAAATGGAGAACATTCTGTGTGTAAAAATATGTGATCTGACAATGTGCAGGCTTTCACTTGGACCATAAAGTTGGCTTTCATAAAGTTTAAAAAGATTCTGAAATCTCTCCTGATATGTGAAGTCTTCCCACATTTTTCACAGAAGCACTACCTATTGTACTTGGACATTGTTTAACACGTTAGGTCCACAGATGTACCTGCCTTAGCCTTCCACCCTAATATAAATTTTCCCTAAACTTGTACATGAGATACATTTTTAATTTAGGTTTTGTACACATTAATGAAATCATTTTACTTCTAATTACATCTGTGCCAGATATTTAGCATCTAAATTGTTGAGTAAAGAATCAGATTCTTATTTTTTTTTCTTCATTCTTTTCCAGTGTGTAGACTTATTAGATGTTCTGGGCTTTGTGATGACGATAATGACGTTAATGACAATAATAATGACACCTCCCATTTGCATTACACTTTCCAAAGTACTGTCACGTACATTATCTTATTTCATTCTAAAAATGCACCGAGATGATTGTGACTAGTTTGTTCATGACTGAACCTCTTACAGCCCATAATGGCTCCTCTGCTTCCCAGTTGCTCTGCCACAGACACTCCATAGAGAGCTATAGCCCTGAGTTCTTCTGCTCAGGTAAATCTCCAGGCTCCCAAGCCCAGTTGTTCATGCTCCTCTGACCCAAACTGCAAAGCTGTTGATTTGGTTCCCATTTTTGCTCTTCACCCGTTTTCTAGACCTGACCGGGTCCCTGGCTTCTTGGGCCTGCCTTACCCCATAACACAAACTTTGGTTCCACTTTGCTCTGTGCCCCCTAACCAAGCGCCATCATGACCCACTCTCAGTTGCAGAGCTTGAAATCAGTCTTGACCCTGCTTACTTAGGGAGGGAGGTCGTCAGTAATTGCCAACAGGAGTAATCGAAAACCCCCAGTTCAGAGGCCCTACAGGAGTTACCACTTTCTTCCCACATGGAAGCATGATTCTAGGACACAATACCCTCAGTGAAGTCAGCCCATCATTCTGAATGCCTATGGTCATTGCTGTTTTTAATGTAGATTTGTTGTTGGCACAAAATGAAGTCAATTTTCCAACATTTGTGATGATATTAAAGCAGGACCATTGGGACTATGTTAGGTGATGTCCAATTTCCCACTGGCATTTCCTCAATGGTTTTTCTTATGAAACTTGACCACTACTAGCCCAGCTTTTGTTTCATAAAGGATTATAAAAACAGCTCACTTTGAACCGCAGTAGTGCCGATGACTTGAAGGAATTAAAAACCGAGCAGATAAATACAGGGATGGCAGAAAGCCCAAAGGATGGCGACAATGATGAGAGATCAGACAGCTGAGTGTTGCCGCTACAGGAATAATTTGCACACGGCATGCCTTTAGTCCTGACAAGGGTATTTCTATTTTAGAGTAAGTCATCCCATATTTCCTGAGGGAGAACTGTTCGTAATGCTTTTACTTATAAGTTTAGAGCATTACAGGATGTGCTTTTATTTTTGTTATTAAACTATAGGTGATTTGTTATAAAATAGGCAAACCAACAACACTGTGAAGGTGATTTATGTTTAGAGGTTGTAGGAAATATAAATTGATTTCTTCCTTTTTTTTCTTTTTTTACTGTCACTCTATTCCCAGAATAAGTGCATTTTGTGAAAATAACGGTAAAACAAAACTAAAAGATCTATAACAAGAGTTCCTACAGGATGTTTGGAGGACAGAGAAATTCTCTCTGTTGAAGAATTGAACTTCTTCTTCTAATGGCTGAAATCACTCTCCTAGCCAAGCAGGCTGCGCATTGGCTGAGGCAATGTTAAGACTAGGTTGGTGTTGCCTACAAAGCTTAGGGAGCTTGTCAGGGTGGGTGTGCAGCCCGGAGTTTAGATAAGATTTCCCAGGGGTTTTAGTTACTCTTCACTTATTTCAATTTGGCTTTCTCCTTAGCTGGCTCCTACTTAGAGTTTCAAGCTCGTGTTACTGTCCTGGTTTTCAGTAGTAGCGAATCCTAAGGTAGTCTATAAAACTGTACTGCTATGATTCACATGGAAAAACATACTTTTTCATCTCCTGCCATGGAGTATGGTTCTAAAATTGGCAATCTCACAAATGCTTTGACCCTTTAGCATTCCACGCAGTTGGTCTGTCACTTTTGTTTCATTTTACAGCTTTTTAAAGATGGAGTCCTGAGTTAGTCAGGCTTGGAGGCTAAAATTCTCTTCAGTAAGTATGTTTTTTCATAGCATAGTGCATTCATAAATGCTGATAAAAGAATAACTCTCCCAGAAGAGAACTGTAAGATGGATGTGCTAGATGGGACTCCAATACAATTTGACTCTAAGTGCAACTCAAGGCAATAACTTATCAATTCTTATCACTCATTTTTATATTCATATTTTTTATATTTTCTAACCTGAGGGAGTGATTTTTTCTCAATTTAGACTTTGCTCCTGTCCTATCAACATTATGCCCATTTCACCTCAGCCGCACACATGAATCGGCTGCATCCAGACTCCATGCCTGAACCCTCAGTGGTAAAAGTCCTCCCTGTGATCACAACTCTTGTGGCTGCTCATAGCTACGTCCCGCACACCAAGAAAGCAGCTCTTTGACATGACAGCTTCCAGTTGCTGAGCTGTTCCATGCCCCAGCCTCTTTCAGCTACCTTCCATATGGACACCATAATCAAAATGTAAACTGCATTCACACCACAATCCCTGAGAATTCACTATTCCCACTTGGTCCTTCACTACTCAATTCCAGTTCCTCTTCCCTTCACTCAGCCTCATGGGAAGAAGAGCAGAACTAGGAGACAATGGTCCAGTCCCCTGGCCTGGTCCTTGCACATTTCTGACTTTCTTCTGGGACAGGCTACTCGGAACCTTTACATCACCTCTAGTTGGCTGCATGCTGGCTCCAACGCTCCTACAATTTCTCCTTATGTAATAGGGAAGAACAAGTCTGACTCCATATTGGATCTGGTTTTTTTTTTTGTTTTACTTTAACCTTTGTATTCTATTGCTTTTGCTACAAGTTAATCACTAAAGAGATGTTGCCTGTAGCTTAAAGTAGACAGAATGGCCCATCTCAGGGAACCCTGCCTCTCATGCCTGAGCATTAAGCTAAATTACCTTTGTTTAGCTCACAGGAAACATCCTGACCAGGCCCACCTGTGAATGGCTGTAGGAAAGAAGTAATTAACACCTTCCCTCCAGAGTATGGCCAGAATCAGGAAATATTTGCAACAATTTATTGCCTCTTTTACTTTACTTCCTCACCTCCCCCTCTTTGTTCTATAAAAGAACCCCGGGCAAGATGTTTCTTTGGGACACTAGTCCACCATCTTCTCCGTCTGCTGGCTTTCTGAATTGAGTCTCTATTCCTTGCCTCAACAACTCATCTCTCTATTTATTGGCCTGTCGTGCAGCGAGCAGTATGAGCTTGGGCTCAGTAACACTCAGTCAACGCTCTAAGTGAGAAAACAGAAGAGAGCTGGCATGAATTCCCACAAATTCTTCCTCTCCAATGCTAAATGTTTTCTGTTCAGTTTTTGTTCATTCTCATTTTATTCTTTTCTATAAAGCTTCTTTCCAGGAATACCTCCTCCACTGTGTGCTTTGCCCCATCTGTTGAGTGGGGGCTAAGGGGAAGGAGGATTTAAGTGGGAGAATGGCATGAGTTGGGGAAGAGAATCTCTGCTCGTGACCACAGCACAGGCATCTAGAAAGCATGCCAGGAATGACTGTCACCAAAAAGCAGGGTTTGAAGACTCTGCTGAAATGAGACTTCTCACAAGATGGGTGCTGGAGTGGACAGGTGTTGCTCTGGCTGTCTGCTTTCAGTCCATCCTTCCTTGGATATTAACACCCTAATTTTTATTTAGGAAATCAACCCATCTTCAGTTTTGGGATCCCTGATCAAGATACCCCACTCCACTCCTGCCAAAAATGGGCAGGAGACCCCAGGTTGTTGGCTGAATTTAGTTCATGAGCGAATGACATATGAACTGTTGACCTGACTCATGCTGGCCAGTGAGAGAACATCTCTTTGTTCCTGAGGGCAGGTGCCCAGAGCTACTCTGAAGCCTGCTTCTTGCATTTTCCTTTCAATTCCGTGAGCAATCCTATGTGCTTAAAATTTTTTTCTTTTTGAATTAAATTACCCAAAGTCAGTTTATATTGATGCAAAGAAAGAAATCTAAATTTTATGGGACTTGAATAAGTGAAGGTAACATGGTATTGAAGAAAGGGCATTAGATTAGGGTCAGAACACTTCGGCTGTAGTTCTATTTCTGTTCTAGACAACTGGGATTTATTTGCTCCCATGTTGTTTTACCTAAAGAATGAAGATTCTCAGCTGAGGGGACATATTCAGATCTCTTGGGTATCTTTTTAAAACCATACACACTCTCCATGCAAATTCTGTTAAAAGTCTTGCCCTTCTCCTCACCCTTACCATGCATCGCCTTACCATTGAAAATTACAGTCCAGTGAGCCTCCATTCCTAACAGAAGTTATAGCCCTCAGATGTGTTGGATCAAAAAATATTCTACTGGACTAGGATATTTCTAAAGGTTCTTCTAGGGCTAATATCCTTTAAGTTGATGAGATGCTTTTTAAGATATATAACTGTTTTAGACAGGTTATGAAAGAAAATTTAAAGTGAAAGCAGATGGAGATCTATGAATAGAAACAGGAATCAAATCTCAAAAATTGGAGGAATAGTTGTGAAAGATTTTGATGTGAGTTGCCTTAAGTACAATGATAAACTTGTAGCAAATATATTCATTAAGACTCATGAGACTCATATTTTAATTCACCAGCACAGAGGCTTCAATTTTTTGAAAAAAAAACCCACTTAATTTGAAAAAAAAACTTGATTTTTGTTAACACACTCTGAGTTTAGAACATTTCCATTGCACTAAATATTAAGACCATCAATGTGGTCGTATAACAACTAGAATTCAGTGTCCAAAAGAATAGGTTTCTGAGAAGTTTAACCAAATGCTACTAATCTAAAAGAACTTGATATCAAAACTTTCTGAATAATTTGTTATTCATTAATGAAATATATAACAAATGTGAATGATACAAAACAGAGAAATAATCCAAATAAATAAAATATACACTCCTGAGCTAAAATGAAACCCGAATTAAACATTAGTTGTTAAAAAATATCTAAATAAAATGTTTAAAAATATTTTTTATGAGTCAACATTTCTACTCTGCATTACTGGCTTCTTTCGATGGAGAAGTATTAAGAATACTGAAGTCAAAACCATGGTCTCTAACTGCCAATGAGCTTTGACATGATCAACTCCCTAAGAGTCCAATTAAATATTTATAATGAATATACTTTAATTAAGTTGTCAGTTACTTTTATAGTCTCTTTCTCTTTAACACACTCACACACACTTACACCACCACCACCATAGCATTGAGGCCAACAATATTTAACATTGCTCTATTTTGACACTTAAAAGAGCATACTCTTTGATATGATATTCTCTGCCCCTAAAATTGCTTCAGATCATATGGAATAAACCCATATGCAATTTCTGCAAACTGCTTACCATATGGTAAGTTCCTACTGGAAATTTTAAAATTACATTTTATCCTTGCTGCATCAATAATTTTGGAGGCTCTTGCATGCCTATAATTATGTACATTATAACTTCATCCTCTTCATTGCTTTTTGTATACCTTTTATAGGTTCTTTTTATATAAACAGATAAGAAACATTTGTTCAAAGAAATGAGGTAATTAAAATTTAAAAGTCGATCATGAATCTAATTAGTTCCTTACCTTGGCAGTGAACATCCACTTGGGAAACTTCTAATTATTTCAACAATAATTACATTGACAGGAGGACAATGGAGTATGAAATTCATGATAAGAATTATACCATTAAACTGTATCTTACCTAAGAAAATCTTTGTGAGAACTGATGCTTTGGTAACACTCTGGCTTATTTCACAGTTGTATCGCTCAGTTTGTTTTGCAAGTTTCATTCACTGTTTCATCAAGAGGAGATAAAATACAGTATATAACGTGCTGGAAATGGACAGTGAAGGACCAAACAAGAAGCATGATACTTTGTGAGAACATTATATTATGTACTTTCACCCATGAGACACTCAAATTTTGGGTCTTGCTACTTGCTTGATATTGAATAACAAGAAAAGAAGAAAAAAGAAAGTAAAGAAAAAATAAACAGAAAACTAAAATAAGTTAACATAAATAAGTTCAAATATGCCAGTAGTAACAATAAATATGGGTGAGTTAGGTTTTAAATGTAGGTAATATCAATTTGGATTAAAAATAAGAGTTAAATTCTGTTTATGAGAAATATATCTAAAGCAAAAAGTTAGGTTTAAAACAAGATAACTGTGAAAGATACAACTGACAAACACTAAACAAAATAACATTACTATCAGATAAAGTAGTAATTTAAGGAAAAAAGTTACTAAAAGAAACAAAAGGAGATATTACACCATGATTTTTAAAAGGCCACTCAACCATATCTTCAAAATATTGTTTGTCGAGTGAAACTGATAGAATTACAAAGATTTTTAAAATCTTAAAAATTTTAAATCTATATCTTAAAAAGCATAGATTTTAACTCACCTGGTAAAAATAGTAGATTAAATAGAATATATATAGTAGATTAAATAGGATATGTATATCTAATCATATCTATATATCATATGTATATACATGCAATTATTTTAAAATATCTGAAAGTACTAGCTTTGTACCTTTCATAATTGGGACACATTTTTTTTTCTATTTTCTAATTCTCTTCTTTATGAGTCAATCAAAGGATTTCTCCTTGTAGATATGACATGAAGACATACCATATATGTCATCTTTTGTGAAAAAGATCTGAAAAATTGTTTATCTTTATGTCACTGGCAACCAGAAATGTTACTCAAACTGAATTGTATTCCATGTCACTTAAACTTGGGCCATTTCACCTTCCTCAGGAAGCTACTGACTATCAGGAAAATTGCCAACTCCAGGGAAGTGTCAAAATGTCTTCGGTCACCATCACCAACTCTATTACCATCATTCTTTGACATGTGTGATTGATGTTTTCTCAGTTCGTATGCAGTAAAATAAGAAAACAATTTTGTTATTTTTATTCTACTTTCCCTTCCCTTTCCAACTAAATTGCCTTCCCACTTCCCTTCCTAAACTGAAATTATGTGGTCACCAATGATGAACAAGGTGGTACCCACAAGGGTGCCGTTGTTTTTAACACTTCATCACCAAAGACTTTGTCCTACGCATTTCACCCAAAGACTAACTCATTTTTACCCTAAAATGTTGAACCCTGGTTATATTTTATAAGAATGAATACTGGTCCCATATTTTCACACATAATAAATTATAGTCACTTAGTAGTTACTATTAGTTAGAGCCCATTTTACTAAGCTGAAACAGGGATTCAGAAAAGTAAAATGTATGGGGTCTTTCCATACTCTACTTCCAGATTTTCATTATTGTTTCTTTTTATCCTTACTCCTATCTCCTTTTAAAATCTCTTCTCCACGCCTTCTCTGTGTCCCACAATGATTTTCAACAGAAAATCATTTTTTAACCACTTAAGCCTCTCTATTCTCTACCAAAATTTTGTTTTTATTGCTCTGGGAGAGAAGATATTTCCATCTAGAAATAGAAATAATTTCTCAGCTTGATTATCAGACTTGCTGTTTTGTTTATTTGTTTTTTTCCTCCCTAGCATGTCAATGAATATCTCTCTGTATAAGTCACTGTCTGAATTTTCTATTATTGTATGGAAGTAAAATTACTAGGCAGTAAGAATGAGCATTTTAAAAATTATTGAGATAGTTTGCCAAATAGTTATATTTTCTTTATCTAAACCAACCCATTCCCATAAAAAAGCCAGATATTTGGGAATGATACAGTACAGAATAAGAAACCATATCAATTAAGTATGGCATTTGTTGCCATTTTTACTTTCATTGTTATGAAGGCCAGATTTCAGGGGATTGATTCTTCTGAGGCATTTGCTCCTAATTGAAGACACACAGCCAATTGCTGGAAGGTAGCACTGTGTATTTGCCTTATGTTGTCATGTCTGTCTAGCTCAAAGGTATGTCTTTCCACTTAAATAGACTATAATTTGTCTAGGTATCATTATTAAGTACTTTTCCCACCAAGTCTCAAATGCTATTGATTGCATGAGGCTCATGAAGATTAATGCTTTCTATTCAACCAAAATCCATTAAGTTAGACATTTAAAATTCTCTATATAAAAACTTATGTAAGACTTTGAAAATTTTTTTAAATAATAAAATGAAAAATAATTGTTAATGACCTCTGTAAAGAATGTAGCAATATTTACTATATTCTACCTCTAGGAGTTTCCATTGAATTATTCTATGGTTGATATTCCAGGCATCAAGCAGCAATCCTCACCCTTTCAGGAAAGAATCAACTCACTATTGGCTAAAGTTCACAGAAGGCCAAGATAGGACAAATTTGGAACCATTGTTTTTTCTTCCTTGTTTCACTCTGTTCTTTCCATTAGAGTCACGGCTGCCTTCACACTCTTCCCTTTGCATATATAGTCCATACTATGAGCTGGTAGGTTTATGTACAGTTTTCTCTGTTGGCTGTACAATCTCTCAAAACCAGATTCATGTTGAAATGTCTTAATTTCTACAATTAACATTGTAGCACACATTATTCTAAATAGTTAAGTGGATTTGTCTCATTTTAAAAGATGTGATAGTAGAGTGAAGAGCTTAATGTATAATGCAGAAACAAATACAACTATGCATTCATGAAATCACAAAGAAGGAAACTATACATATATGTATACACAAATTTTTCTCAGGTTGTCTTTTTGTTTTTGCTAGTATACTATATAAAAGTTTTAAGAGCAAGTTCTTTTACTCTAAACTTTTCTTAAGCATAAAATTGCAAAAATTAGAAGGGCCAAAATCAAAAAGCAACTTAATTTTTAAAAAATATTTTACATGTGACATTTCAATTTTTAATGCCATTTGTATTTCCTTACTTTCATCCATTTTCTTAATTGGCTTCAAAGAGACTGTATTTTATTCAATATCTGTTTACATCTTTCAAAAATTCCTGAATCATCTTCAAAATGCACTCAAAGGATGACCTTAATGATCAAAAAGATTTCTTTTTCTTCTTCAGTTTAAGTGCATAGATATACATTTCACTTTGAATAATATCAAGCTTAGAAAAGAGAAGCAACTTTTTTCCTTTCTACTTGGGGGAATTTTTGCTTAGTATAGTCCTTTGTGGAGTTCTAAGAAATTTTCTTCAACAGAGCATGGAAGGGTTCTTGACATAGCATCCTTCAAATGAATTTCATCTTGAGCTAACTCTGACAGCCTCAGATAGCCAGCATCATGTCCACACCACTGCATTCCCTCCTGTATCTAATATATATAGGTTTTTATAAGACCAATGAATAAGACATAATGAAAAGGGAATCAAGCATGTAGAGTTTTAAGGGGGATGACAGATAATTTTAAATAGAGTAGTAAATTCTGAAGAAGGCAAAGGAGTTAGTCATCTAGATGTCTGGGAACAGGGTGTAGAGGCAGAGGGAACAGCTAGTGGCAAGGATACAATTATCTGTCATCATACAGAATTATACAATTGTTTTTTATTAGAATTTATAGTGTATACACACTCTCACACACATAGTTTATCATGTGTATTTGGGCTGTATTTGAGGAAAAGGGTTTTTCTTTCTTTGTTGTGACAAATGGTTTTACATGTTGCTTTGTAAACATGGTGAGGAAGACAGGGTAATTCAGAAGACTTTAACATCTGCATTCAACACAGATTCCTGGTCTTCTTCATTGCACATTAAGAGCCTCCAAGAACCATTTGGAAGACTGCAAAGGCAGATACCAGATTTCCCTTGCCTCAGCACTTCCTTTCATTAAACTAGAAAGTTTTCCAGCTGCTAGTGCTGAAAAGTTATCCTTAGGGAGGTATTTCTTTCAAAGGGAGCAGGCTTTTCTTGAAACCACATTTGCAGATTTCTATTCCGTACAAGAGAGCTAATAATCAAAAGAATCAAAAGAACCAACTCAATTTTCCATTGACAAATGATCGAGTCCACAAAGTATTTTAGATGATTAGATTCTCAAATTATTTTCAAATATTATCTCCACAAAAACTAATTCACTCTAATTTGATGGTGTCAGTACTTTTTAAAAGACCAAAATTTATAAAGCAAAACAAAAAAAAAAAGACTCTTCATTTCCAGCCTTTTTTATTTGTGGCAATACTGGCCATCTTGCTGTTTCTATTAAGCTGTTTCCTGTTCCCAGAATGTTCTTCACCTAATCCATCCAATCTGAACTAGCCATTAGTTATCACATTGCATCTTATTTTAATTCTTAAACAAAACATTTACCACAGTCTGGTATATTTTATTTTATCTGTTAATTTACTTATTTGTTTATCTAATCTCTGTTTCCCTGTTCTCCACATTATTTGCTTCCATACTCCATGTACCTAGAACAAGGCCTGGCATATATAGCATGTGCTTAATATATATATTTCTCAAAAGATAGAGATTATTACAATAGTCTGAAATAACGAATAAACTTTATCATTATAAGCCTAGAAAAAATAAAATCATCAGATTAAATATCCCATATTTTGTAACATTTTATTAAACATTTGCAGAACTTAGAATTATTCATTCATTATAATCATCTTTAAGATGGAAAATATATAAGATTTTAATATAAGGAACAATATATGTACACCATTGTGGAATGAACAAGTGAGTCCTATAGAAATTATTGATGATTTTTTTGTAAGATAGAAAAGTGTTTTTAACCTTTTCTTATAAGAGAGTTAATCAGAAGATTTATTTTTTAAGTAAAAAGCATATATGACTGTGATATTTTGATGGCTCAGGTGAAAGTCAAATGCCCCCGTGTGACTAGTAGAATTCTGCTACACAGGTTAAAAAACATATTTGAGAGAAAACAAAAAACAAATAACCCCCAAAGGTCAGAAATGGCGTTTGTATCAACAGCTCTCAGGGGAGAAACTGGAAGTTAAAAATAAATCATTGATAGCATACAAGGCAAAACTTAGATACAACAGAAGATAAGTGGAATGAAATTTCTTCTTTCTCCATCTCCATCTGTCTGATATCTGAGATTAGATTTTTTAAAAGCAGTGAATTCATTTGTCTTCAATTAAAAATGAATATCAAAAACGAACTATGAAAATTACTGCCAAATTAACTGACACTAAGGAACTAAATCTAGGTGCAGAAGAATGAGGGAAAAAATATTCTGTTTCAACCTTAGACAGAATGTTTTTTAGCAAAATACAGAATTATAAAACATGAATGCCAAAATCATGATTTGTGCAATTTGAGGACTTTCCAGGTATGTTTCCAGTCTTCTGACCTTCAAACAGCAGTACCTAAAGAAAAATAGAGCTCTGGTTTCCCGTAGGCTAATTATGGCCACCTAACTTCAAATTCTCCCACATTCGCTTCTCCCAAAAACATTTATATGAACAAAAAGAAAAAAGGCAATCACCCCTAACCTATGACAATAGCAGGGATGCAGAAATTTTTGAAAATTTTGATTCACATTTAAGTAAACATTCTCTAGATTACAAACCAGGGCAGAGGGTCAGACAAGGATTGTGCAGAAGAGAGCAGAATACAATAGGATCCTAGTAGGAGTAAAGTAGAGATAATATTGACTCTGATTTATCCCCAGTAAAGGAGGGCTGTATCTTGAGTGGGTGAATACTGAGAAAATATCTGAAGTCTGGTAGATGAGAGCACTGACAATAGGGGAGTAAAATGAAGTCTTCTTAGAAAGTGCATAGGACCGCAAAGGCACTCTTAGGAAGGCACTGCTTCTGGGGAAAGAGAATGACAGTTTTGTTGAGACAGTGCTTCCTAGAGACTTAGTGCTGAAGAGGAAGAAGTAAACATCTAGAGACAATGGCTGTATAAAAACAAAATATTTTCCAAGAATAGAGGAAGAAAGACTCTTCCCAAAAGGTACCCTTTGCTAAAGAATTTGCACTTCGCATACAATAGTGCTCTTGAATTAAGAAGCCAAGTAAGCCGCATCTTTTCAGTTCAAACCCATCTTTCTCAGTCTGTAGAATGACCTTTTTATTCCTTATGCAAGAAAATCCAATGCAGCTAAAAATAAACAAATAAACAAGCAAAATTCCCATCATCTATACAAAATGACTGTAAAGAAAAAAAGAGAAAATGAGAATGAAAAGTTTGGGGTATGTAAAAGACAGCAAAAAATAGTTGGAAAGAGAAGAAAAACTGTAACGTGACACTGTCACGCACAATTCACTAATTCAACCGTTTATCCTTATTCTTACCGCCTAGTCCTGGGTTGTTTACCAGAGTCTCACTTCCTTGGCAGATTCACAGTTTTTCTTTTTTTTGATAGTGCAAAAATCTCCTCTTAGCTGTTTAGCCCTTTATCACTGCTCCAGCATGGTTTCTTAGAAAATCGTTCCAAATGTACATAACTTTGGAGTTGGTAAATGCCTCAAAGTGGAAATTGTGCACAGTGTGTCACGGTCACATCTGTGTGGTATCTTTTTCCTCTAGAATCTTAGAATCTTTTTCCTGAAGTCACGGTTACCTTGGATATTCTGTGATGTCTTCAAACAGTTGTCTTTTTATGCTTTTTTTAAAATCCTGCTTTAACAGGTGTTTATGATGGGAGAACTGGTTTGATAGCGGTTACTCCATCACAAGTCAAAGTGGAAGTTTATCCTACTGTATTTTTTTTCTCCATAACACGCTACATACTCTGTTTTTACTTGTTTATTCATTCTATGTCTCCTTAATATAGTGCCTTGAAGGTAGGAGCTCAGTTTTGTTCACGGTGTAGTCCCAAAACTTAGAAAAATGGCTGGAATAAAAAAGGCATGCAATAAATATTTTCAAAGGAGGGAAAAAAGGAAGAAACCAGCTTGTAGTTCTCCTAATGATTCTTTCATCCAGGTACACACCTGGGAAACTTGATTTAAGGACTTCTATTTATCTTCTTTGATCTATATATATATATATATTTTTTTTTTTTTGCGGTACGCGGGCCTCTCACCATTGTGGCCTCTCCCGTTGCGGAGCACAGGCCCCGGACACGCAGGCTCAGCGACCATGGCTCACGGACCCAGCCGCTCAGAGGCATGTGGGATCTCCCTGGACCGGGGCACGAACCCGCGTCCCATGCATCGGCAGGCGGACCCCCAACCACTGCGCCACCAGGGAAGCCCTTGATCAATATTTTTAAACTTCTCCTACTCCCCAACTCTGCACATCCGATTAGCTACCAAGTTCTGCTAATTCTATATTTTTAATATCTTTCCAATATGCTCTTCCCTCTTCATCCTTGCTGTCTCAAGGATGAAGGATGCTGTCTCATCATCTCTTGCCTGGTTACCAAGTAAGTCTGTTCATTAATGCCATACTTCTACTTTTCCTTCTGATCATTCTGTATTTCCCTGACAGTTTTTGGTGTTTTTCTCAAACACAAATATTATATTTCAGGAGTTTAAAAATATTTTAAAATGTCGTTGGCTCAACAAAAGTATACAAGGATAAATACAAAACTTCTATTTTCATGGAATACAAGGAACTTCAAACACGTCTTACCGTGACAACTGGATATCTTCAATAAACATTGAAATCATCATAATGGTCATCTTAAAGTGTCTAAAAATCCAAGAACATAAGCATGTCGCCATGACTTTATGCATAACTCTGATGGCCACAATGGACTCAGAGGTATGACTATTAGACTGTAGATATTAAGGATGAGACTGAAGAAGAAAGCAAGATATAAGCACAATATGTAAATATATGCTTTTGTTGGTAGCAAACAAAGTTTATATTCATATCTAGTTTTGGGAATTTTTGAAGACTTACATTAAACTATTAGGACTTCTTATACTAATAAACTATTAGCATTATTTTATTTCTTGAATATTTACTGAGATGCCTGCTCTATGTTAATTGCTCTGATTCCTTAGGACATAAATATATATTAGATCATTTTCTCTCTCAAAGGGCACAGGGAGTAGTGACTCCACATAATTGATTAGTTAAAGTAAATACTGTGTTGTGATTATTTTCCATTTTTTAATTTAAAATGTTATTTTTTTAAAATGTGAGCAAAATATTTAAGATCCTTAATGAAGTATTCTTTCATCAGTCACCAGCTTCTACATGTAATGGTGGATTTAGCACTTTCTATCTGATTACCCAAACTTATAGGAAACCATAACATAAGTCAAATTTTCCATGGAGACTGTAAGAGGAAAAAGACAATAGAATTTGGGAAACAACTGCTTTGAAAGGGACAAGCAAAAGGGACATTGAATGAGTATTAAAAAGGAAAAGGAGGGCTTCCCTGGTGGCGCAGTGGTTGAGAGTCTGCCTGCCAATGCAAAGGACATGGGTTCGTGCCCCGGTCTGGGAGGATCCCGCGTGTCGCGGGGCGGCTGGGCCCGTGGGCCGTGGCCACTGGGCCTGTGCATCCAGAGCCTGTGCTCCGCGGCGGAACAGGCCGCAGCAGTGAGAGGCCCACGTACCGCAAAAAAAAAAAAAAAAAAAAAAAAAAAAGGAAAGGATGTAAACTTTTTAAGCCTCGGTTTTGTTATCTGAAATATAGAAATAATATATTTAACTTGTATAATCATTGAGAAGAAAAGAAGATTAATGCAAGCAGACCTGTTAGTGTGACACTCAATGTTTAGTAAACACTCATAAATACTGTTGTTTTTGTTTGATATAAAACAATAATTTGGTGATTAAGGAACTAAATCTATAGCTAAACCATAAGCTAACTTACTTATCACCAGTGATGCCTGAGATACCTATTCCTTGAATCATTGCTCATCTTATTTACTTAAATAGAAAAATGAAAACACAGAGATGATATATACGTTTAAAATTTGAAATTTAACAGCTGATTTGTTTCAATGTACTTTTACCTAAGAGACACAATCCAAAGAGTCTCCTCCACTTTTCAAAACATTCCCTTGGTCATTTAACTCATGAGTTATTGTGATGTTCTGTGAAAATGAGTGGCATGAGAATCACAATGAAAAATTATAGGTCTCATCAAAATGAATAATACAAAATGTAGGAGGCAGAAGCATCAGGGCCAGGGAGCTATTTCAGATCTATTTACTTTGTGATATTTTGTTTTATCTGAGAGGTCTCACAGGTTTTGCCTTTACCTAAGAGGGGAGGTAGAATGTCTAATGATACAGATAGGCACCCTTTTCAGGGCTTTTCTGACTTATGGGCACTTTATATTAATTGAGATTTTCCTGATGGCATATTTAGACACCCACTACAATTTTTTAAATATTTAAATCAAGCCAAACATAAGGCTTCAGGTGGTAGAAGTATTTCAGGAATGACAGCACCAAAGGAAAAATAATTAGCAAACCCTTTCATGACAGCTAATTTTCACTGGGCCATGTGCAGTCTATTTTTGTACCACCAGATGCCCCCTTCAGTGCAGTCTTATTATTTACATAGTGAAGTTACTTCTAAATTTAGCAGAGGTCTGTCAATTTGTTCTAATTTTGTTGAGAGAAAATTTACCAGTGTCATGTGACAGCCTCTTCTGCCCCATGTATCCGAAGGTCTCACTTGCTGAAGTAAGTTGGTCTAACATCAAAGCTGGAAATAGCAGACCTCTTCCACAAGCTCATAAGGGGAAGGCTTTGCTATTCAGCTCATTTTGAGATCTGATCATCACCCACTGGCCAAATAAATCATGAGCCGAATTACTCAGTTTGGTAAAGTATTTCCAGCTAGTGCAATCACTGAAGATTTTCCAAAGCTACTTACTAAATAGTGTTTATCCTAAAATTTCAGATTTGCAGTGGACTTTGCCCAAGATAGTCAAACAACTCTGATGGAAAATTTCCTCTAAGCTTTGATTTTTGAGTCCATTATTTCTAAGGAGAAGGAAGTTCTAAGTCAATAAAACAAGAAATTGTTTTTCATTACAAAGTTATTTTAATGATTAGTTATGCCATAATGATGATGTGAGCAAAGCCAATGAACATATAAAAAGGAACTCGATTCCATTGTAATCAGGGAAATGCAAATTAAAACTGAATGAGGTTATATACACCAGAATGACTAAAATAAAAACGATAGACAACACAAGTGTTCAAGAGGATGTAGAAAAACGGAAACCATCAGTGGGAGTGTTAAATTGGTGCAACTACTAAAGATGAACATTCCGTAGCCTCTCAATTCCACTCCTACGCATTCACCCAGCAGAAAAGTATATGTATACTGCCCACCCTAAAGGACACATACAACAGTGATCATAGCACTGTCAACCTCTAATCTTTTGGGGTGATTCTTTCCCTGACCTTGGGTAGGTGTTTTTACATGCGAATGCTAATCAGTAAGAAGCTGAATGTTCTTGGAGAAGTTCTCTACAGGTCTCCAGGCTTCTTTGTACAATTCTTCTTTCCTATACTCTGTCCTACTAACTGGAGCCACCTCGTTCTGCCTGAACTCTCAGCTCCGTGTCCTCAATGGGGGTCATCTCACAGGCTCTTTCTCGGTTTCCTCTATCTGCACCATGAGCTAGAAACTCTCTAACGTTGTAAGCTGGAGCAATTACAGAGGCATATCATTTGCTTTCCGTCTTTCAGGGTTCTGTTCCAATGTCTTGAAAACTGTTTTTTTCATATACTTTGCCCATTTTAAAAATCAGGTAGTTGGGTAAATCCAGTTCCTGTTACTCCATCTTGTCCAGGAGCTGACATCCTTAGGAATACCAGTTTTACCTGAAAGAAACAAGTGAGGGCCAACCTATGGTTCTTTGGGATTGAGTGTTTGGCAAATATTTTCTGTAGAATCAACCAAATGAGCCTGTAACTTCAAGAAAAGCAACTGATAGCATCTGTTGTCAATGATAACATTTGAGCTTTCAAGCAAAATTTAGAATTTTAGAAAATGTGTATCTGCCACCTGTAGTCTGACCGCACCTGGCCACATGAATACTTCCCTAATGAAATCAGTGATCTTATCATATGTGATTTTTGAATACTGTATAATGAAAAGTGTCGATTTGGGCAAGGCTGCATTACTCACTGCACTAATATTTTCCAAATGACCAATGCATGATATTACAAAACCTTACATGGGTACAACATCTATTTTAAGCACAGGATGGACAAATGGATTTTAATGTAACATCACTGATATGGTTGCAAATTCTACACTTAAGTTTTAAGGAACTACTACTTCTTGAGTTTTGGTATAATATTAAAGATGAATATTCACAGTTATTTCAAAAGACTATTATAATATTCTTCTCTTTTCCAAATTTGTGACCAGATTTTCTTCATATTCTTCAATAAAAAATATGCTGTAACAGACTGAATTCAGAAACAGATATGCAAATCCATTTACTTTCTATTAAGCCAGACATTAAACAGACTTTCAAAATGTAAATCAAAGTCAGTCTTCTCACTATATATTCTTGTTTTAGAAAATGTGCTAATTTTTCATAAAAATAAGTTATTTCTGTTAACTTGAATTGGATATATTATTGTCATTTTTAAAATGAATTAAGAAGTTTTAATTTTCTTAAATTTTAATTCCTATTATGGTAAATATCAAGTCATACCACCATGTAAATTAAAGCCTTTTGGGAGCTCCAAAATCTTTAGGTGTGTAAAGGGTTTTGGAGAACAAAATGTTTGTGAACCCAAGGTGTGGAAAACCACAGGTTAGAAGACTTCTCTACAACTTTTTCTCTTATTGTTTCTTTATTTAAAATTCTCTTCCCAATCTTCTGCTTTCTGTGTCAGTCCAGCCCTTGGTTTTTCTGTAGTCTGCTACTCTTATTAACACCCTGGCTCTCTTAACAGGGTCCTGCCCTGATGCCCCTCAAGGTTGAGAACTTATTTCCATATCCCACTCTCCAAATCCAGGCATCAGCCACTGTTGCTCAAACTACTGCATGCAATTGTGGGCCCACCTGATCTCTGTCCATTGGCCCCCTAATAGGTACATGTCTGACTCCATAGCATTGTGTTCCTTCTCTTTACTTGTGTGACTTGCATTAACCAGACATCTCCAAGGGCCGTTTTGGTTCTGTGTTCTTACTGCTTGCTATGTATCTGTCTGCCTTTTTCTGAATTTCAGATGTTGTTCCCTACTTTGCCAATAGAGATGAACTCCTAATTTTGATAAATAAAAATATTTGCATACTTCCATGAAATGTTTGGATTTAAAAGTATTTCCACAGAAGACTTTTACATCTTTAGTGGATCTCTAGTAGTGAAATATACCTTCCAGTAGTGCTGGGCATGTACATAATGGGAATAGAAAGCTGTCTGGGGATATGGGAAGTTTCCTGGTGCTTTATAAACCAAACACGTGTACTCTGCCTATGTGAAACTTCTCCTTGCCTGTTCAATTGCAATGATACAGAACTTATGTTGAACTTCAAGTGGTAGATGCTCAGGACTCCCAAGCATTTTGTATATTGTAACAAATAGCTGAAAGACCATAATCTTGTATTTCTTGTTTAAATTGTTTGCCAAAGTCCCTTACTTTTGAAGTGTTGTCTCTAAAACTTTCCATGCCATCTTCTTGTCCGACAGGCTCACAATCTCTCCCTGCAATTTATCCCAACACCGATAAAATGTATTACCCAGAAGAACACAATGTTATTTCTCTGAAGTTACTTTCTATCCTATCATTTAGAAAAAATATTACATAAGATCAATTCTTGGGGTTGGTTGAGGGAGAGGAGGTAGGGAAGAAGAAAATCCTTTTCATTTAGAGTTTTCCAACCAGATAGATATCCCATTCTATGTTGTACTGAAAGAAAAAAATTCTCAGGTTTTTGAAAGGGGAAACTGTCTGCTTTTTCCCCCAAATAGATGCAATGTCATGAGAGTAAACATAAAAAAATTTTTTTAACTCTCTTGCTATAACTTGCCCCTGGTGCTCCTTGATTGTGTTGTAGCTGTGCAAAGAGTGGATTAAGAAGAGTAGGATTTCCTGAGGAAGTGATTTCCTTTCTAACTTCATCACTGTTAGTGTTTCCCTCATTGTTTGAGAGTCTGGCAATCTCGGGATAGCAGATCAAAAGGTATTTCATTAATGAGTAGTTTTCCCTTGGCATATGGCTCCATGGTTATTAGCTAACAACACAAAGTAAAATACTCACAAACCAGGTTCATCATCATGTGTTCCTGTTACTGGGGCTAATTTTCAGTAAGAGGCTCTCACAATAATTGCTTGGAGCTAGTAGTTGTGCTCCCTTAACTTTAAAGATTATTTTTTAATCTTTAGTTGGTGTTTCCTTCAATAAATTTATTCTCGTTTTTACTCTGTCTAATATTGTCTCCATTTAAAATAAAAAAAGGAAAAAAATAAACCCTTAAGCACATCCTATAAGTATATTGACCAGTTATTCCAGTTTGAAAAGAATGACATGCATCTGTTTTTGACAGCCTCCGTGGGTATCTAATAATATGCTTAGACTATTAAATCAAATTTGTATTCTGTGAAAAACTCTCATAATTCAGTATGTCACTTCCTTAAGAATATGTTCAGGTACTCCTGTTTCCAATAATATGGCAGATTAGTCACACAAAATAATCCTCCAAAGTGCTGGTTGTGCTTGAAGAAACTAAATTGCTGAAAAAAATTTTTGTTAAAATATATAAAACACCTTCCTAAATGCATTTTTAGGAAATTTTAGAACTTTCAGGAAATCAGTAAATCCTCAAAGCTCCCAAATAAATGAAACAATGAAATCTTACCAGGTCAGTAAGCCCCAAAGCTAATTTTTGTCTTGAGGATGATCACTCATCTCTAGTTATTTTGAGCTTCCATGGTGGTATGAGGTATGGGAAAGAAGACATAAAACTCAGGATGTTTCCAAGGTAGGGAATCTAATAAGAGATTGGACTCCATAGAGCTTGGACCCCTCTCTATGGGCTACATGCACAGTAAGAGTAAGAATTAGAAGTAGGCAAGAAATAAACTTTGCCATGCAAAGGAGATACGGGGAAAATTTTCCTATCTCAGGTCCAGGACTAAGTTGAGGGAAAAATTCTCCTTTGAATTTTTGTAATCCCATACTGGCCCTGGCAGTGCATTTGAGATCTGAATTCATACTACCTGGGTGATTCAAAAATTCCTCTTAGAGAGAATTTAAAGTTGTATCAGGCAACTGGCAGAATCAAATGCAAATCTCTGTAGGGATTTAGTTTCAGCCCAGGTCTAAAAGAAAAATGAGCAGCTCAAAGTCAAGCCTCATGAAACATAAAAGGAAATAAAGAAATATGGGTGGGAGCTAGCAGAAACAAGTCAACAGATTTAAAATTTTTTAAATTAATTTAGATATTGAAAATATCTGACACACAGCTTGTAAAGCAATGTTTAATAAAAGAAAAACTTGAAAATATGATCAGGGAGTAAGCAGATTTGAGAAGGAGCCAAATAAAGCTTCTAGAAATAAAACAATAAATATTAAAATAAAACAATAAATAGAAAATTAAACAGCAAATTAAATACAGTTGAAGAGAGAATTTGTGAACTGAAAGACAGATATGAGTAAAATATCTAGAATATAGTCTAGAAAAAGACAAGCAGATAAATAGATTATAAGACAAAAATATAACACACATTTAGACAGTATTCTAGAGGAAAATAATGGAGATAATAGGACATACACAATATTAAAAAGAAATAATCATCAAATCCACAAATTTTTTTAAAATCCCAAGAACATAAATAAATACAAATTCATTTCTAGCCTCACCATAAACTGCAGGACAACAAAGAAAAAGAAGAGATCTTAAAAACAGTCGAAATGACATGTTCCTAAAAGAATGACAATAAGACTGACAACTGAACTCTCAACAGCAATAATAGAAGTCAGAAGTGAAGGAAAACAAATATTCAGTGAGTTGAGAGAAAATAGTTATGAATCTAGAATTGTAAACCTAGTGAAACTATCTCTCAAGAATGAGGGTAAAGTAATTTTCAGATAAACAAAAACTGAGAGTTAAATACTGAATACCTTCACAAAAGGAAAATGTAAGGATGTATTTTAGGTAGCAGAAAGACAGAGAGACAGAGAGAAAGAGAGTATGAAAGACCCAAATGAGAGTGATGAGGTGGCATGCATGAGGGGAGTGGTATGCAAAGGAAAAATTTCAACTGTGTATTGTCTATAAGGGAAACACACAAAATGTAAGAAAACCAAAATAATTAAAGCAAATGATGAAAAATATACACCAAGCAAATACTAACCATAGGAAAGCTGATATAAGGCAAAGAAAGGGCTCTAAAATGAAAACAAGCAGGCAAAAGAGGATAAAAATGATTTTAGAAGTGTTGGTTACTTTATTATGATTAAAAGTTTCAACTCACCAGTAAGATATAATAGCCCCAAACTATATAGAAAAACTAAGACATCTTCAGGGAGAATACTATCATGATGGAAAATTTCAGCAGATCTCTTTCGTTAATGCAGAGATAATTCAAATAAGGCTGTAGAAGATTTTAAAAGGGCAATGAACAATATTGATGTAATGGAGATGTATAAAACTTTATACCCATTAATGAAAAAAATATACTTTTTTAAGGAAAAAAACATATGGAATATTCATGAAAATTGATTCCATACTATACTCATAAGTATAATCTCAACAAATTCCAAAGGATCAATATATAACTCACCTCCTTTGGCCTCAGTGATATTAAGTTGGAAATAACAAAGAAAAACTGGAAAAACTGATTATGTTTGGCAATTTCACAATTTTGTGCAAAAATTTCATATATGCATATGTGTATATGTGTATGTATGTGTGTATATAAACATACATTTGTGAATGTGTGAATATATATACATACATACATTTATTTATGTTTTTCAGTGGTTGAAGAGAGTATGATGGTATATAAGAACATTGTTTCTAAATACATGGGCATATGAGATTGTTTAAAATTGTGTAGTGATAACAAGTAAAATGGAAAATATAGAAATATCATTTAGATGTATTCCTCTTCAAATCATTTTGTATCAGATTTTGATACTAAATATATGTATGTGTATGCATGTACTTATAAATGAATAAATAGTGGCTTCAAATGTAAAAGAATGAAGAACTATAAAGTTACATGATTTAGACAATTTACTTTTAAAGATACAATTAAAAATTTTTCACTGCATATGATCACCTTATTTTACTTTCTCCTTCAAAGAGCCTTCCAAATATTTCAATATTGGTTTTTGAAAATTTTATGTATTAAAACGTTTATGTCTGAGAATGTGCATTTATAAACTCTATGAATGATTCCTTGGGACCATCTGAATATTCATTTCTAGTAAGCAAAATGCATGTAAAATTTATTGTAGAATGAACTTTAAAATTTCTCTAGATACTCTTTGGAGAATGTAAGTCATTTACTTTTGTAATTACTGTAGGATATTGGTATTATTCAGTAAATTGTTGTGGGGTTTTTTTCAATGAAAATCCTCTGTAGAGTGTTATTCTAGTAGTATGCAAATGTGCACACCAAAGTGGATTGAGGAGACAATAAGTTTTCACTAGAAGGGAGATACTGAAATAAGTTACCTGTGACATTTCACTGTCAGAAGGTGATTGGAGGGGTAAAAAACCAAAGGCAAATTTGCTGTTAAGATAGCAATGACCTGCTTATTGCAAATAAATGTAGAAAATAATGTAAAGCATGGCAGAAATTACCCATTGCCAGCTCATGGTGGTTACACAAACCTCAAAATACTATACTCAGTACCCAACCACCAGGAGCTAAATAAAACTTTTGGGTGAATGAACAAATGCGTGCCTGCATGCAAAGGAACTAATCTATAATTGGGCCATTTGCAACCCCTCCAAATCTTTATAAGCGAAAAGAATGAGAGACAGAGAGAGAAAGAGAGAGAGAGAATAGGAAAGCATCACCTTTCCATTTTATCAGAAATCCGTAGTGTGTTCCTACTGCCCCAAAGCCTTGATCATTTCAATTACATTTTTTCTTCTCTTAACTAATCGTGACAAAAGGTACAACTTATTGGGGGATTACTGTGTGCCAAAAAAAGGAAAAAATTAAGACAAAGGTAGAGAAAATGGGGATGAAGATTGAAGAGGACTTATTTTTATTTACAAAAATATATGAACAAATATATTTCACAATTATATGAACAAAAGAGGTAATAAGGAAATAAGAACAGGTATGTAGATTCTTATTTTCCTGTTAAGTTACACGCTACCGTCAGGTAGCATTCTAAGCTATGTTTATTCATATTTCTCTCCAAATATAGATCACCCTGAAATTTTAAATGTATATATTTTAGACATTGTAGATGATATCAAAAGATCATAAGACAACATTATAAAATGGAAATATTCAAATAGACTCTATGAGAAAACAAATGTTTTAAAGCTGAATAAATATATTTGATTGTTTATTATGCACTAAGTGAGGTTTATTAGAACTTAAAATATATTTGCTCATTTAATGCTTACAATAAACAAATGACCATAATCATTATTCCTACGTTACAGATAATAGAGGCAAAAATTTAAATAATGTGTGCAAAGTTTTGTTGCTAGTAAGCAGTAGAGTTAGGATTCAAACCAGGCAATTTTGCCTTTACTTCATCTGTCTCCCTTCTCCATTTATATCACCTCATTTATTCACTTAATTTTTTATTGCATACGTAGGACAGTAATGATCATCCTAAGAGGCCAATCAGAACCTGAGGCCAGAGAAATGAGGTGATTCAAGGAGGTGCAGTCAGATGGGTATGGGGCTGGGAATGAAACTCCCCTTTCCTGACTCAAATGTGGGCTGATTTTTCTTCTGAGCAGCCAGAGGTTGAAGTGTGATTCTCACAATGAGTCCTACTTCTTTGTGATATTTGTCAAGATAGATTTGTCTGAATGTAGAGAATTATTAAGGTCTATTCAAATACAAATGTAATACTGAGTAGAATAACTAAAACAAAAAACTTGTTAGACAATACTTATGAAATCTGTGTAACTTGAAACAGTGATGCCTTTAATACAAATGCTTAAAGTCCCGAGCCTCTGAATCCAATGACAATTGCATTAATACTAATACTCAAATCCAGAGAGTTCTGATCTTCCACTAACCCATGCGGGAAGTCCAGACCCTTCTGGTGTTCCCGTCCTGAAAGTATTTCTGGGAATTTCTAGTGTTCCATTTAAGTATGTGTCCATGAGCCAGTCTATCATTAGTCACTTATTAGGGGTAGTCAGCCACCACTGCTCAGTGCCAGTCCCTGTCAGTTCTCCCACTGCAAGGATAAATGCTCTGGGGAGGTGGGGGGTGGGGTAATGGCCCCTCCCTCTATGCTGAGCTCAGTTGGGGCTCTGTCACTAACCAGTTGTATGATCTTGGGTGATGTCTTAACTTTCCTGATCGATTTCTCTTCATCTATAAAATAAGAGGGAAGAGATCATTACCTATGTCCCTTACAGTTTAAAAATCCTAGTTTTATCTTGGATTAAACTGGGTGGGGTGGATAAAATTAGCACATATGAAGAAAGCAGCTCCCACTCAGCTGGTGCACAGTAAATCCTCAAAATAAAATTAACCCACTTTCTCTTTTCCCTCCTTACTCTCTTTCTTCCTTTCTACCTTCTTTCCTTCCCTCCTTCTTTTCTTCAGGTGTGAACTGGAAGATAAGCACTGGAGGATGATGGGAAGGATGGGTGGGCAGGTGAGCATTAGATAGTAGACTGCAATAGACTATAGACTACTTACTTGACTGGAATTTTAGAATATGCTACTTTGATCCTAAGGGAAAACTGTACAAAGTAAGTTTTAAAAAATTCTTAACCATCTAACAAAAGGAATATTCTCTTTAGCAAGTCACCAATGTAATTACTTTTGTAGCTTTAACTTTTAAGAGTCAAATCCAGATGTATTCTCTAAAATGTACCGGATCTGACACATCAAATATCCAACATGAACATATCAACATAAAATATTAATGTACAACTGGTAATTAGTGTTTTTTATTCCCCATTCAGTGGCATTTCTAACCAAAGATCAAACACTATGACTGCAATATGCCCTCTTTCTCACCAAACCCCTCATTCATCAGCTCAGAGAGAGTGCAGTTAAATCCCATTCCTGTTCCAATTCTTATCAGTTATGCTCTTTCTTTTAAAGTGGGATCTAAGTCCACTTAGAAGACTGAATAATATTTTTATCCCAAAGAAATACTCCTGCCTAATTTGAGAAGTTGAGCAAAAATCATAGGCAATGACTTCGGTTTTGTGTAGAAATCTGTCATTTGGGTTTGATTGAAGCAGGTGATGGGCTTTGTTTCCAATGCACTACAGTCAATACAGTCAGGACTGGAGGATGCATGTGAATATGAGGCAGCTAGGGAGGTTTTCATATTCAGGGAGCAATTTTAAAAGGCAATGTCAATGTTATGTATAACAAAGTACATGCAGCCTCTGAGAAAAGCAGTGCATAAAATAGAGATGAAGAGATTAAAAAGGAGACACAACCTGTTTTCCTTCTGCACTGGATTAAGCTCCACTTATATGTACCTTTACAGTAAAGTTGATGATTGAGCAATAACTAGAAAATCCAGTGCCATATGTTGTGTGAGGTGTCACAGGAAAGAGTCTGTTAATTGTCTGAAGAGAAGAGGTCTCCTGAGGAATGAGGTAACTTTCTGGCGGAGAGAAGGGAGAGATAAATAAGGTCTCTGAAACAGAGAACACGGAAAAGTTGGTGAGTGTAAGTAAAAAATAAATTGGTTTCTTTTATTCCCAACAAAATATTTGAATTTGGGCGATGGTGTGAGCCCCAGCTACAAGTCAGCACATCATGTCCTTGAGGAGCTGGGGCAGGCATTTCAGAGGGACCCTTGAAAGGGGAGAAACTTCAAGGGCAACCAGAAGCTCAACCATAGCAAAACTATGTGAAGACCCTCTCTCACCTTGAAGCTGGGCTGTGGGTGTATAAATGAACTAGGGCGTAACAGTCCATCTATCACAGTACTCAGAAGTATAGGCTCAGGAGCCAGAGTGCCTGGGTTTAAATCCCAGGTCTGCTACTTACCAGCTGCAAGACCTTGGGCAAGTTCCTTAATTTCCCATTTCCTCTTAGAAGAGTGCTTAGCGCTGATGTGTGCTGAGGACATATTAACTATTATTTAAACACCAATGAGCAAACATGTTATTTTATCATTTCATACATATTTATTTTACCAATATAATATAGCCATGCTGAAGAGTTCTTGTCTTGTATTCTGAATATTTCCAGCAATGTCCAACAGGAGAAAGGAAAATATGGCAAGCTGTCTATGGTACTTGAAACTACCCAAGGGAATTTATGAGATTGTGTGTGGTTGGATGAGGACAGGGGCTGGGGGACTAACCCCTGTCTGACATATATGTCATTCCTCTTTGCATCAAGCAGGAAATTAACTGAAGAGATATTGTATGCAAATTGTATACTTAAGTATATTTTTCCAAGGAGAAGGTCCTTTCATCAATTCTCAAAAGATTAGATATTTCTAGCTTACTCATCCATAAACATTTTTATAGAGAATTTTTTATCACACACCTACCTTTAGCAACTAATTAAAAGTTATGTTGCTCATAACCTAAAATATAGCTTGGTATTCAACTCAGCTATGACCCCACAGATGTCTGTTGGAGTTTTCATTGAGGTCGGAATGACAATACAGCCAGAACTCAGAAGTCTGTGCATGGAAAGGCCATCTTGCTTTCTCTCCCCGACAAGTATGACACAGTGGTGACCCATTGCCCTAAAACCCAGGGCAAGAAATTTCTGGGCCCCTCAATTTATCACCATCAACAACTTGTTAATTTTTTTTTTTACTTCAGTACAGAGGACTCCTGCTTTTGCTTCAAATGAGAATCAAGTAGGTAAATGCAAGTAGTATGATAAATTGTGTTATGCTACAGTTGACTTTTAATACTAAAATTTCTCTCCAGGTATTAAACTATCATACTCTTTTACTCACATTTTCAGTCACTCTCTTTTTACATCTGTTTTTGGTTTGTTCTTAATTATGTAAGAAAATGTATTTTATGAAAACAATTCAACCACAGAGACATTACAATGTAAGAATGAAGAGTCCGATTTGACTTCTTGTCTACATACCTGAATCTCACTCCCGTCTCCCTAGGTAACCAGGGTTAACAGTGGATTGTGAATTCCCCCAGATCACTTTCAATGCAATATGTAAGATATATATATATATATATATATATATATATATGTAAATTTATATGTACATATATACATACATTAATTTTGTTTTTAAACAGTTCTCTAAATTACATAATTATATACTGAATATCAGCAATTTATTTTTTCCACTTCCTAATATGTACTGGATATCTTTCCATGTTTATATATATAGAACTATGTGATTATGCCCCAGGACACAAGTGCTACAGTTCAACTAGTCCATGACCAATGGATGTGTAGGTTGATTTTGCATCTTTGGGCAAATGGGAGTTATTTCTCTAGAAAAGACATTTGTGACTTGTCTTTTAATTACTATGACTCTTGTCATTTTAAAGTTTGTAATTTTTACATAGGAGAATATGACAACATTCTCCTTTATGATTTCTGAATTTAGAGCCATTCTCAGGAAACCCTTTAAGACTCTAAATTATAAATGAATACTCTATTTTCTCAGCATAATTTTACATTTGTTTTTATGTATAATTGCTTGATATGTTTCAAAACAATTTTGTGAGGATGTGAGGTAGGACAAAACTTATTTTTTTCAAATTGTCATCTAATTGTCCCATGACTTCTTATTAAATCGTCCCTGACTTCCCCACTAATTTCCTCACAAGGTAACATCTGACATTGCCTTTGTCACGTGTTAAATTTCCCTAATTATCTGGATCTGCTCTCACGCTCTACTTTTCTGTGCTATCAAGCTGTCTATTCCTGAACAATTACTTATATAGTTTTACACTGGATATTTTTAACATGATTGAAGAAATACCATTTTTTGATCTTTTGAAAAATATTCCTGGCTATTGTATTTTCATCTTCAATTGAACTTTAAACATTCCAAGCCCCATAAATAGCTCTTTTAGGATTTTATATGGGATTGCATTAAATTTAGAGATTAATTTGGGAAGAACTAACATCTTTTACATGTTAAATGTTCTCTTCCAAGAACATGCTCTCCCCCTGCATTTATTTAGGTTGGGTTATATATCCCTCAGAAAGTGTTATGTTGTTTTTTTCAGTGGTCTTTCAGATCTTTTGTTAGGTTTAATTCTCACTGTTTTTTGGTTTCATTTGCTATTGTGATTAGGATTTTTTCCATGATGTGTTCTAACTGGTTACTGACCTTTGTAGAAAAGCTATTATGTACTATTGTGTATACAAGCAACTTATTAATTTTAATAGTTTTTTCTGATTGATACTCTTGGATTTTCTAGGTAGATGATTACATTGTGTACAAATGATAGTTTTATCCTTCCTTAATTAGTACATACATATGCGTGTGTGTGTCCTGTTTAAATTCAGTCTTTATAAAATTTTGAATGGTTACGTTGAGCATAATGGCCATTCACAAATAAATAAGACATAATATTCCAAAGCTTCAAATTTCCTGTCACCTGTTTTATTCAGGGGACATTTGCATTTCTATAGCTGCAAAAATAACCATGAAATATAATACTGTGCATAATAAGCAATACTTCAAATCTCTTCCATCGCTGCCCATTGTAAGTTCTTTGTAAAAGCCACCAAGGCTAAAATATCGTGTCTTTCATAAATTTTTATTGACTTATCAACTGAAATTATTATAAAAAGTAATTCTGAACAAACTTGTTATATTTTATTCCATATTATCATATTTATACAGTATTTATAGATACAAAGATATACATAATAGATATAGAAATTAAAATCATAATAGCAAAGTAACTACTATGAAACCATATTCAACTTAAGAGCTTCCATGTTTTTGAGATTTATGCAAATGAATTCATGATGTGTGTAGTCCTGAACATTTTGCCATTCTCAGTGTTATGTCATATATTATTGTAGTTCATTCGTGTGTACTGCTGTTTAATATTCCATTGTGTGAATATTCAACAATTCATTTTCACTTTTAAGACACTGTGTTGTTTCTAGTTTTTTGCAATGTTAATAATGTTATAGATATGCCTGCACATATATTTTGGTGCATATGTGCAAGAGTTTCTCTAGGACAGTGCTTAGAAATAAAATTTGTAAGGTATAGGGATTATGAATGTACAAATTTCCACAATACTTAGTATAGTTTTATTGGAGATACACTTTACACAGAAAATGAAATTCTCTTTTATTCCTAGTTTACTAATAGGCTTGCATGAATAGTTGTTAAATTGTATTAAGTGCTTTTTCTACAGTGAGTTAGCTATTGTCAAAATAATGCTGCATATCAAACCACCCCAAAACTCAGTGACTTAAAACAATACTTATACTCATTCATGTATCTGTGGGTAGGCTGTGGTCAAGCTGATCTAGATAAGGCCTAGGTATGCTCAACTCGAAGCTACAGGTAGAGTCTGGTCTGCTCCCTGAACTACCAGGCTAACTGGTGAAGCTTCTTTGGGGACAATGACATAAAGATAAGAGCCAGGTTTGATGTCAAAGTTATATTGACCTCATAGACAGAACATGCAATCATAATGTGAAAATTTAAGGTAATATTCACCTACAACACTGTTGGGAACTAGTATTTTCTTTGTTGGAATATTTTATCTATTGACTCTATTTATTTATTGGTAATAGGACAATTTAGGCATTCTTCTTGAGTCAGTTCTGATGAATTCTATTATAGTTGGAATTTATCCATTTCATAAATTTTCAAAAATTTCAGCCTCCAGTTGCTCACAGTATTCAATTACTGTGTTTTAGGTGTCTGTATTTGTAGCTATATGTCCTTCTTTTTTTCTTTTCTTTTCTAATACTGAGCATGGGCCAGAGAAAATTTGCATTTTCTTGTACTGAAAGTTAAAAGTATTTGTGTTCTGGGACAAACCTCACCCCTTAAATTTACGTATAATAATGAAGAATCTCAGTTATAAGCTTTCCTACCTTGTAACTTTCAAAGATTTGGTCTCCCAATAGATGGTAGCACTAGTATAATCATTTGCCCTCAGAGCAACCTTGGCTGTCTGTGATTGCTTCTTGTTCATTCTTTATATCCATTTGGTAGTGGTCAGGAATGCCCTCAAAGATGTCCTTAACTTCTTACTTTGAGGCCAGAAATAAATTAAAAGACTTATTTTATCCAGACAGAAGCTATTTTTTCATTTGTTTGTTGGTTTTTTAAGCTGGAGAATCTTTAGAAAATGTATTCTGTCATACTGCCAAGAAGAGAAGGTCCAAAATGATTTACTTCTGAATATCACACTAATTCAAGGATAAAGCAGATTGCTTTTTCAGGAAGAGTATACCAGATAGCTGACTTTGATAGGCTTGCCAAACGCTAGGTTCTGCCCATCAGGAATATTCAATCAGTAACCTGATTGTTACAGTTCACTGTAATTACCACCCTAGTAATGGATCCTCCAGCCACAGTCAAGCCTTCAGATGATTGCAGCCAAAACCAAGATCTGAGGACAATCTCATGAGAAACCCCGAGCCGAAACTGCTCAGCCACACTACTCCGGAATTCATGACACACAGAACTATGAGATAATAATTGCTTGCTGCTGTTTTAAGCTGCTGAGTTTGGGGATAACTTATTATACAGCAATTATAACTGATACACAGTATCTCTGTTAAAAAACTAAGATCCGTTATTTGTTCTGACAGAAAATGTATGTATATGATCTCTAAATTAAAATCAGTCTGATGCTTTAGTTTCTTCATGGATAATATAATCAGACGATAAGCAACATATTTGGAAAAATAAATAATAAGACCAAACTATGGACATTCACTAAGACAATCAAACAAATGCACAGTAGCAAATCTCGTGCCTAACTCTCCCTGTGAAGAGAGGTACTATATGAAACCGACAGACATGTTTCTCATCTTCTTTTTCTCTGGGGAATTATGAGCATCCAACTGACAGAGTTCCTGTGTTTTATGTGTTCACATTTACATTTTCTCATGGAAAACAGAGCAATACAGAATTTGCAAATAATAATTTCAGATTCACTGTGATTTCAAGTAGCACTATTAGCTGAGGTAATAATTAGAAATAATATCCTTTGTTAACAGAATATTATTCAGCAATTTTTCCAGCTTTAACTTTGAGGCTTAAAAGAAATAATGTTGGAAAAATATAGTAGTTTGCAATGAGGTTAAATAGGTCTTCTACAAATTGAATATAATGATCACTGTTAATGCTTGGAATATATGACAATTTTTGAAAACGGAGCTCTCTTTCTTTGCTTGATCTACTTTTCATTACAGTGTGCAGGAGACAATAAAGGCTGTTAAAAGGTACTATGTTTGATTCTGGTCCACAGTACCAATGAAGAGAGCCTCTTCTTATCTTTTTTTAAAATTTTATTTAAATAAAGTAATTGTTGCTAGTGTAAATCGAAAAAATTACTTCATATAATCTTTTCTTGGGCAAAATGAGAAACTCTGGCCCATTAGTAATCATATTACATGAAAACCTCACATGAACTTGGAAGAAAGGTTTTGCACAGATAAACAGTGACATTCAGCTATTGAATGCAAAAATGTCCTCAAGCCAGATGACATAAAATACAAGAAGAACCCATTTTGCTCTATGAATCTCTTTCTTTTAGATCAGCTTTAATATCTAAAGTCAGCTTTCTTGTCTCCATTTGTCATCCATACTCTTTGTTTCATTGCATTGATTATTTATGTCTTAAATTATAGCTCTTCTTTCTTCTTTTTTCTATGACTTAAAGAGTAGCTTCAAGGGCAAGTGTAAAACGTAATGTCTGAATGGGCTACTTGGCAATGCATAGACTGCTCTATAAGAAATAAAACTGTGGGTGTCATCTTGACACATGCTTTAGGATCTATCATTTTGTTAGCTAACATAATCGTCATCAGTTTATTTGCTATATGTTGTAGTACTGGCACAATAGTAAATGTCAATTAGAAGAGCAAATGGAAAAACAAAAGCTCATCAGATTTCTTTCTTTCCTTTTTTTTCAAATCAAAGTATTGTCACTTAGCATGAAGTAATCCCTTTTATTTAAACTTGCCTTCTAAAGTTGAAAGTAGCTTCTAAGATAACCCAGTTAAACCTGCTCTCTGGTGTTTGAACACTTGCTGTACCATGTAAGCCAAATGTCTAGCTATCCATGTTGGAATTCTTCCGGTGTCAGTCAGTCTCAACACATCTCAGTCTTTAGTCGGCTATAACTGGAAGAATGTTTCTACATCTTTCTTGAGCAAAGAAAGTTAATTTGGTTTGCTTCCCCTTTAAAACAAGGATGGAAAATTAAGTAAGATTTTTCTAGCCTCTTATTTTTGAGGTTGGAATTTAAGTAGGCAAGAGAATCATCAATCCGCCATTTCCCTGAAGACTTGAAATACAACCGGTGGTATTATTTCATTCATTCTCTTACCCAAAAGTAATGACAAAAAGGACCTCACGCCGTTAAGGAAGTGAATCATCCAGGCATAATATTTGTTGCTATGTTTCAGGGTGACTTTGGATCAGAACGCCAGAGAAAAGTAAGCAATTCTGTATTAGCTGAGAACAAGTTGTAGTGGTAAATAAGGGTGCCTGAGCACATAATGGTTTTGAAAATGCTAGCTTCTTAATAATTTCTTTGCTTTGAGCCTAATTTATCTTTCATGCCATTCTGACTAACACCATGATCAAACCCCTCAACTCTACTTTGTTTTCAAGGTATCACTCACATCCAGTGATGACCTCTGCTCATTAGAGGCTTGCCTCGTGGAAACGGTCTTAACGGCAACAATATTTCTACTTGGGTTTCTGAAAGTCTGTCTGAGATGGATAAGGAGCATTAAGAAATTACAGTAACAGACATATATCTTTTTTAACTTTTATTTTAATTTTATTTTTTAACATCTTTATTGGAGTACAATTGCTTTACAATGGTGTGTTATTTTCTGCTTTATAACAAAGTGAATCAGTTATACATATACATATGTCTTCATATCTCTTCCCTCTTGCATCTCCCTCCCTCCCACCCTCCCTATCCCACCCCTCTAGGTGGTCACAAAGCACCAAGCTGATCTCCCTGTGCTATGCAGCTTCTTCCCACTAGCTATCTGTTTTACATTTGGTAGTGTATATATGTCCATGCCACTCTCACTTTGGCCCAGCTTACCCTTCCCATTCCCCGTATCCTCAAGTCCATTCTCTACGTCTCCGTCTTTATTCCTGTCCTGCCCCTAGGTTCTTCAGAACCATTTTTTTAAAAAAATTCCATATATATGTGTTAGCATACAGTATTTGTTTTTCTGTTTCTGACTTACTTCATTCTCTATGACAGACTCTAGGTGCACCTACCTCACTACAAATAACTCAATTTCGTTTCTTTTTATGGCTGAGTAGTATTCCATTGTATATATGTGCCACATCTTCTTTATCCATTCATCTGTCAGTGGACACTTAGGTTGCTTCCCTATGCTGGCTACTGTAAATAGTGCTGGAATGAACATTGTGGTACATGTCCCTTTTTGAATTATGGTTTTCTCAGGGTATATGCCTAGTAGTGGGATTGCTGGGTCATATGGTATTTCTATTTTTAGTTTTTTAAGGCACCTCCATACTGTTCTCCATAGTGGCTGTATCAATTTAAATTCCCACAAACAGTGCAAGAGGGTTCCCTTTTCTCCACACCCTCTCCAGCATTTATTGTTTGAAGATTTTTTGATGATGGCCATTCTGACTGGTGTGAGGTGATATCTCATTGTAGTTTTGATTTCCATTTCTCTAAAGATGAGTGATGTTGAGCATCTTTTCATGTGTTTGTCACCTGTATGTCTTCTTTGGAGAAATGTCTATTTAGATCTTCCACCCACTTTTGGATTGGGTTGTTTGTTTTTTTGATATTGAGTTGCATGAGCTGCTTGTATATTTTGGAGATTAATCCTTTGTCAGTTGCTTTGTTTGCAAATATTTTCTCCCATTCTGAGGGTTGTCTTTTTGACTTGTTTATGGTTTCCTTTGCTGTGCAAAAGCTTTTAAGTTTCATTAGGTCCCATTTGTTAATTTCTGTTTTTATTTCCATTTCATTAAGAGGTGGGTCAAAAAGGATCTTGCTGTGATTTATATCATAGTGTATTCTGCCTATGTTTTCCTTTAAGAGTTTGATAGTGTCTGGCCTTACATTTAGGTCTTTAGTTCATTTTGAGTTTATTTTTGGGTATGGTGTTAAGGAGTGTTCTAATTTCATTCTTTGACATGTAGCTGTCCAGTTTTCCCAGCACCACTTATTGAAGAGGCTCTCTTTTCTCCATTGTATATCCTTGCCTCCTTTGTCAAAGATTAGTTGACCATAGTTGCGTGGGTTTATCTCTGGGCTTTCTATCCTGTTCCATTGATCTATATTTCTGATTTTCTGCCAATATCATACTGTCTTGATTACTGTAGCTTTGTAGTATACTCTCAAGTCAGGAAGCCTGATTACTCCAGTTCCATGTTTCTTTCTGAAGATTGCTTTGGCTATTCGGGGTCTTTTGTGTTTCCATACAAACTAAAATTTTTTGTTCTAGCTCTGTGAAAAATGCCATTGGTAGTTTGATAGGGATTGCAGTGAATCTGTAGCTTGCATTGTGTAGTATAGTCATTTGCACAATATTGATTCTTCCATCCATGAACATGATATATCTCTCATCTGTTTTTTGTTTTGTTTTGTTTTGTTTTTTTGTGGTACACGGGCCTCTCACTGTTGTGGCCTCTCCCATTGTGGAGAACAGGCTACAGACACTCAGATGCAGCAGCCATGGCTCACGGGCCCAGCTACTCTGCGGCATGTGGGATCTTCCTGGACTGGGGCATGAACCCACATCCCCTGCATTGGCAGGCAGACTCTTAACCACTGCACCACCAGGGAAGCCCCTCTACATCTGTTTTTATCGTCTTTCTTTCATCAGAGTCTTATAGTTTTCTGCATACAGATCTTTTGTCTCCTTAGGTAGGTTTATTCCTAAGTATTTTATCCTTTTTGTTGCAGTGGTAAATGGGAGTGTTTCCTTAATTTCTCTTTCAGATTTTTCGTCATTAGTGTATAAGAATGCAATAGATTTCTGTGTATTAATTTTGTATCCTACTACTTTACCAAATTCATTGACTAGCTCTGGTAGTTTTCTGGTAGCATCTTTAGGATTCTCTATGTATAATATCATGTCATCTGCAAACAGTGACAGTTTTACTACTTCTGTTCTGATTTGGATTCCTTTTATTTCTTTTTCTTCTCTGACTGCTGTGGCTAAAACTTCCAAAACCATGTTGAATAATAGTGTTGAGAGTGGGCAATCATGTCTTATTCCTGATCTTAGAGGAAATGCTTTCAGTTTTTCACCATTGAGAATGATGTTGGTTGTGGGTTTGTCATATATGGCCTTTATTGTGTTGAGGTAGGTTCCCTCTATGCCTACTTTCTGTAGAATTCTTATCATAAATGGGTGTTGAATTTTGTTGAAAGATTTTTCTGCATCTATTGAGATGATCATATGGTTTCTCTTATTCAATTTGTTAATATGGTTTATCACATTGATTGATTTGCATATATTGAAGAATCCTTGCATTCCTGGGCAGTTGATCATGGTGTAGATCCTTTTAATGTGCTGCTGGATTCTGTTTGCTAGTATTTTGTTGAGGATTTTTGCATCTATGTTCATCAGTGATAGTGTTCTGCAGTTTTCTTTTTTTGTGACATCTTTGTCTGGTTTTGGTATCAGGGTGACAGTGGCCTCATAGAATGAGTTTGGGAGTGTTCCTCCTTCTGCTATATTTTGGAAGAGTTTGAAAAAGATAAGTGTTAACTCTTCTCTAAATGTTCAATAGAATTCGTCTGTGAAGCCATTTGGTCCTGGGCTTTTGTTTGTTGGAAGATTTTTAACCACAGTCTCAATTTCAGTGCTTGTGATTGGTCTGTTTATATTTTCTATTTCTTCCTGGTTCATTCTCAGCAGGTTATGCTTTTCTAAGAATTTGTCCACTTCTTCCAGGTTGTCCATTTTATTGGCACATAGTTGCTTGTAGTAATCTCTCATGATCCTTTGTATATCTGCAGTGTCAGTTGTTACTTCTCCTTTTCCATTTCTAATTCTATTGATTTGAGTCTTCTCCCTTTTCTTCTTTATGAGTCTGGCTATGGTTTACCAATTTTGTTTAACTTCTCAAAGAACCAGCTTTTATTTTTATTGATCTTTGCTATTGTTTCCTTCATTTCTTTTTAATTTATTTCTGATCTGATCTTTGTGATTTCTTTCCTTCTGCTAACTTTGGGGTCTTTTTGTTCTTCTTTCTCTAATTGCTTTAGGTGTAAAGTTAGTTGTTTATTTGAGATGTTTCTTGTTTTTTGAGGTAGGATTGTATTGCTATAAACTTCCCTCCTAGAACTGCTTTTGCTGCATCCCATAATTTTTGGGCCGTCATATTTTCATTGTTATTTATTTCTAGGTATTTTTGATTTCCTCTTTGATTTTTTTCAGTGATCTCTTGGTTATTTAGTAGTGTATTGTTTAGCCTCTATGTGTTTGTATTTTTTACAGATGTTTTCCTGTAATTGATATCTAGTCTTATAGCGTTGTGGTCAGAAAAGATACTTGATACAATTTCAATTTTCTTAAATTTACCAAGGCTTGCTTTATGACCCAAGATATGATCTGTCCTGGAGAATGTTCCATGAGTACTTGAGAAGAAAGTGTATTCTGCTGTTTTTGGATGGAATGTCCTATAAATATCCATTAAATCCCCCTTGTTTAATGTGTCATTTAAAGCTTGTGTTTCCTTGTATTTTCATTTTTGTTGATGTGTCCATTGGTGAAAGTGGGGTGTTAAAGTCCCCTATTATGATTGTGTTACTGTCGATTTCCCCTTTTATGGCTGTTAGCATTTGGCTTATATATTGAGGTGCTCCTATGTTGGGTGCATAAATATTTACAATTGTTACATCTTCTTCTTGCATTGATCCCTTGATCATTATGTAGTGTCCTTGTTTGTCTCTTGTAATAGTCTTTATTTTAAAGAACACTTTGTCTGATATGAGTATTGCTACTCCAGCTTTCTTTGATTTCCATTTGCATGGAATATCTTTTTCCATCCCCTCACTTTCAGTCTGTATGTGTCCCTAGATCTGAAGTGGGTCTCTTGTAGACAGCATATATATGGGTCTTGTTTTTGTATCCATTCAGCCAGTCTATGCCTTTTGGTTGGAGCATTTAATCCATTTATGTTTAAGGTAATTATCAATATGTATGTTCCTATTCCCATTTTCTTAATTGTTTGGGTTTTGTTATTGTAGGTCTTTTCTTTCTCTTGTGTTTTCTGCCTAGAGAAGTTCTTTTAGCATTTGTTGTAATGCTGGTTTGGTGGCGCTGAACTCTCTTAACTTTTGCTTGTCTGTGAAGGTTTTAATTTCTCCATCAAATCTGAATGAGATCCTTGCTGGGTAGAGTAATCTTTGTTGTAGTTTTTTCCCTTTCATCACTTTCAATATGTCCTGCCACACCTTTCTGGCTTGCAGAGTTTCTGCTGAAAGATCAGCTGTTAACCTTATGGGGATTCCCTTGTATGCTATTTGTTGCTTTTCCCTTGCTGCTTTTAATATATTTTCTTTGTATTTAATTATTGATAGTTTGATTAATTTGTGTCTTGGCCTCCTTGGATTTATCCTGTATGGGACTCTCTGTGCTTCCTGGACTTGATTGACTATTTCCTTTCCCATGTTAGGGAATTTTCAACTATAATCTCTTCAAGTATTTTCTCAGTCCCTTTCTTTTTCTCTTCTTCTTCTGGGACCCCTGTTATTCGAATGTTGGTGCATTTAATATTGTCCCAGAGGTCTCTGAGACTGTCCTCAATTCTTTTCATTTTTCTTTATTCTGCTCTGTGGCAGTTATTTCCAGTATTTTATCTTCCAGGACACTTATCTGTTCTTCTGCCTCAGTTATTCTGCTATTAATTCCTTCTAGAGAATTTTTAATTTCATTTATTGTGTTGCTCTTTAGTTCTTCTAGGTCCTTGTTAAATGTTTCTTGTATTTTCTCCATTCTATTTCCAAGATTTTGGATCATCTTTACTATCATTACTCTGAATTCTTTTTCAGGTACACTGCCTATTTCCTCTTCATTTGTTTTTTCTGGTGGGTTTTTACCTCGGTCCTTCATCTGCTGTATATTTCTCTGTCTTCTCATTTTGTTTAACTTACTGTGTTTGGGGTCTCCTTTTTGCGGGGTTTTTGCGGGCTGCAGGTTTGTACTTCTGATTGTTTTTGTTGTTTGACCCCAGTGGGTGAGGTTGATTCAGTGCCTTATGTAGGCTTCCTGGTGGAGGGGACTGGTGTTTGTGTTCTGGTGGGTGAAGCTGGATCTTGTCTATTCTGGTGGGCAGGACCACATCTGGTGGTGTGTTTTGGGGTGTCTGTGAACTTAGTATGACTTAGTATGATATTAGCCTCTCTGCTAATGGGTGGCGTTGTGTTCCTATCTTGCTAGTTGTTTGGCACGGGATGTCCAGCACTGGAGCTTGCTGGCCATTGGATGGAGCTGGGTCTTAGTGTTGAGACAGAGACCTCTGGGAGAGCTCTCACCAATTGATATTACGTGGGGCCAGGAGGCCTCTGGTGGTCCAATGTCCTGGACTCGGCTCTCCCACCTCAGAGGCTCAGGTTGACAGCCGGCCGGAGCACCAAGACTCTGCCAGCCACATGGCTGAGAAGAAAAGGAAGAGAAAAAAGAAAAAGAAAAAAAAAAACGAACAGTTAGAACCCCAAACTAAATGGTAAAAGCAAAACTAAACAGACAAAATCACACTGAGAAACATACACATACACAGTCATAAAAAGAAGACAAACAACAACAAAAAACAAAAGAAACAAAAAACAGTCAGAACCCTCGAACAAATGGTAAAAGCAGACCTAAACAGACAAAATCACACAAAGAAACATACACATACACACTCATAAAAAGAGAAAAAAGGGAAATAAGTAAAGAAAGAAAGAAGAGAGCAACCAAACCAATTAACAAACCCACCAATGATAACAAGCACCAAAAACTAAACTAAGATAAACATAAAAACCAGAAACAAATCAGATGCAGAAAGCAACCCCCAAGTCTACAGTTGCTCCCAAAGTCCACTGTCTCAATTTTGGGAACATTCGTTGTCTACCCAGGTATTCCACAGATGCAGGGTTTATCAAGTTGATTGGGGAATTTATCCACTGCTCCTGAGTCTGCACAGAGAGATTTCCCTTTCTCTTCTTCGCACAGCTCCGAGTGTTCAGCTTTGGTTTTGGCCCCGCCTCTGCACGTAGGCCACCCTCAGGCTTCTGTTCCCCACCCAGACAGGAGGGGGTTAAAGCAGTGGCTGATTAGGGCTCTCTTCCTAACTCAGGCCAGGGAGAGACAGGGGTATGGTAGTCATAATTGGAATGCAGGACGAGCCTGTGGCGGCAGAGGCAGGAGTGACATTGCAACAGACTAGGCGCGCCGTGTGTTCTCCTGGGGAAGTTCTCTCTGGATCTCAGGACCCTGGCAGTGGTGTGTTGCACAGGCTCCTGGGTGGTGTGGGTAGTGAGCTGTGCTTGCACACAGGATCCTTGGTGGCTGCAGCAGCAGTGTTAGCGTTTCATGCCCATCTCTGGGGTCCAAGCTGATAGCCATGGCTCACGCCTGTCTCTGGAGCTCACTTAAGCGGTGCTCTGCCTTCTGTGGGCAGATGGGAAAGGAATCTCTTCTCCCCATGCACCCCAAGACAATGGTCTCTTGCCTCTTCAGCAAGTCCAGAATTTTTCTGGACTCGCTCCCAGCTAGCTGTGGTGCACTAGCCCCCTTCAGGCTGTGTTCACGCAGCCAACCCCTGTCCTATCCCTGGGATCTGACCTCTGAAGCCCGAGCCTCAGCTCCCAGCCCCCACCCACCCCAGCAGGTGAGCAGACAAGCATCTCTGGTTGGTGAGTGCTGGTCGGCACCGATCCTCTGGGTGGGAATCTCTCCGCTTTGCCCTCCGCACCCCTGTTGTTGCGCTCTCCTCCGTAGCTCTGAAGCTTCCCCCCCATCCCCCATCCCCACCAGTGAAGGGGCTCCATAGTGTGTGGAAACCTTTCCTCCTTCACAGCTCCCTCCCAGAGGTGCAGGTCCCGTCCCTATTCTTTTGTCTCTGTTTTTTTCTTTTTCCCTACCCAGGTACGTGGGAATTTTCTTGCCTTTTGGGAAGTCTGAGGTCTTCTGCCAGCGTTCAGTAAGTGTTCTGTAGGAGTTGTTCCACATGTAGATGTATTTTTGATGTATTTGTGGGAAGGAAGGTGATCTCCACGTCTTACTCCTCCACCATCTTGAAGGTCTCCCCAGCTATAAGATTTTTAAGGGCAATGTTCAGGTCTGCTTTTAATCATCATTCTATAGAAGCATAAACACTGTGCCTGGCACATAGAAGGCAATCAGAAATATTGTTTCCTGCATGCATGAATGGTTGAATGAATTATTTTTAGCTCAGTGGCTTTTAGATACGAGTTTTTGCTAATGGAAGTCCATAGCTTCCTTTTTACTTATTTCACAACTGTCTTATGAAGATCAAATAAAACTCTCCAGAGGAAAGCCTTTTGTATACCATTGTCTTTATCACAGTTATAGAGGAGACGTTGACAAAAGTATGTAGTTTGCGAAAAGGAATTAATTTAACCAAGATAAAGAGTTAGGGATCAAGCTGAGACTTGTAGTGTGCTCTCTCTGTTCCTTGGAGCATGAAGGCAAAGGAGCCTGACTGATGACTGCCTTTCCGCTTCATCCTGATGGCATAAAATGTTCCTTGGTAACATCAAAAGATGATTCTTTTAGCCCACTGGCATATGAGTTCCCAAGTGAAGTAGACTTTGGTGTAACAGACATATGTTTATATAACCATTTATGTAATTAGAGCTGGGTAAAAAGAACTCGTGAGCTGGTATGAAAGAATTTTCAGTTGTAGAACAATCATTTACATGAATGTTCCAACTGTTCAGAGATATACTCATCAAAACATCCCTCATCAAATTCCTTTGACTGAAGTAAATAAAACAGGAGCAATAGTCTTGATTCCAGAACATGTAAATCCTACTCTGATGTTCTACAGCTTGCATTTTGAGGTTAAAGCCCCAGTAAGGTTGAAAAAACTGCAAAAAGGAAATTGCTTAGAAGTTATGTCTCCAGTTACACAACCTAAGCAGTGAAGGCAGCTAATTATCTATATGAATATCTGATAAGACCTGTGGAACCACCAGCAGGGACACAGAGAGCTACTGACCACCCTTGTCCCATTGGTCTACCACCAAATGGTGCGGTAGTATTTACCAGGTTAGTCAGTGGACAAAAGTGAAATGAGAAGAGCGAGGCTGTTTTGTTCCTATGGATGTTACCTCAGATTTGCTCATGTAAACATCTGGGTCCTGAGATTTGCAGACCTTACATTATACATACTTCTGAAGCCCTCCCCTGGCTCCTACAGGCTCAGATTCCTACCTTCCAAGGATGAATGGAGTTTATACATTTCAATCTGGCATGGGAGAAAATGACCTTAAACTATAATTGAATCAAGTGTAGATGTGGAAATTTGTCTTCAAAAATTACTTGCTCTCACATTTCATCTTGACTTTCTCTCTCCCCTCTAGCAAATGTCCTCAAGTCTAATTAGACTAAGAAACACTTAAAGAACCCATACCCACTTCTCCACCCCTTTGTAAAACTCAACAGAAGGGAAACAGAAAGGAGAATCAGAGTGTGCTGGCTTTATTGAAAGAACTCAGAATATAGAATTACCACATGGTTCTACCAGATTTCTATGTGACCAAGGTTGGTGGGCCAGCATTGATGATTGGGGCGGGTGCAGGTGTGGTTTGTGGGGAATGTCAAGTAGGTTAGATGTATAGATTCAACTTATTGATAACTGTATAAGGAAGGGTGCTGGAGTAATCTGACTAGGTTCGTCAAGCATTTATTTCACGTGCGGTAGTATTCGATGATGATATGACATTTGTCATAATAATAACAACTAACATTTTCTGGACACTCACAATGTATCAGGCACTGTGGTATTTGTCATTTAACTTTTATAAGCAGATGTTGAAGAGTTTAGTGATATAAAGAGTCAGACTCTTGTTACTACTGAGTAATAATGAAAATCACAAAAGTCTTAATATTCAAATGAATTTGGAACAAACCTGGTAGACAGAAAAAAACTTTGAAATTTTTCTGTGTGTCCCAATTATGGATCTGGAAATAATCCCAGGGGCACCAAAGAAGATTGTGCAATACCCAACTTGTGTGGCCCTGGATTGCAAGGTAGAATAGCTGTGAATGGCCACACACTTTTTTACTCTTGTCTTTTTGTTGTCCCAACTAATTATATTAGTTCCTGAATCTTGCCTGTCATAGTATTTTGTGGCCATCTGGTGGAACTCAATGCCATTGCCTCTAGTTGTACTGGTATATAAAATTGAGGTACCTGGTAAACCCATCTGTCCCAAAGCACAAACTGTATCTCACTCCAGAAACTCTGGAGGAGTAACTTCCCACGTGGCTGCAATTATATAGGAAATACCTAATATTATTACTTCGTGGGAAAGAGTGGGGGAGGAAAGAGTGTCAAGAATATTTTTTCTGTTCGGTAGGGGCACATCTATACAATGCTTAGGAAAGTTTTCTTTTCTGTATGAGCCTAGACCAATCCTTACCTATCTCCTATCTTCTGAGAGATATAATAAGGTTAGCAAAATCTCTTAAGTGTTTGTGTCTTGTTTACGTCTATGTAATCCAGAATGTCCAGAGAAAGATCTTAAAAAGGACAGGTACGAGTAACAGTTGTTGTTATTATTAGTCTCATTTTGTAGACATAGAGGCTTAGGCTGCAAGAGTGTAAATAATTGTTCAAGGTCTTAGAGCTGGAATAAATGGAAGAGTCCAGAATTGAACCCTGAACCACTGAACTCTAAAACTCTTGCCCTTGAACGCCAGGAGGAAGAAGGCGACTTTTTACCTGATTGAGCGCTGAAGGAATTGTCCTAAGCAAGGCAACAAAGGCATGAATAGAGGTAAAGGGAACACTTTGAAAATGGCATAAAGCACACAGCTAAACCTTTGGGAGTCGATGAAAAGAAAGGTGTTGTGAATTGAGGTTAATCAGGGAAAACTCTTTGGAGTAGGAAAGCGTCAGGCTGGATTAGAGGGGCTATGAGAGAGGAACGGAATTCCTCTGATGTCTGAGCATCTTCTTGCCGTCCAGGGTTGCCAGCCAAACTGAGCGCAGCCCAGCTCTTGCCTCCCATAGCTGCCATCTTCTGTGAACTCCGGCCAGGGCCAATCTCAGCCTGCATCTTTTCCAGAGTTCCCTAATTTTGCAAAGTCATCCCGAGGTGAGCCACAGAAAAGCGTCCTCTAAATGACTGCACAGCTCCAAATAAATGTCTTTCTTAAAGGAGAGATGACAGCTGAGGAAGCTGCTTACAGGGAGGAGGTAGTCAAGGTCACCTGCTCTCTCTTCTACATCCCCAAGGAGCACATGTCATGGGCCTACTCCTCCCCACCTGGAAGAAGGAGGAGAGGGGTAGCAGCCTTATTAAAACCTGGTGCAGTGCCAGCCTTGCTCTAACTGTCTTTATTATTCAATCTTAGGAAAGCACCTTGAAAATAAACAGGGACTGTCTCCTATCATGTATGTACCACTTAGCAAACTGGAAGTGCTTCATTAAAGTCAATGAACCCTACATAAACCATGACTATTAATATATATGTTTGATAAAAACTGCATGTGCAAATCAATAAGAAAATTAACATCTTGGGATCTTCAGGCTTTCACTAAATAATCATTACATTGAATATGCATTCAAATAATTTTGAATGCATAATTAGTTTGCAAAGCACTGATTCTAAATGAAAGGACAATTAATTTTAGCTTACGTTTGCCACATCCCATTTAAATGTTTTCTAGTGATGCTCCTATAACCATGATTCCACATGATTTATAGATATAAACCCTAATTTGCAGATTATCATCTGTCCTTCTATTAAAATTATTAAAGAAATGCTAGTACTAAAATTACACAATGGGTAGAGGAAAACTTTAGTGTGGGGGAGTCTTTCTTCTGATCCATTTATTATTTGCTCTTGTAATTTTTATTTTAAAATAATTTCAGATTTATAGAGAATTTGCAAGAATAGGACAAAAAATTCCTGTATATCCTGCACCCAGATTCCCCAACTGTTAACATTTTACCATATGGGCTTCATCTCTCTCTCTTTCTTTTTATTTTGCTCTCTCTCTTTCTCTGTATATATATATATATATATATATATGTGTGTGTGTGTGTGTGTATGTGTATATATATATATATACACACACACATACAAATATAAGAATATATATGCGTATATATATATATATATATATATATATATATATACAAATTAGTTTTCCGAACCACGTAGGAGTAATTTGCAGTCATGATGCACCTTTACCCCTTATGTAACTACTATAATTACCAAAATCAGAATATTAACAGAATATTATTCAATACTATTATCAAATCTTCAGACCTTTTTATATTTCACCAGTTGTCCCAATAACCTCCTGTAAAGCAGAAAAAGTTAATCCCCAACTTCAATTAAAAAACTAAAGTCTTAGTTGCATATTATATCTCTATCTGTCTAAAACTAATGTTTGGATTAATATAAAATGGGATTCAACCAGGTATCACTAACATGGATTCAACCAGGTATATGTGACTGAAAGATTAAGTAATGTGATTATTTCTTTAATAAAAATCACAAAACATCATGATTGAGTCCCTTCCTCTATTAATATGTGTAGTTGTAACGAATGAGAAAAAAAGCAATTAAAAGTTGATGGCACTACTTTTTTTTAGACATTTAAAGTTGTCATTTACCTCTAAAGACAAAATTCTTTTCAAAAATCTAGTATGAAGTTTTCTTAAAAAACTAAAAATAGAACTACCGTATGATCCTTCAATCCCACTCCTGGGCATATATCCAGAGAAAAACATGGTTTGAAAGGATACATGCACTCCAATGTTCATTGCAGTGCTGTTTACAATAGCCAAGGCATGGAAGCAACCTAAATGCCCATCGACAGATGAAAGGATAAAGAAAATGTGGTACATATATACAATGGAATATTACTCAGCTGTTAAAAAGAATGAAATAATGCCATTTGCAGCAACATGGATGGAGATGGAGATTATCATACTAAGTGAGGTAAGTCAGAGAAAGACAAATATCATATGATATCGCTTGTATGCAGAATCTTAAAAAAATGATACAAATGAACTTATTTACAAAACAGAAACAGACTCACAGACTTAGAGAATGAATTTATGGTAACTGGGAGGAAGGGAGATGGGAGGGACAGATTGGGAGTTTGGGCTTGACATGTACACACTGCTATATTTAAAATAGATAACCAACAAGGACCTACTGTAAAATTAAAAAGAAAAATCTAGTATGAATCCCTAGTTCGTCGAAGGTCAGTGAGAAAGAATTACATGCACAGAGGGCCACTAGAAAGGGCATCACAAGAGGAGTAGGCTGGCTTTGATCTCTGCTGTGAAATGAACTTCCTACAAGCGGTATTATCACTTACAAGATGCAGTCTACCGTCAAGAAGAGTGATGGAGAAGGAGACGGTCCCATGTTAGGGGACATCGCCATAAATAGTGAAGCTCCTTTCAGCACAGGCAACATGGCTTGATTTGCGTTACAGGGAAGTATGGTATGTAATGTTATTTTTTCCTCTTTATTGGGCTCCTTGTGGTATGAAGAGAGGAATCTAATCACTGATTTTGGCATAGCAGTTATCAGATCGCTTCTGGAAAGAATTTGCAATGTTTATACAGCAGCTTTTTCCTTTGATCCATGGATTCCATTCAGCATTTCTCCCCCCACAAAATAGTCTTAACTAAAACAAAATCTTAGACACAGAAGTGTTCATAACGTCATGACTAAGAAGAGTTAACACAGAAACAAAAACAGGGGTTTTACCTGGTTATACAAACCTCCACAGGCAGTGAGCAGGCCTTGCAGGCTTGGCTCAAGCTCCAGCTGGAGTCCATGGTCCAATTAGCAATGATTAGGCCAAGGTGGCCTCACCAACTGGCCCATTTCTGATCCTGTTTCAAACTGGCCCACTCTCCAGTTCCTTATTTTGTGAAACATAATGAGAGCAAGCAGATCGCAAACAAGCAAGTGGGGTCCGGAATGCTTCCTGTACACACTGCAAAGATTGTCTGGGCCATTCTTAAGCAGCTACGGAGTGGTTGGTGGGTGAAGTTGCTGAGCTTGTTTAAAGATACAGAAACTTAATAGACAGTGTTGGAGCCCTTAGAGGGGAAGCCAGGTTCCCTTGAGGAAGGACCGTAAGACACTGCCACATGTTTATACAGTAGCTTCTCCTCCAAGCCTTCCCAAGGGAACGTGCATTCATTTACCACAGTGACTATGCATAGGGGGAAGGGGACAAACTAGTGCTTTTTGAGGATGACTCGTCATTGGCCCTGAGATGACACAGACACCTAAGGATCCAGTGCTACTAGGAGCTAGTCAGAGTGAAGGCTTATAGAGGCCAATGATAACTGTTTTTCCCTAACAGGACCGCCAACCAAGATTACCACATTCCTGGGAGAACTGCAGGGATCACTGCCTCCTTCCCTGGCTTACGAGGTGTAAGGGTGGAGATTTCTACCACAGCCTCGTTAACGCACCAAACTGAACATATGAATGTGCATATGAGATGGGGAGAGAAGCACCATAAACCCATTCAGGTGGCAACTGTAGCTACTGTTACTTAAGCAGAGTCGTAGGGAAGGTGAAAGAACTTCCAGGAGAGGAACTGAACCTGTGACCAAGTGGAACATTTCAGAGAGCTAAGTAGAAGCTGCCCTTGCCTGTCTGTGAACCTGGCAGCCAAGAGAAACTAAGAGCCCAGTTGATGCCTAGTGATAAAATTAGGGGGGGGGCATGGGAATTCCCTGGTGGTCCTGTGGTTAGGACTCTGAGCTTTCACTGCCAAGGGCCTGGGTTCGATCCCTGGTTGGGGAACTAAGATCCCACAGGCTGCGCAATGCAGCCAAAACAACAACAAAAGAAGTTAGGGGGCATGAAGACTGGCCAGAATACAAGAGTGATCCCTAAAATCATGGTAAGGACAGAAGAACAGAAAGCATCAAGGAGACAAATAGCATTTTAAATTTGTGCCAGCACTGTGATACCACAGGGCTGGCTTAACTGTATCACATGCGCCCAGAGATTTTCTCACCTGCAAATACAAACTGTGTATGTATAGAGCCTCCATGGGACTCTATTAGGGAAGAGTGTAACCAAAGAAAATAGGCAATAGCCCTTGGATCTAAGGACCTGAACTTCACTGGCCTCAGTCTCTCAGGCAGAGGCATAAAAGGGTTGCCTGAGCCAAGTAGTAATGTAAATCTTCCTAAAGGAACTCCATGCTTGAGGGTCCCCAAGGACCATCTCACGTGACTACAAATAAGAGTTGCCTAGATATGACATTCTCAAAAACTTCATTATTTTCATATAACCCATTATCACAGATAGAAGAGTTTCAAAAGGCATAATGTAAGAACTATTTAAATGGCAATAGACATAAATTATTTTGGTCACTGTGAAAAAACTACCTAATTTATATGATTGGTAGGCAGTATCTTTAGCATGTTCAATTCAGCAGTGTCTGTGGAAGGGAGACAATTGAAGCACTAAGTAGATAGTGCATTATCCCCCCGGAGTCAGGCAGGCACTTAAAGATACACATTAAAAAATTCCAGGTCCTATTTGGACAGAAATACGGGTCTTCTAGGATTACGGTGGATTATCATAAACTCAAGTCATGACACAATAGTACTATGTGCGTCACTGCCATGATTAGACTTCTACTTCTGGATCTAAAGGACACAAAAATAAAGCTCGGGACACTAGATTTAGAGAAAAACATCATTTTAGCCTCCAAAGGGAAGATCCCTAAGGCCACGCCAGTTGATAAACCACTTAAAAGATTTGGCCCCATTATTATCGTAACACTAACCAATGTTTCTCCGAAGGCTTGAAGGACTTTGTAAAGTGTCTTAAAATCACAACTTCCTTCTAGAGAGTGAGCTAAGCACGAAGGTGAATGTGGTTAATGTTCTATATACAATGAACCATTTATCAATTTTCCAATATCCCAGTTACACACATTACAAGTTTTTGGTCAAGATAAAGGTCAGTGTCTAGCGTTCTCAGCAAGAGAACTTTAGCTGATTCCAGAGAAGTAGAGGAATGTCCTTTGTTATTGGGGTGAGTTATTTGGGGCAACTTCATTTTTAGCCTTCATTCCCAAATGGACTCATCTCGTCATTTAATAGCATCCTACCATTCAAGCTGCTCAGCCAGTTCTGAGAAAGGATTGATCTGTGTCAGCATCAGGAGCACGGTGGACGCTGGTGGAGCAGATGTGTACTCTTCTCTGTACTTACTTTCAGCTCTTGCTTTGCCCTTTATTGTCTGTTTGAAATTTAACTTTAATGGAATCAGAATGGCATTTACCCAGGGATCAGCTCCAGGTTTGTGTGAAACTCACAGAAATAAAGGTTATGACATAGCAAGTCTACTAATCACTTTTCGTGTTTGGAATTGACTAACAGTTATCTTTGAGTAGAAGAGATTAAGGATGTCACATATTTATCCTGAGGTAAGAGAAATGAATCATTCCTTTACTCACTTTGCCCCCTGCCATCAACTACCATGTGAGCCTATGCTGTGACCCCAGAGTCGCAATCCAGAACTCCAACATAGCATAGCATAGGGAAGGGCCCATTCTATTGAAACATAAGCTGCGTAACTGTGAGAGGCCAACCAGACATCCAGAAGTAGAGACTGAGTTGGCAGCTGGAGAGGCAGGGCTGGAACATGGAAGAAAGGTTTGAGTGCCCAAATATGGCAAAAACGGAATCAAGAAGTGCTGTAAGTATCCCACAGTCTGCTGCGAGAGGCCGGGTTAGGATGAGAACTGAATGCTCCCTCTCCTTCTAATAATAATAGCGAGACTTGCTAACTCAGGTACTTTATAAGTGTCACAGGATGAAGAAACTTTTATTATTTTAAATAGTTGGCTCCTGAATTTCTCTTAGAAGAATTGTCTTCCTTTGGAGGAGTATCTTGATAAGTGATTAGGGGGGAAAGCCCCTATTAGGGCTCTGTTTTGAAGTGCCTTCCGGACTTCAGAGGAGAGAGAAAGTGTCCCTGTATAATCTACTATGGAGATCTAACTCCGGAAAGGGAATAGGAGAGCAAAGGAGAATGGGAGGGAGTGAAGAGTAGCAGTATGGAGACAGACTCAAGACTTGGAAAAAATGCAATACGGCAAAGAAATAGTACAAGAGTGCCATTGACTCTTCCCTCCAGGAAGAAATTGCTAATATAATCCCCCCTCCACTTCTCCCTACTGGTTTTCTGTAAAAATCACTGAATGATTTTTTTAATAATGGCTTTTAAGTTATACTTTAAAATTAAGAAAAGTTTTCTTGAAGAAACCACAGAAAGAAGAGAGGTCCTCACTGGAGCTTATACAGTGTAGCACAGCTAAAGATCACACAGAAGGGAGCCAAGTGACCCCAGGGTGTAAGATCCCAGGGGATCAAACAGCTCTAGAGAAAGCCTTCAGATTTCCACATACTGTTAAACTGGCAAAGGTTTAAGCCAATCTGCCCCAGACCTTGAGGGGCAGGTAGGTCTCAGGTTGGCATCTAGATGAAAAAGCCATCTCACTCAATTCTCGTAATAGCTCTATGGGGAAGATTCTATTGTCAGCTGCATTCTGAAGATGAGGAACTTTAGACCCAGAATCATTCCCAAGGTCACATAGCTAGTAATAAATTGCAGGGCAGGACTACATCACGGATTCCAACCGTTGGTACAATCTCAACCAGTATAACGTAAACTTTGCCTCATATTTTGAGATTGAATACTTGCATAGCCAAATCCTCCCCACCCTTTTAGTTTTCCTCCCCCAAACTACACTGATCTCTCTCACTCCGATTCCGCATTCTTCACTCACTCTACAGCCCCTTCTCTTCAGCACTTAAACATGATCCGATCTTGCCCATCTTTGTAACAAAGAAGCTTCTTCGACTATGTTTTCCTAATTCTTTTTTCTCATATTCAAATGTCTTGAAATGCTGTCTGTATTTTTTCTCTGCTCTCTCTTTTTTCATTCATGTTTCTCCTGCTGCATCTGCCTGTTTTCTCTACCTAGGTGGGTGATGGCCTCCTAATCGCAATACTCAGTAGACACCGGCAGCCTTCACTTTATTTTCTTTCTCTGCAGCATCTGACACTCTTCCCAAAGCCCCACCTCTATCTCTGTGGCACCTCTTAGATTTGATTTTATACTTGCATCTCTGACCCTCTGTCTGTCTCCTTCCTATATTCCTCTATTTCTAGTCATTCTTAAAATGGTAATGTGTTCATTGGTTTCTGCTACTCCCAACCTCTACCTGGGGTACTTATCCCAGAGTCTATAGATCAGCCTCATATGGTGGTAAGGGAGCCTCCTGAAACTGACACAAATTATTTTGCATATGTACGTTTTCTCTCATTCAATATTATTTATTTCCATAAATATTTATGGAGAATCTGCATTGTGCTAGGCATTCTTCTAGGTCCTTGAAATAAAGCAATTAAAAAAAAACCCACAAAGATACCTGTGAACTTATAATAGGCAATAAGCTATGAACAAAATAAATAAATAAATCATATAATGTTTGAAGACATAAAAAGCTACAGAAAAAAATATAGAACAAGGTAAAAGGGATCACAAGGAACAGGGGAGTGGGGGGCAGGCAGCTGGTAATCCTAAATAGGGTAGTTAGGGTAGATTTCATTGAGAAGATAATGGTTAATCAAAGACTTCAAAGATGTGAAGAGTTAGCCATGTATATAACAAGTAAGGCAGAAGGAACAGCAAGTACAAAGGTCCTAAGGCATGTGCATGTTTGAGATGCCCAAGGAACAGCAAAGGAGCAAAGGGAGCATACACAGTAAAGGATGAACTCAGAAAGGTGATGATGACTCAGGTCATGCAGGGATTTTTAGATCGTTATAGCACTTTTATGCTGAGTGAAATAAGGAGCCATTATAGTGTTCTGAGCTTAGAAGGTTTGCAATCAAGCTTATGTTTTAAAAGGATCACTCTGGCTAGTATATTCAGCATGGACGTAAAGAGGCAGAGGTAAAGTCAGGGAGACCAGTCAAGAGGCTATTGCAGTTATCCACACGAGATGTTGGTGGTTTGGACAAGGATGGGAATGATGATGTGTGAGAAGTGTTCACTTCCCTATTATGTTTGCAAGTTATATCCAACAGTATTTTCTAATAAACCAGATATAGGATATGAGAAATAAAAGAGTTAAGCACAACTCAAGATTTTCGGCTCTAGCATCTGGTAGAACAGAGCTGCCATCAACTGAGATGAGGAAGTCTGTGGGTAGATAATGTTGAGAGGGGAGGAAGTGTCAGGAGGTCAGTTCTGGGCTTGTAAAGTGTGAAATATCTATTACACATCTAAGTGGAAATATTGAGCACGTAGTTGAATATACAAGTCTGTATTCAGGAGAATGTTCTAGACAGAAGTCATAAATTTGGGAGACAGTAGCACATAACCAGTATTTAAAACTAAGTAACAGGATGATATGACTAAGGAAATGAGTTTTGATGGGGAATAGAACAGAACCAAAAATTGAGATCTAGGGTACTCAAATATTAAGAGGTAAGACACGAGAAAAGGCAATTTAGAAGGAGCAACAGCAAAGTTGGAGAAAAACAAAGAAGGCTGGATGCCAAAGATAGTACCCGGAAGGAGGGAGTCATCAACTATGTCAAGTGCTACATAGAGGGACAATGAGACCTGAAATGGATTTGACCACATGGAGGCTGATGGTCACTTTGACAAGAGCAGTTTTGGTGGAATGGAAAAGATGAGGGCCTCATTGGAGGAGGATTAAGAATGAACAAAAGGAGAATTAGAATTCTGCAGCAAAGAGGAGCAAAAATGATGGTGAAAAAGGTTATTTTTAAAATGGAGAATATTTCAGTTGGTGTGTTGGTGGGAATGATTGAGCAAAGAGTGGAAAATTGATGAGATAAGAGAGAAAACTGCTGCAGTGATGTCTTTGTGTAGGCAAGATGATAAAGGACCTAATGCACACACATTTGGAATGTCTGGTTTGCAATAGGAGCATGAAGACCTTATTTATGATAATGGACAAGGAAGCAGAGTATGTGTGCTAGATCTGATAGATGTTATAGAGGATTCTGTAGATGTTTTCATGTAAATTATCCAATTTTCTAATTTTCTCACTGAAAGAGAAAGCAAATTCATCTCCTAAAAGTGAGGAAGGGATTGGGGTGAGGCCATCTAGTGTAATAAGAGAGAAGGAAATCTTACCTGGTTGCCAGGCAGCTCTTGAAGGACCCACTTGCAATCCAAGGTCAAGAATGTTAAAATGAGACCAGTCAGTAAAGTTGTGTGTTCTTTCCAACTACAGTCAGTTGCACAGGTTCAGGCACTTATAGTGGGCAAAGGGTTGGATGTAACCAGTGCTATTGTTTATCAACTAAGTGCAATGAAGCAAGAGGGAGTAGGAAAGTGATTAGAAGGACTGACCATAAATTTAAGGTGTACAAGCAGGGATCATGAGCAATGAAGGAATAAGTTATAGTGAAAAAATGGTGAAATACGACTTAATGAAAAATATGTAAACATGGAACTGTTGGACCTGGTGGGGTAGACACATCATTGGAATTAGTATACTAGAGGGAGTAAGCTGTCAATATAGGAAGTAGTGGTCAGAGAGTGGAATGAATGAAATTAAGATTCTGGAGGGGTTGGATGTACTGAGAGTGACAAGGTCTAGAGTATGATCATGTGAGTGATCAGGTTGTCAAAGAATTTAATACCTACAAGCTGGTGAAGATCCACGTTTCCACATCGTTTCCACAATAACTACCCTGGTTCTAAATATTGCATGTTTTGAGATGATTTTCTGTTTGTACAATCAGCTTAGATACTCTCTACCTGTTGGCTGTCCCCACTTAGATGTGGAACAAGTACCTCAAATAGAACACGTCCTGGGGTGAACTCATCATTTTACTCTTCCCCTGCCCCTCCACCAGCAGAACCAGAAAATGATGTCATTTATTTAATGTACCTAAGGCAGAAACAAGGACTTACTAGACTCCTTTCCCAACCAGCAACATTAAAATAATTAACAACCTTTGTTGGTTTAATCTCATGAATCTATATTTTTTTAACATCTTTATTGGAATATAATTGCTTTACAATGGTGTGTTAGTTTCTGCTGTATAACAAAGTGAATCAGTTGTACATATACATATATCCCCATATCTCCTACCTCTTGCATCTCCCTCCCACCCTCCCTATCCCAGCCCTCTAGGTGGTCACAAAGCCCCTAGCTGATCTCCCTGTGCTATGCGGCCGCTTCCCACTAGCTATCTATCTTGAATCTATATTTTAAACTGTCTTCTTTCTCCAGTCCCACTTCCACCGTCTGGAATGCATACCCTTACCATGTCAAAACTGGATTACTGCAGTAACTTCCCAGCCTCTTTGCTCAGGTTTTGTCCATTTTCAAACCCATCTTCCATATTCCTTTGGGAGTATTATTTCTAAAATGCAAACCTCCTTAAAGTGTTTCACTGGAGGAGGATTTCAGGACCAAATCCACCCTCCTTTAGCAAAGCTAGGCAGCTGCGTATTATCTCGTGCTGCCTAACTCCAGCCTTGAATTCCCCTACCTGCCCCACCCCACATTCAGCTGGCACTCCAGCCACATCGAATTACAACCAATTTCTCCAAGACACTCTCCTTATTCATAAATCTTCACCTTTGCAAGTACTTTTCTGTCTCCCAGAAATGCCCATCCCCATTCCATCACCTTCTTCACCTCCTTAACTATGGCTCATCCTTCATAGTGAACTCAAGCAGGTCCTCTTCCAAAAGCCTTCTCAGAGGTTCTTAGTGCATTTAGGATCTCATTATACGTCCCCAAAGCCTCCTGTTGATGAATGGATAAAGAAGATCTGGTACATATATACAATGGAATATTACTCAGCCATAGAAAGAAATGAAATTGAGTTATTTGTAGTGAGGTGGATGGACCTAGAGTCTGTCATACAGAGTGAAGTAAGTCAAAAAGAGAAAAACAAATACCGTATGCTAACGCATGTATATGGAATCTAAAAAAAATGGTACTCATGAACCTAGTGGCAGGGTAGGAATAAAGACACAGACATGGAGAACGGACTTGAGGACACAGGGTCTGGGGGGAAGGGGAAGCTGGGGCGAAGTAAGACTAGCATTGACATATATACGCTACCAAATGTAAAATAGATAGCTAGTGGGAAGCAGCTGCATAGCACAGGGAGATCAGCTCGGTGCTTTGTGATGACTTAGAAGGGTGAGGTAGGGAGGGTGGGAGGGAGACGCAAGAGGGAGGGAATATGGGGCTATATGTATGCATATGGCTGATTCACTTTGTTGTACAACAGAAACTAGCAGAGCATTGTGAAGCAATTATACTCCAATAAAGATCTATAAAAACAAAAGACTTTTTCATATTGTAAATTAGTTATTTTTAATTTGTCTTTCTCCCCTCTGAGCTGTGAACCCGTTGAGGGCAGAACATTGTTTTTTTAGTCAAACTTCCCATACTTCTTAACATAACATCTGAGTACACAACAGGTAAACAGTATGGGCTTTCTGAATGAATGATTGGCACTTAATTGAATCCTACTGTTATGGTGGGTGAAGTATATGTTCACATCCTGGGATCCCAATTACATGAAAATTCCTAAGAATAGCAATTATTTTGTAGTCCCCAAAGTATATAGAAAACTGTTGGCATAGATAAGGTACACTGGATTGGTTTCATTCAGCTACAGCAAATATTTGGCTCTAGGCTCAGTATCTACCTTTCTGGCAACTGGACAAAATTGTTTTTCTACATTAAATTTACACGAAAGAAAGAAGCACGTGTATTTGATGACTGAAATAAAATACCAAACCTCCTAAAATGAAATCGATTTTTTTGCAAGCAAATTGCATGAGGTTATCTTAACTATGTGATAAAATTGGCAAAAGACTCCAGAGACGGAAAACTTCCAAACAAAAGGAAATGATAGTCACTTTGACGTTAAAAAAAAAAGAATTAAATTCTCTGACTTTGTGCCATTGCCTAATTGCAGCAAATCACCTTCACTTACTTAGCCAACGGTTCTCGGCTTCCAGCCGCTCCTCCCCCAGCAAGCCAGCCGCAAGCAGGCAGCAGCTGCCGCCAGGAGCTCAGCTGCCCTCCAGCACCAGCTCCCCTGTTTCTTTCTTTCTCCTGATCAAGACCTGCAGTGGGATTCCAGCAGAGGGACCAGCATGGGTGTGAACCATCTAGGATACCCCCTCTAGGTCCACAAATGGAATATATTATCAGAAACGGGAGAATGACGGAGCAATTGAATAGCAGGCTGTTAAGGTCTATCACTGGAGCTTTGTTTACTTCATTCACCGTTATGGAATTTCTGGTTAGTACATGCTCGATGCCGAACTGTGCTGAGCGGGCACCAGGGTGCATAGCAGAAGACACTGAAGAAGGAGTGCAGGGACAGAAAATGTGTGGTTTAGAGTCAGGCAGACGTGAGCTGGAATCTCAGCTCGGCGTTTGACTCACCACCCACATTACTGTATGTCAGTTAGCCTGTTTGAGCCTGGATTTCTTCATCTATAAAATAAAGATTATATCTCCCAGAAAGGGCTGTTGTGAAGAGGTACTGAGATCACACGTAGAAGGTGCCTAATAAGGAGCTTGACAGAGCCGACAATTAATAAAGGAGAGCTGTTCTCCCAAGGAGTGTACAATTCACTTGGGAGACAGAAATTTACATAATTTACCATGATAAAATGTTACAAATATTATTAAGCAAACCCCATGGTTTGAAACACGAGAATAATTCATCCTGCTGGATGGGGTGGTAGGAAGACGTTACAACCAAGCCTCTGGATTTTGCTGTCTGACTCTAGCATAACCATCAGCTGACAAACAGGCTCTGGTAGCTCTGTCATAAGAGTAAATAAATAAATCTTCCTTTGACCTCACACCCCCTCCAGCTACTTGTTCTTCTCCCTCCCCTTCACAGCGAAACTTATGGAAATATTTGCTGCATCCACCTCCCGTTTTCTCTTCAACACACTCCCATCTGGCTGATGTCCTTTCCACTGAAATGACAAGTTGCTTCCACTTTGGCCACTCTTTTCAGGCTTTGTACCATCTCTTCCTCCCCTGCCAGGGTCCAAGACAGGTCCTCTTCTTTCTTCCCTGAATTTCCTCCTTTAGATGATCTCATCTAGTCCCTTGACTTTAAATACAATTTATTCACTGATGATTCCCAGATCTACATCTTCAGCCCAACTCTCTCTAGAGCACCAAAAATCTTTTCCACCCAGCTGCTGATTCAGCCCGACCACACTGATGGGCTTCCCGAACTTAACAGTTCTAACACAACTACGGATCCCACCAAACCTCCCCCACAAGACAAAAAATACCTGTTTCTTTCTTATTCTTTCCTGTCTTGTAAGTTGATACCACAGTCGGTCACCTTTGATTGCCCTTGTTCCTTCACCTCCTGTTTCTGATCCATCATCGAGGCCTGTTGACTCTACCTCCTTGTTTGTGTCCTTCTGTGTCCACTGTAACCACCATCGCCAAGCCACAGCCAGCCTTCACCTAGACCACTGCAAGAGCCTCTTAACCCATCTTACAGCTTCCCGTTCTTCCTCCCTCCTCTCTCCACAAAGTCTCCGCTAGTCTCCACCAAGTAGTTCATGTGATTTCATAAAACGCACTCCCCTTTTTCACAGCCTACCATGCCTTCCCGTTTCATTTGGGAAAAAACCTCAGTGCCTTACCGTGACCTCGGACGCCTTGCACTGTCTGGCCCCATGAACCTCTCTTCCCCTCCTGCCTTTCTCCAGTGCCCTCACTGTGCCCCAGGCACAAAGGGCTTCTTTCCATTTCTCAAATGCACCCGTTTATTCCTGTTTAGGGGGAAAATTAAATTTGTGTTTTGCTCTATGCCACACTCTCCTCCCAGTCTCTGAATGGCTGAGTCTTTCTCATGGTTCAGGTATCAGCTCAAATGCACCCCCTCAGAAAGGTGACTCCTCAACTGCCCATTATAGAGAAGCCTTGCACCACCCCCATCACTGTCCAGTATGTTACCCGTTCTGTCTTCTGCACAACACTAATTCCTTTTCAAATTATGTTACTCATGCGCTGGTTTATTGTTTCTCTCTCTCTCTCTCTAAAATTTGAGAGAGAAGGGATTTTTAAAATTAATTTTTAATTAATTTTTATTGGAGAGGCTGGATCTTGAGCTGCTTTGTTTATTGCTGTATGTCCAGTGCCTGGATCAGTGTGTGGCACTTGACAAGCATTCACACAATATTTGTTGAATAACTTAACACAGTTTTGGAAGAGTTTGGTTACAGGAGTTATTGGATTGACTAATTAAATCTTAAGGCGGGGGAGGGGTGAATAGATAGAGCACAAAGGACTCTTAGGGCACTGAAACTACTCTGTATGATACTGTAAGGGTGGACACATGTCATTATACATTTCTCCAAACCCACAGAATATACAACATCAAGAACGAATCCTAACGTAAACTATGAACTTCGGATGATAATGATGTGTCAATGTAGGTTCACCAGTTGTAATAAATGTACCACTCCGGTAGGGTATGCTGATAATGGAAGAGGCTATGCGTGTATGGGGGCAGAGAGTATATGGGAAATCTCCGTAACTTCCACTCAGTTTTGCTGTGAAGTTAAAACTGGTCTAAGAAATAAAGCATACTTGGGCTTCCCTGGTGGCGCAGTGGTTGAGAGTCCGCTTGCCGATGCAAGGAACATGGGTTCGTGCCCTGGTCCAGGAGGATCCCACATACCACAGAGCAGCTGGGCTCGTGAGCCATGGCCACTGAGCCTGTGCGTCCAGAGCCTGTGCTCCACAACGGGAGAGGCCACAACAGTGAGCCCGTGTACAGCAAAAAAAAACAAAAAAAAAAGAAAAAAACAACTTTATGATTTCACTTACTTATGCCCCCTTATTCCACTTGCAAATGTAATTGAGAATCTGCTGAATGGTAAAACCATTGCTTATGTTAAAATGATTTTACTCATAGACCATCTTTGTGCTTCTGCAAGAGTAGGGCTCAGTAACTGGTAAGCAATAAAGGCACAATTAGGGGTGCCAGGGTACCTCACCCACCTCAAAGGGATCATACACAAAACAATATCCTTGAGGCACTTCTCTACCTTGAGTGAGGGTGAGGGTGCATATTATCCTGAAACTATTTATTTATTTATTTATTTTTGCGGTACGCGGGCCTCTCACTGCTGTGGCCTCTCCAGTTGCGTAGCACAGGCTCCGGACGCGCAGACTCAGTGGCCATGGCTCACGGGCCCAGCCACTCCGCGGCATGTGGGAAGTTCCCGGACCGGGGCACGAACCCGTGTCCCCTGCATCAACAGGCGGACTCTCAACCGCTGCGTCACCAGGGAAGCCCTATTTATTTTTTTATACAGCAGGTTCTTATTAGTCATCAATTTTATACACATAAGTGTAAACATGTCATTCTCAATCTCCCAATTCATCACACCACTACACCCCCCACCCCCCGCTGCTTTCCCCCTTGGTGTCCATACGTTTGTTCTCTACATCTGTGTCTCTATTTCTGCCCTGCAAACCGGTTCATCTGTACCATTTTTCTAGGTTCCACATATATGCGTTAATATGCGATATTTTTTTTCTTTATGACTTACTTCACTCTGTATGACAGTCTCTAGATTCATCCACGTCTCTACAAATGACCCAATGTCGTTCCTTTTTATGGCTGAGTAATATTCCATTGTATATATGTGCCACATCTTTATCCATTCATCTGTTGATGGGCATTTAGGTTGCTTCCATGACCTGGTTACTGTAAATTGTGCTGCAATGAACATTGGGGTGCATGTGTATTTTTGAATTATGGTTTTCTCAGGGTGTATGCCCAGTAGTGGGGTTGCTGGGTCATGTGGTAGCTCTGTTTTTAGTTTTTTAAGGAACCTCCATACTGTTCTCCATAGTGGCTGTATCAATTTACATTCCCACCAGCAATGCAAGAGGGTTCTCTTTTCCCCACACCCTCTCCAGCATTTGTTGTTTGCAGATTTTCTGAAGATGCCCATTCTAACTGGTGTGAGGTGATACCTCACTGTAGTTTTGATTTGCATTTCTCTAATAATTAGTGATGTTGAGCAGCGTTTCATGTGCTTCTGGGCCATCTGCAAGTCCTCTTTGGAGAAATGTCTATTTAGGTCTTCTGCCCAGTTTTGGATTGGGTTGTTTGTTTTTTTAATATTGAGCTGCATGAGCTGTTTATATATTTTGGAGATTAATCCTTTGTTGATTTATTTGCAAATATTTTTTCCCATTCTGAGGGTTGTCTTTTCATCTTTTTTGTAGTTTCCTTTGCTTTGCAAAAGCTTTTAGGTTTCATTAGGTCCCATTTGTTTATTTTTGTTTTTATTGCCATTACTCTAGGAGGTGAGTCAAAAAGGATCTTGCTGTGATTTATGTCAAAGAGTGTTCTTCCTATGTTTCCCTCTAAGAGTTTTATAGTGTCTGGTATTACATTTATGTCTCTGATCCATTTTGAGTTTATTTTTGTGTATGGTGTTAGGGAGTGTTCTAATTTCATTCTTTTACATGTAGCTGTCCAATTTTCCCAGTGCCACTTATTGAAGAGACTGTGCTTTCTCCATTGTATATCCTTGCCTCCTTTGTCATAGATTAGTTGACCATAAGTGTATGGGTTTATTTCTGGGCTTTCTATCCTGTTCCATTGACCTATATTTCTGTTTTTGTGCCAGTACCATATTGTCTTGATTACTGTAGCTTTGTAGTATAGTCTGAAGTCAGGGAGTCTGATTCCTCCAGCTCCGTTTTTTTCCCTCAAGACTGCTTTGGCTATTCGAGGTCTTTTGTGTCTCCATACAAATTTTAAGATTTCTTGTTCTCGTTCTGTAAAAAATGCCATTGGTAATTTGATAGGGATTGCATTGAATCTGTAGATTGCTTTGGGTAGTATAGTCATTTTCACAATATTGATTCTTCCAATCCAAGAACATGGTATATCTCTCCATCTGTTGGTATCATCTTTAATTTCTTTCAACAGTGTCTCATAGTTTTCTGCATACAGGTCTTTTGTCTCCCTAGGTAGGTTTATTCTTAGGTATTTTATTCTTTCTGTTGCAATGGTAAATGGGAGTGTTTCGTTAATTTCTCTTTCAGATTTTTCGCCATTAGTGTATAGGAATGCAAGAGATTTCTCTGCATTAATTTTGTATCCTGCTACTTTACCAAATGCATTGATCAGCTCTAGTAGTTTTCTGGTGGCATCTTTAGGATTCTCTAAGTATAGTACCATGTCATCTGCAAACAGTGACAGTTTTACTTCTTCTTTTCCAATTTGTATTCCTTTTATTCTTTGATTGCCATGGCTAGAACTTCCAAAACTATGTTGAAAAATAGTGGTGAGAGTGGACATCCTTGTCTTGTCCCTGATCTTAGAGGAAATGATTTCAGTTTTTCACCATTGAGAATGATGTTTGCTGTGGGTTTGTCGTATATGGCCTTTATTATGTTGAGGTAGGTTCCCTCTATGCCCACTTTCTGGAGAGTTTTTTTATCATAAATGGGCATTGAATTTTGTCAAAATTTTTCTGCATCTATTGGGATGATCATATGGTTTTTCCTCTTCAATTTATTAATATGGTGTATCACATTGATTGATTTGTGTATACTGAAGAATCCTTGCATCCTTGGGATAAATCCCACTTGATCATGGTGTATGATCCTTTTAATGTGTTGTTCGATTCTGTTTGCTAGTATTTTGTTGAGGATTTTTGCAGCTATATTCATGAGTGATATTAGTCTGTAATTTTTTTTTTGTAGTATCTTTGTCTGGTTTTGGTATCAGGGTGATGGTGGCCTCACAGAATGAGTTTGGGAGTGTTCCTTCCTCTGCAATTTTTTGGAAGAGTTTGAGAAGGATGGGTGTTAGCTCTTCTCTAAATGTTTGATAGAATTCACCTGTGAAGCCATCTGGTCCTGGACTTTTGTTTGTTGGAAGATTTTTAATCACAGTTTCAATTTCATTACTTGTGATTGGTCTGTTCATATTTTCTATTTCTTCCTGGTTCAGTCTTGGAAGGTTATACCTTTCTAAGAATTTGTCCATTTCTTCCAGGTTGTCCATTTTATTGGCATAGAGTTGCTTATAGTAGTCTCTTAGGATGCTTTGTATTTCTGCAGTGTCTGTTGTAACTTCTCCTTTTTCATTTCTAATTTTATTGATTTGAGTCCCCTCCCTCTTTTTCTTGATGAGTCTGGCTAATGGTGTATCAATTTTGTTTATCTTCACAACGAACCAGCTTTTAGTCTTATTGATCTTTGCTATTGTTTTCTTTGTTTCTATTTCATTTTTTTCTGCTCTGATCTTTATGATTTCTTTCCTTCTGCTAACTTTGGGTTTGGTTTTTTCTTCTTTCTCTAGTTCCTTTAGGTTAAGGTTAGATTGTTTATTCGAGATTTTTCTTGTTTCTTGAGGTAGGCTTGTATAGCTATAAACTTCCCACTTAGAACTGCTTCTGCTGCATCGCATAGGTTTTGGATTGTCGTGTTTTCATTATCATGTGTCTCTAGGTATATTTTGATTTCCTCTTTGATTTCTTCAGTGATCTCTTGGTTATTTACTAATGTATTGTTTATCCTCCATGTGTTTGTGTTTTTTACGCTTTTTTCTTGTAATTTCTTTCTAATCTCATAGCATTTTGGTCAGAAAAGATGCTTGATATGATTTCAATTTTCTTAAATTTACTGAGGGTTGATTTGTGACCCAAGATGTGATCTATCCTGGAGAATGTTCTGTGTGCACTTGAGAAGAAAGTGTAATCTTCTATTTTTGGATGGAATGTCCTATAAATATCAATTAAATCTATCTGGTCTATTGTGCCATTTAAAGCTTGTGTTTCCTTATTAATTTTCTGTTTGGATGATCTGTTCATTGGTGTAAGTGAGGTGTTAAAAGTCCCCCACTATTATTGTGTTACTGTTGATTTCCTCTTTTACAGCTCTTAGCAGTTGCCTTATGTATTGAGGTGCTCCTATGTCTGGTGCATATATATTTATCATTGTTATATCTTCTTCTTGGATTGATCCCTTGATCATTATGTAGTGTCCTTCCTTGTCTCTTGTAACATTCTTTATATTAAAGTCTATTTTATCTGATATGAGTATTGCTAGTCCAGCTTTCTTTTGATTTCCATTTGCATGGAATATCTTTTTCCATTCCTTCACTTTCAGTCTGTATGTGTCCCTAGATCTGAAGTGGGTCTCTTGTAGACAGCATATATATGGGTGTTGTTTTTGTATCCATTCAGCAAGCCTGTGTCTTTTGTTTGGAACATTTAACCCATTCACGTTTAAGGTAATTATAGATATGTATATTCTTATGACAATTTTCTTAATTGTTTTGGGTTTGTTTTTGTAGGTCCTTTTCTTCTCTTGTGTTTCCCACTTAGAGAAGTTCCTTTAGCATTTGTTGTAGAGCTGGGTTTTTTTGTGATGAATTCTCTTAGGTTTTGCTTGTCTGTAAAGTTTTTGATTTCTCCATCGAATCTGAGTGAGATCATTGCCGGGTAGAGTACTCTTGGTTGTAGGTTCTTCCCTTTCATCACTTTAAGTATATCATGCCACTCCCTTCTGGCTTGTAGAGTTTCTGCTGAGAAATCAGCTGTTAACCTTATGGGAGTTCCCTTGTATGTTATTTGTCATTTTTCCCTTGCTGCTTTCAATAATTTTTCTTTGTCTTTAATTTTTGCCAGTTTAATTACTATGTGTCTTGGCATGTTTCTCCTTGGGTTTATCCTGTATGGGACTCTCTGCACTTCTTGGACTTGGGTGGCTATTTCCTTTCCCATGTTAGGGAAGTTTTCGACTATAATCTCTTCAAATATTTTCTTGGGTCTTTCCTCCCTCTCTTCTCCTTCTGGGTCCCGAATGTTGTTGCTTTTAGTGTTATAATGCAAATGTTGTTGCTTTTAGTGTTGTCCCAGAGGTCTCTTAGGCTGTCTTTATTTCTTTTCATTCTTTTTTCTTTATTCTGTTCCACAGCAGTGAATTCCACCATTCTGTCTTCCAGGTCACTTATCCGTTCCTCTGCCTCAGTTATTCTGCTATTTATTCCTTCTAGTGTAGTTTCAATTCAGTTATTGTGTTGTTCATCTCTGTTTTTTTGTTTTTTAATTCTTCTAGATCTTTGTTAAACATTTCTTGCATCTTCTCATTCTTTGCCTCCATCTTTTCCCCCGAGGTCCTGGATCATCTTCACTGTCATTATTCTGAATTCTTTTTCTGGAAAGTTGCCTATCTCCACTTCATTTAGTTGTTTTTCTGGGGTTCTATCTTGTTCCTTCATCTGGCACATAGGCCTCTGCCTTTTCATCTTGTCTGTCTTTTTGTGAATGTGGTTTTTGTTCCACAGGCTGCAGGATTGTAGTTCTTCTTGCTTCTGCTGTCTGTCCTCTGGTGGGTGAGGCTATCTAAGAGGCTTGTGCATGTTTCCTGATGGGAGCGACTGGTGATGGGTAGAGCTGGCTGTTGCTTTGGTGGGAAGAGTCAGTAAAACTTTAATCCATCTGTCTGCTGTTGGGTGGGACTGGGTTCCCTCCCTGTTGGTTGTTTGGCCTGAGGCGACCCAACACTGGAGCCTACCCAGGCTCTTTGGTGGGGTTCACACTGATGAGTACTTCCGAGAACTTCTGCTGCCAGTGTCCTTGTCCTCACAGTGAGCCACAGCCACCCCCTGACCCTGCAGGAGTCCCTCCAACACTAGCAGGTAGGTCTGGTTCAGTCTCCTATGGTGTCACTGCTCCTTCCCCTGGGTCCCGATGCACACACTACTTTGTGTGTGCTCTCCAAGATTTGAGTCTCTGTTTCCCCCAGTCCTGTTGAAGTCCTGCAATCAAATCCCACTAGCCTTCAAAGCCTGATTCTCTAGGAATTCCTCCTCCTGTTGCCAGACCCCCAGGTTGGGAAGCCTGATGTGGGGCTCAGAACCCCCACTCCAGTGGGTGGACTTCTGTGGTATAATTGTTCTGCAGTTTGTGAGTCACCCACCCAACAGTTATGGGATTTGATTTTATTGTGATTGCGCCCCTCCTACAATCTCACTGTGGTTTCTCCTTTGTCTTTGGATGTGGGGTATCTTTTTTGGTGAGTTCCAGTGTCTTCCTGTCGATGATTGTCCAGCAGCTAGTTGTCGAAACTCTTTTTTCCTAGACTAATGGGAAGTTTAAGAACAATGAGAGTATTTTATATCTTTCCAAATGCTAAGGTAAACCATACCCATTTAATAGGGGATGAAGCTCTGACAATTAAAGGGGGTGGGAGAAATTAAGAGACGATCTAAAGCAGTCATTTCTACAAAAATATATTCTAAGTAAATCAGGAATGCAGAGCCCTTTCTAAATATTCACTTCTCAGGAGGCTTCAAATGCTGTCACCAGACGTGTCTGTTCAAGGAAAGTTCCAGGCAATGGGAGCTTGAAGGCCAGATCCCCTGCCACCGTAGGAGAGGATTGGTGAAGGAGCTGGCACTCTAGCTTTCCTCCCCTAATTGCCCAGGTACTGAAGGTTTTTGACAGCCTAGTCACACTGTTCTGATTTATTCTATTCTGAAGGTGATCTTTACTCTATTTGTGATCTCATGAATTCTAAAAAACTAAGTCCCTCATGAAGAGTCACTTGGTGATATCTCTGCATCCAAATCTGAGACCTTGGAGGCCCAATAAGTGCAGAACCTAGGTCTCTAAATCAGTTTCCTAAGGCTTTCTCTAATTCATCAATGCAAACGTGCCACCACATCTGTAGGTCCCGTGTCCTTTGGGCAGTCTCTGGCAATGGTGAAAGAACACTGGACTGTCTTACATAGCCAGCATGAGATACTGTGTTCTCACTGGCCATTTAGACAACCAGCTTGGCATATGATCACTCTTCAACTCTTTGCCTCCTATATGAGGCTGATCATTTTCATATTGAGAACTGAAGCAACAGAGAAGTAATCTGTGAATCTGCCTTCCACATCCTATAATTCCAAGTCAGGTGACCCCACCACCACCAGCTTTGGTCCTGGGACACACGGTATTGAAAAAGTCAAGCAAGGTTCCAGAGAGTCTGGTTTGTAACTCTGTGATACTATCACTTTAAAACGGACAAGGTAAAAGTTGCTTTATTAAATTTTGACAACCCTCAAACAAAGTGAATACAATTCAAGGTGACACTTACTGTCAAGGAAATCTTGCTTCTTCAAGGAGAGTGTTTTTTCAACTCTGTTCCCATTAGAATCACTGGGGAGCTCTTTTTGAAAATATACTGAGAGGTTATGATTTAATTGGTCTGAGGTGGGCTGGTTATAATGAACTGCCATGGTTAAGAACTACCAACCTAAGGGGGTAAGTAGGAGCCTCCAGATTTCTAAAGCCCCATTGGGGGTTCCCAGCACTGCAGCAATGACCCTTGTAGCTAATAACACACAAATAAAAAGCAATCAAGTAACTGAAGAAATACAGCTCAATTAGCACTGAAAATTAGTGAGGTAAGGAAGATCCATTCTACAGGTAAAAGGTCTTAATCACAATTGTGTTGTGTCTACAGTTATTTTTGGTAAGTGAAACTGAGTGAAAATGCTCTGTTGTTAGTAACTTCTATCGGGTTTTGTTTCTTCCAATGATGCTTTTGTAACTGCACTTTTACTTTGTGAGTTTACCTTTTCCAAATTGACTTTCATAGTACTGAAACTCCGAGTTATCCCTCTGCCTGAAGCCCTGCTTTGATGTGTTTAAGGTAGGGGGAAAATCTCTTTCAAAGAATTTCAAGGCTATGTCAAAAACAGTTTAAAAGTTAGAAAAATATTGTCATAAAATTGCTATAGTCAGTAGTGTTTTGAGATGTCACAGCAGTACATTGAACACTTGAACGTACTGCTCAGTTTGTATTTTGTGGTTCATTGCAAGCTATTGACTTTTCAACTTAATTCTCTCAGAGTCCTGGAGGGGCTGTGCTGTTTTTGTTTTTTTTTTTTGCCATTTCTATACCCAGTCTCTCAGGTTCATTGCTAAGATATGAGGTTTGGTTGCCCACACACATTCAGGTCTCTGTGTTCACCCACTTGCACACAAACGCACTGGGCAGTCCACTTAGGATGCAGACGCCATTGGCCAGCCTTGGAGGTCACTGAGTCCTCCCCGGGGTGGGGGAGGAGAAGTATTTGTATGGAACCATCCATACTCAGCCCTCTTGCCCTTAGAGCTATGAAAGTGAATGAAGACCAACCAAATGAGGAAAGCAAAGGCAATTCTGAACTTGCTACAGCAAGGGTATCAGCCATCATCACTTGGTAGACAAAGGCAGGCACAGGAGTGGGAAAACTTCAGAGTGAAAAAAGGGGAAGACTTCAAGTGTACCCAGATTGGAGGATGTTGGCACAGAGAAGCCATGGGTGGGATAAGCAGAAGTGCTCTCTGATTGGTTAGAGGTACATATTTGGCTTTCTCTGGTTGGTCCTAAGTTGAACGTGGGGGCAAAAATTAGGGAAGCTGTCAATTATTTTATTTTTTTTAATATATTTTATTTATTTATTTTTGGCTGTGTTGGGTCCTCGTTGCTGTGCGGGTCTCCTTGTGGTGAGCAGGGGCTACTATTCGTTGTGGTGTGTGGGCTTCTCATTGCGGTGCCTTCTCCCGCCACGGAGCATGGGCTCTAGGCGCGCGGGCTTCAGTAGTTGCGGCTTGCCAGCTCCAGAGCACAGCCTCAGCAGTTGTGGCTTGTGGGCTCTAGAGCACAGGCTCAGTAACTGTGGCCCAGGGGCCCAGTTGCTCCGCAGCACGTGGGATCCTCCCGGACCAAGGCTCGAATCCATGTCCCCTGCACCGGCAGGTGGATTCCCAACCACTGCACCACCAGGGAAGCCCGGGAAGCTGTCAATTAGTAATCATGTCCTGGCCATTTAGGGCTGATTGTTACAGAAGTTATTGTTTAGCTTTGTGTCTTGTCACTAGAGCTAGAAATCTGGCTTCCTTCAAGTGTGACTTACTGTAGGCTGTGTTCTTCCTGCACTGCTTATTTTTTTAATTAATTAATTAATGGCTGCATTGGTCTTCATTGCTGCACGCGGGCTTTCTCTAGCTGCAGCAAGTGGGGGCTACTCTTCATTGCGGAGCACAGGCTCTAGGAGCAGGGGCTTCAGTAGTTGTGGCGTGCGGACTCAGTAGTTGTGGCTCGCGGGCTCTAGAGAGCAGGCTCAGTAGTTGTGGCACACATGCTTAGTTGCTCTGCAGCATGTGGGATCTTCTAGACCAGGGATCAAACCTGTGTCCCCCGCATTGGCAGGCGGATTCTTAACCACTGCGCCACGAGGGAAGTCCCTGCACTGCTTATTGTTGATAAGGGGTTGGTTTCCTGGGCAGGTTGCTTCAGGTTGTGGGTCGAAGTTCTGTTTTTGTCTGTGGCCTGGCCATTGTCTGTTTGTATATTCAGTCTCTCAGAACCAACAGAAAGTGGATTATGGGGGTTATTTAATCCTCTGCTTTCCAGTCTGCCCCACATTCTGACTGTAGCCACAAATATACTGATTTGGTTAGCCACAAATATACTGATAATTTTAGCCATTAAATATAACTTGTTTTCATATCGCAGAATAACTAGGAAAAGGTCCAGAAGCATCCTATTAGCTGCTTCATTTACCATGCTATTCTATCGGTGGGTAATCCTAAACTTTGGTTTAAAAGATAAAGCGGAAGCTGCCCTATGACAGGGCTTTCTTTACTTGCTTTGTGCCATGCACCGTGAGAGCTTAATACATGTATAATAATAACTTGGAAATAAGAAGGAGCAGCTATGGCAAAATCAAGATGCCTTGGCAGTAAATTCTTGATTTCTTTGAATGCAAATCAGAGAGTACTCACAGCTCTTCATCAAGAGCTCTTTGTGGCCCACTCTGCATCCTCTCCCTCTCCAGCTCCTCGAAGCACCACTTATCTGACGATGATGAAGCCTGAACCACAATCAGCAGCCCTGGCTCCATCAAGAGGAGCATCTCGTACCGTCAGGCTTGATTACCCCTCCAGTTCAGCTCAAAACATTTGCAGCTGGCAAGACGAGCCAACATGTATTTCAAAAGTAAATCTCTGTCCAATTTCTTTTGTCCTTAGAATGTCTGAACGTTGTAACAAATATTGTGCCCCATCAATCAGTTTCAGACACATGAAAGTGTTGATTATGCTGAGATTTAGGTTGTAATTGTAGTTGAGATTAATTTAGCCAGAGAATGGTAACCACCAACAGCACTAAACTTGAGGCTAAACACTTTTAAATACATTCTTCGGAGGAATTCATGCAGTCATGTGATCCAGATGTTATTTCCATTTCACAAATGAGGAGATTGTGAGCCTCAGTCAGGTCCAAGGGAACACAGCAAACAAACCGCACAGCTTTTAGTCCACGGATCAGCAACACTTGCTCCCAGTTACTCATGTATTACTCAGGGTTCTCCAGAGAAACATAACCAACAGGGAACTAGGAAAGCTGGGGATGTAAGTCAGTTTGAGTCCAAAAGCCTGAGAACCCCAGGAGCACTCGTTGTCCCAGCTCGGAGAGCAAATTTGCCCCTCTGCCTTTTTGTTTTCGCCAGGCCCTCAAAGGAATGGATGGGGCTTCCCTGGTGGAGCAGTGGTTGAGAGTCCGCCTGCCGATGCAGGGGACACGGGTTCGTGCCCCGGTCCGCGAAGATTCCACATGCTGCGGAGAGGCTGGGCCCGTGAGCCATGGCCACTGAGTCTGAGCGTCCGGAGCCTGTGCTCCGCAACGGGAGAGGCCACAACAGTGAGAGGCCCGCGTACCGCAAAAAAACAAAAAACAAGGGAATGGATGATGCCAACTCATATGTGAGTGTGATCTTTATTCAGTCTACCAAGTCAAACGCTAAATCTCTTCTAGAAACACCTTCACAGACACACCCAGAAATAATGTTTTACCGGCTATCTGGATATCCTACAGCCCGGTCAAGTTTACACATAAAATTAACCATCACAGATGCCTTATGTGGGCATGATACTCATAAAGATACTCACAGGTTGCTTCCTGGTTTTCACTTGGCCCAGAATAACCAAGGGCACAAGTTGTATGCAGTTATAGAAACAGCTACACACCAGGCAGGGTTTGTATGCCCAGGAGCCCTTTCCCATGCTGTCTAGCAAACCGTCCTTGATTCCTCCAAAATGGTAACACAAATTGCATTAAAATAGTATAAGCACATACAATAAATTCCTTCTACATAAGCTCACAGACCACATCCTGCCTCTGGGAGCAAAGTCATGGCATGTTTATCAACACTGCTGCCAAAACTGTCACTTAGAAGTCAACAGCGCCACATTCTGCACCTTCACTTCAGTTCCATGGTTAAAGTCACTTCTTGCTTTTGCTACTTTCGGTTCTCCTCCAACCATCTTATCGGTGTGATGTTTCTATATGTTTTGATGTTATCAGTATGAGATAGGGAATTTTTATTTACTTAGCAGTCTACAGAAGCATTTATCATAAGGAGAAGTGATCTACCAATGCTCAGAAAATTATTTGAAACCCCTGGTTGTAGTAGAAACTACTACAACCTACCGGAAGGAAGAAGGGGGAAATTGTTGTTTGCACTGGACAGGAAAGAAGGAGCTAGAAAAAACAGTTGTTTATAACTCCTTGTAACTTTCCTTTCACGTTTTAAAGCCTAAAGTAACAAAATTCTTGGTGTGATGAGAACTTTTGTGGGAACTGATAAAAGGGCTGTACTTTTGGTTCAGGCCTTTAGGGGCAAGAACCAAGATAGGGAGTTGGACCTAGGTGTTTGTCCTTTTGTTTTCGGTATTCTGATGCTTTGACATCTGAGGTCTTGTGGACCCTCCCAGAGTTAGCCAGTTCCTGGACATCGTCAACAACCCACCTAGGAGCAGGCTTTTCAAACACAAACCAACCAGTCCACAGTCCTTACCACCTCCTTTGTCGGGCTCTCGTACTCTGGGCCACTGTCTATCTGCTCTCTCACCCCAGTGCCAGTTACCACACAACTAGGAACAGTTCCTAACTCCTAGAGCCTTAAGCCTGCTTACCCTCCCTCGCCTGTTGTTTCCTGTAGAAACTCCAGTAAAGGCCCCTGCTCACATCCCAACTCCCCGCCTTCCCTCTGCTTCATGTTGACCTCGGTAATTCCCCAAGCGGTCTCCATGGCTTGGCATGACTCCTCCTCTTGGGAAATGGGAGTAAATATCTTTGCCATGGCAACTATCTCCTGACCTGTTGACCTTACTGTATCTCAACTTTTCTATTAATACACTATATTTTAAAACACTAGTGGAAAAAAGTCCAGAGGAAACAACAAGGGAAAAAAATATGTCAGAAGTTACTGACATGGTGAGAAGGGCTCTAAATTCTCAGACACTCAAGCTGGGGTTCAGCCAAACTTACTTAAGTCTCTGAGGGTCAGAAAAGCCCCACACTTGTTTCAGAAGGATATGTCTTTGCTTTATTCTCAGCGCTACCTATCTCCCTTCTCCTTTTACCTGGAATGAATTTGTAATTCAAAAAAATTGACCCGCAGAGATTTTCTTTCATGACACCAGGGATTCTCATACCCATGTGAGAATCATATAGTAGGGAGAGATCATAAAAGTGCATATTTTCAGCTCTGAACCAAAGCAAGGATCTCCAATCCTACATCCCTGGTCAAGTTTGATCTGAACTGAATGGTGAGTAAAGAATAAAACGTTTTTCTTTTTAAGGAAATTTGTCTTTTAGGTAATAAGCACACATTGTATAACCCAAACTTTATACAAGAGAGGAAGGAAAGAAACATGAAAAAAAAATAGTATGAAAACATTCACCCTTTCATAAGATCTCTTAACATCTAGCTAAATGTTTAGGTTGTTAGAAATCCCCTATACACACATCCTGAGGCTTTAAAAAATGTACAAATTAATATTAAAAAGTAAGTGTATGGTGAATCCAGAATCCTAAAATCACTTAGAAATTTGGATAATTTTAAAAGCAGGCATATATCTTAGAAATTATTTTCAATTTCCACTTTAAAAATGTATTAAATTTTAGAATAACTATAATTATGCTGAGTCTGTTCTTATTTCTGATCTATTACAAAATAAAAATAAGCAATTCAAAGCCAAATATAAATTTTGGTCTATAAAAGACAGAACTGGAAGCCACTTTGACTATATGTGAGGATGCAACACTCGTAAACACACGTATGCACGCGTGCACACACGCACGTTCAATTTTTTTCTAATTTAAAGGTACATGACCAGTTTCTTGTGACCAAGAAAGTAAGCATGTATGAAAACAGTTTTGTGAAGAACTAAAAATAATTTAAAACTATATTTAGGAATTAATATATGCCTAGATATTGAAATGTTGAATATATATATTCATAAATATGTATTTGCTCTTCTTTATTGGAATCAGTCTTTAATGGTAAGCTATTCCAATAAATGAAAATACTTTGGGCTATTTTTATTCATTAAGCCAAAATTTTCTAGAACCATATTTGCATGAAAACAAGCTATGTAATTCATGTAGTAAAAATTAGAGATTTTATAGGCACTTGACCTAATTTTCAGCAAATGCCTCCATATTTGCCAATTGAAGGAGTCAAAGTGAGTAAAGAACTCAGGATTTTCATCTTTGTATTCTCAGCACTGGCACAGTGTCTGTCGTATTTTAAGTATTAAATAGATGTTTTAAATAAATGAATGAAGCAGAGCTAAGGATACAGCTGTAATGATGGCTATTAAATGCTAAAGCTCCTCCAAAGGTAAGCAATCGTCAAATTAACATAAATTTCTCTAAGTGTGATATATTAGAGGAGATTATTGTGCACAAAAATCTACTCAGACCACATTCTGCTTGGTTTCTGTCCCTTGAAAGTCATAGAAAATTACATGGCAAAATACTGTACATTTACAAGTAATTTGTACCATGTTTTGGACTCTTTTTAAACACCTTTACTTTTCTTTGATAACTTAGTTTTATATATAAAAAGATGGTGATAAATAAACTAAGGCTTCTTGAATAAAACAAGAGTTGTTGCAAAGAAATCTGAGGCAAAAGTGGTTCTGATCAACTTAGGGGCAGGGCAGGAATAAAGATGCAGACACACAGAATGGACTTGAGGACATGGGGAGTGGGAAGGGGAAGCTAGGACGAAGTGAGAGAGTAGCACTGACATGTATACACTACCAAATGTAAAACAGATAGCTAGTGGGAAGCAGCCGCATAGCACAGGGAGATCAGCTCGGTGCTTTGTGACCACCTAGAGGGGTGGGATACAGAGGGTGGGAGGGAGATGCAAGAGGGAGGAGATATGGGGATATATGTATATATATAGCTGATTTACTTTGTTATAAAGCAGAAACTAACACACCATTGTAAAGCAATTATACTCCACTAAAGATGTTAAAAAGAAAATTTGCAATTAGTGGAAAACATTATCAGACTACAAACATAAAACATAACCTAAAGGAAAACAGTCAGAAAGTCAAAGTCTACATTGTAACAAGGATGTAGTTACCAAAGGTTCTGACCTCTTACCAACCACGAAGATTCTCTGCTAGCCAAATTCCATCTGGCATCACTGCATTTCACCTTCCTGATGTCCCTTGGTCGTTACAGCTATACAGATTCACTTCTTCCTCTTTAAAAGGCCACAGTTAGGGCTTGTTGGCAGAGGGTCTCTTGGCCTTCTCCCAGAAAGTAAATGGATTTCAGGTGTAGGGGAGGAAAAAAACCTTTTCCTCTATTTTCAAGTTCAGTGGCTGGGGCCTGTGAATTGAACTGACAAAATACATATTAACAGTAGGAAAGGCATACAAATTTTATTAACGTTTTTGATTTTATGTGCATAGGGGTATCACAGAAAAGTGGAAACCCAAAGAAACAGACTCGGGGCTTATATACTATTTTAACAAAGGGCAATAAATTGTGGAGACATGACTAGATAAAGGAAGGGGGTTTGGGCTTCTAGGGATGATAAATTGTGAGAAAGTGACTAGGAAATATATGGCGGAAATGAATGGAATATAATTATTTTAGTAAGGTTTGTTTACACTGACTAATCTTGGTGTGACTCTCCATCTCCAGTGATAAGGGTTTCTTCTTCATCCTAGATAGCTGGCGGGAAGGAATTTATGACCTACTTTCAGGCAGACAGGAAGAGGGCAATGAATTCTTCTTGTGTCTGTTATTTCTCAATTGCCTTTAGCTGAAAAATAAATATGCCAAAGTAGCATAAATTGGGGTAGTACATCTGGACTCCTTCACAGAATTGGGTGAACATACACTGGACGGAGGCTGCTGAAAGTCATCTTCAGTTCTGTCTAAAATGTCCTTCAGGACACCCAGATAAAGGGCATCTTAAGAAACGCACAGGTGAGCAGTATGTGAAGAAGATAAGGCAAAGAGATTTCACTGAAAGGTCAAAATCGCCAGGAAATGAAACACTTTTCACAAAACCAGTGAGATCATCTTCACCTGATGTCATTTTGTGGGTAATTTAAATCACAGTTCCTTGCTAGATTCCTCTAAATCTTGCTTTGGATTTTTTAGCCTCTGATATTAACCTTTATTTTTTGTTGGTTTGTGTGTTTGATTTTGTCTTTGTATTTTGTTCTGTTTGTTGTGTTTGCATTTCTTAGCAATTTTCATTCCTAGATTTATGAGATTAAAAGGATGAGAAATATAGCCTTAAAAAATATGAATAGAATGGAGGCAAAGGACACACTTTCTTCTTAATCATGAAAAATGAATGGCACTTATTGTAATCAATATTATCAAAACAAATTACCATCAGGTCAAAGAATGATTAGTGAATTCTGAGAGTTGTTTACACAAGCAAAAATATTAATATGAAAACAATAGATCCAGGCTCGTGTAAATTGCAACCCATGGAATGAAGAACATAGCCTTTTGCCTAAAATGATCTTCAAGGAGGTCACCCAAGAAAACCTTCTCATTTACCAGATGAAGACTCTGCAGCTCAGAAATGTTAAGTGACTTGCCCAAGGCCATACAATGAATTTTTGGCAAAGCCGGAACTAGACAAACACAAAGTTTATTGGTTCCAAATCTCCTGTGCTTTCTGCTGAAATGGTATCTTTGTTAAGTGAAAAGCAGAAAAAAAGTATTTGTTTTGTATTTGGTTTTACATAAAAGAAGGAGCTTTTTTTTTCCAGGACATGGGGGAAGTGAGGATGCTAAAAACATATCCCAGGTAACTCTTAAACAGCGAGATGTTGATTATATTGATTACATGGCTTGTGGATTTTCTACCACTTTCTACATTGATCTTTTTCCTGTCCCTCCTCCATAGGCAGCCATATTTCCCCTAGACTTCCAAGAACTACGAAATGAAAAAGACAGAAATACACATCAGTCAGTATATTTTAGTATTTGTTAGCTGCTGCAGTGACTAAAGGAAAATTGAACATGAGGAGCCAAAATAGGATATTGTATATCTCATCTTTTCCAAGTTATTATGACATATTTAAGAATTAACTTCTAATTAATCTAATTCTGATGTCAAAAAGTGAAGTTTTTGGTAAACCCACAGTGGCTGGGCTCTGTTGAAAGAAGATCAACAAACCATTAAGCTGGAGTTAAATTTAACACAGGCAAATTCAGCGGGCAGAACCCAGAAAATCAGACCCAACAGTCCAAATTGGCTGATAAATGAGTCACAGTGCTTCTGATTCGCTAACCTCCATCAGAAAGGCCACAGCAAGCGTGCTGCTTACAGACCCTTACAGACACCTAAACCGCTCTGGCTGCTGGGAGAGAACAGTGAAAGAAAGAGTCAGTCTTTGCCTGGATTAGTGAATTTTCTGGAGTTCACAGCCCCGTTTTCTCAACAACTGGGCTGCCAAACGTTTATTTACTCACTAATTTAATAAAAATCATGCTGTTTGCAGCTCACTCACATTGGACAGAAAATGTCTCATTGCTTCCTTGGGAAAAACAAAATAAGCAACCATTAGGATCGTCCAGAACTGATCAGGAAATTGTGCGGCGAAAGGACAGGCTATAAAGCTGTGGATCCAAGTTCAGGCACAAAGTGTGCCTTAGGCAGAAAGCCTGACAAGCATCCTGCACTAAAATATAATAAATTGCAGGTTTTTTTGCTTCCTTGTAAAAGTGATAGATTTAGTGCTTCTTTTTTTTTTTTTTTTTTTTTATGGTACGTGGGCCTCTCACTGTTGTGGCCTCTCCCGTTGCAGAGCACAGGCTCCGGACGCGCAGGCTCAGCGGCCATGGCTCACGGGCCCAGCCGCTCCGCGGCATGTGGGATCTTCCCGGACTGGGGCACGAACCCGTGTCCCCTGCATCGGCAGGCGGACTCTCAACCACTGCGCCACCAGGGAAGCCCGATTTAGTGCTTCTTAACGGCAGAAGCTGGCATGCCTGTAACAACCCCAAAACCTTAACAGGACATCACGTCAAAGTGAAGGCTTTTAGACCATTGGCAGCAGGTCCTCTGAAACCTGGGCTGGTACTGCTTTCTCAGCAAGGAATGGTAGTAAATACGCAGCAGCCTGGATCCTCCCTGTGGACTCCCGGGGGAAGGGACCTTCACTATTTAATTTTGTCACCAAAATAATAATCTCTATTTTTTTTACAAATAAAATGACATACATCACTTGAAAACTCTGGGTATATTCAATTGTCTTTAGGATCATAAAGTTGAACAATATTGCAAGAACCTCCAGTTGAAACACCATCTTGACGTTTCCTTTTCCATTACTTTTGCGTTCAATCAGTCATCCATATTACCAATTCTAAAGCCTAAATATCCCTGGAATCTATTCCTTCTATCATCTCCACACTGCCATTATTTTAGTCCAATGCACCATTATCTATTACCTAGAACACTAATTTGTCTCTTTGCTTTCATTCTTACATCTTCCTGTCTGAGTTAGCAAAAGCTGCAGTGAACTCTCAGTGGCTTACAGCACAAGTCATTTGTTTTTCTCACTTGAGGGATATGGGCTGGCTTAGTTCAGCTCTGTGTCTCTTTATGGGACCAGTGGTTGCATGAGCACGTTCTTCTCAGGACTGATGTGGAGGCAAGAGGCCAAGATAAACCATGCCTGCGCATCTAAAGCTTCTGCTCCAGGCACACACGCTAACATTCCATTGGCCAAAGCAAGTCACGCGGCCAGCCTCAGATCAAGCAGGTGAGGAAATATCCTCCCCCTGATCTAGTGGGAGGGGGTGTAGTCATGTGGTAAAAATCAAGGACCTATTATTCTACGACTGTGGAGGGAATGCGGAATTAGAAGCGTGAATGCAGTTCACGTTATTATTATCTATTCTCTGCATCAAGCCAGAGAGGTCTTCTAAGTAAACAAATTTAAACAAACTTGTCGCTCCCCTTCCCACACTCTTTAACGGCTTCCTTACCGTTACAATAAACAATAAACGCACCCTGCAGAACTGGACTCTGCTAGGTGCTCCAACCCAGTCTCTCACCGTTTTCCTCCCCCATTTCTACACTTTATCATCCTGAAGTTCTGCTGTGCCAGCCTCTCCCACCTCGGAGATTTCCTCAAGATATGCACTCTGCCTGGTATAACTTCCTCTCCCTTTTCTTTCATTTAAACTTATATCTGAAGGATGCCACTTCTTCAGAGAAATTTTCCTTGGCCGAAAAGATTGGGTCAGATCCCCTTATTGATTATTAATTCCTTCTGATGCTTCTTCATCACGCGTCACGATTGTAATTAATGGACACTTAGTAGTTTAATGATTGTTTCCATAGCTAAAATGTAAGCTCCATGATTGTACAAACATTGTTTAGTGTAGGGATATGTTATGTTCTTAGCCTCTGGGTTCTATCATAATAAGCATTCAACACACACACACACGCACACAGGAAGACGTGTGTGTGGGGGGAGGTTATATATACATGTATTTAAATGTACTCATATTAATAGTTGTACACTTTTTCCTTTAATGATCCCCCTACTCATTCTGCCCCTTCAACACTTCTTTGCTTAGCAAAACAGTTTGGACAGTGTTTACTCTCAGTTCTGCCATTTAGTAGCCGTGTGGGTTAATGATTTAATCTTGCTGAGGCTTCTCTATGAAATGGCGATGATAATTTTTACTTTGCAAGGTTGGGGGACTTAAATGAGCCATGCATGAGCAAGCACTCAGGCCGCTGTTCCCTTCTCTATTCCAGTCCCCTGGCCTAGCCACCACGCCTGACTGTTCCAGTTTCTACTGGACATTTTCACCCGGATTTGCTGATAGCCATACATACCACCAATGAAACCTATCCACTTTCTATCAAAACTGACAACTCATCCTAATTCCCTACTTTGGTTAATTTTTCAATAGGTTCAGATTGAGAGCCTGGAAATCATCATCCACCAAGCCCTCCTCTGCCCCAGTCTTGGCCTCCAGCATGCCCACCAGCTCTGCTTGGTCGTTCCCAGTTTCTCTGTGCTGACCCTGACATTACCTCTCTTGAGACCTCTTCTGGGCTTTGCCAGTATCCAGGCTCTGGTCACCACAATCCAGCACTTCATTGCAACCACATTTATTCACTTAGGGTAGGTTTTCTAATCCAGTCTTCGATGATAAGTAAAGTGCAGCATCTGACGAAGCAGTATGTGCATCATAATGACATTTTTACCTTTTAAAACCCGTGTCTGTGCACACACACATTCCAGAAAGAACACAACAAAATATAGGTGGTCGGATTACCAAAGCATCTATTTTTTTATGCTTTTTCTATATTTCTTGGCTTTATATGACAAAAATGCATTATTTTCAGAATAAAAAAAACTTACTTTATAAATCTAAATTACCACCCCAAAAGAAATATTCTCTGACTCTCCTTTTTTTGTTTTCCTAACAAATGAGACCCAATTACGTAATCCTGGCATTGAGGTCTTTCATGCATGAAAGGTCATTCATGCTTTGGCTCCAGATTATTTTTCCAGCCTTGTCTCTTACCACTTCCCTTGTACTCCGCCATATTACAATCAAACCATACTCTATTTCTCTCTCCACATGGAGCTGAAATGGTCCTCCATTCCTGTAACTCTTTCACAAGACTCCTTAATTTCCACAAAGGCACACCAGCTTTACTCTGTTATGTGCCCTCTATAACATTTTAATGAACTCTCAATCAAGAAACCAGTTTATTTGTACTTTAAGCACTCAGGAGGAAATACAGCCTCATGCATCTGCTCTCTAACTTCTATTAAGAGCCCAAATAAGAAAAGTATTACCCTTCACAGTCCTATCCATTAGGAACCTGCGAACAACAGCCTTTTTACTTAATTCATAACAGCCTTGAAGCAGGGCATTGATAGGTCTAATTCTAAAATATGTTAATAATAAGTAGATATCTAACCAAATATATTGTGGAAAGAGGAGAAAGATTCACATAGTAGCAACACCTACACAAAACCCAATGTGATTGACCATTGACTTTCTTCTTCCTCCCCTAAAATCCTCTCCCCGAGACACCTCATCAAGAAGTCTTCCACTTCTTGCCCTCTACTACGTTTAAAAATCCTCTTTATTTTCCTAAGAGCTAAATTCAGCTCACACTCACTTTGCTTGCTGTGCTCGGTAAATCAAAAGCATGATACATAACTTATGCCTGCACCTTGGTGGTCTCTGGTCCCCACTCCAAAAAGAATTATCAGAGTATCCATCAGACAAAACAAGGCTCTTCCTAGGGGAAAATTCTATTGGCTAAGAAAATATGTTTTATCCACATTAGTGTTCATCCTTTGAAGATTAATTCAATGGCATGCCCTTCAGGAAGCCTTCCCTGATTCATCTAAACTGATAGAATATCTCTCATCCAAGCCCCTGTATGGTGGGTTGAATAATATACCCTGTAAGATTATATTAAGAATTTTTACTGTATAAACTACACTGAGGACTGGAGACACCTGTACCTGATTTGGCACCTCCCTAAATATTGCTTTTAATTCTCTCTTGCCATTGTACACAAAAATGCTCCAAAGATAACATTTAAAACTTTTGGGCAAAATTACACAGCAAGAGGTCACGGCCCTAAGAAATGATGAAAGTGCGTGTGTATGAGCCATAGACACTAAGATTCTTCCTCCCCTGCTCAGTTCTTTAGGTGCTATTATCTGTTAGATTTAAAGAAGACAAAAGGCAATTTTATTTCAAATGCCGTCCTTATTTTCACTTTAAAATGTACAAGCCTGCTTGTCATTGCAAAATAGTATAAAGCAATATGACATTTTTTTGAAGAATTAGAATCCTAAAATTGTTTTTATGGTTTAAACAAGGTATTTTATCTGCAGTGATATAATTCCATGTCAGAATTTTACTTACGTATGTTGGCTCCAGACTCAAGTAACTGGAACAGGGTATTCATAAGTAGAAGTGAGCTAAGAGCTTAGAGCAAGGGAATATTTTCCTCCTCAAATTCATTGACAATAAATTGTCACACTTCTTAATTTGTTGCCAAATAAATAAATCCTAACACTATTCACACTGACATTACAAAATATTCCCAAGGAACAGATGACAGAAACCTATCCATTATGGTAACAGAGCCAAGCATAGGAAAATTGCTAAGGAAAATTACATCTGGATAAGTTGTCCCAGATGGTGTCTTATGCTGAGCAGCCTCCCCTTCCTACTACAAAATTATGGTCACAGGTCCTCCATTCCAGAGGGAGAGTGTATGTGTGGCATAATAATGCTAGGAAGCTTTGCAAAGCCATATGGCCCTGTTTCCCTGCTGCTACCTCATTTACCATCCACTTCAATGTTCTCCTTCACCTGCCCTGACATGATCTGTCATATACAGGTAAGAGCTAATGGTAGCCAACCTGACTCCAGGAGCCTGTTAACTAGAATTAATGTGAATTCTCCTATTTTCATTCATTGCAAAGTCCAGTACAACAGAAAGTTCATGAAGTGGTGTGTGCATTTGTAGCTTTCATAGAGAATCAGAGGACTGGAACGTAACTATGAAAAAATTAGGTGTAGAATATGAAAAATCGAGAGAAAAGAGTGACAAGGGTTTTAATAATGCCTATTCAAAGATTCAGGGGTTGGGCTTCCCTGGTGGCGCAGTGTTGACGGTCCACCTGCCGATGCAGGGGACGCAGGATAGTGACCCAGTCTGGGAGGATCCCACATGCCGCGGAGCGGCTGGGCCCATGGGTCATGGCCACTGGGCCTGTGCGTCCAGAGCCTGTGCTCCACAACGGGAGAGGCCACAGCAGTGAGAGGCCCGCGTACCACAAAAAAAAAAAAAGATTCAGGGGCTTCCCTGGTGGTGCAGTGGTTGAGAGTCGCCTGCTGATGCAGGGGACACAGGTTCGTGCCCGGGTCCGGGAAGATCCCACATGCCGCAGAGCGGCTGGGCCCGTGAGCCATGGCCGCTAAGCCTGTGTGTCCGGAGCCTGTGCTCCGCAATGGGAGAGGCCACAGCAGTGAGAGGCCCGCGTAAAAAAAAAAAAAAAAAGATTCAGGAAAAGGTAACAAATTGAGAATAGACAATATTTGAAGGTAAAAAGACTGAGAACTTTCAAGAAGTATTAAAAGATCTTCAGATCCAAGAGGCTAAAATTCAATTTTAGACACAATACTGAGACTGAAGAATGATAAAGAAAAGCAAAATATATTTAAAAGATTCCAAGAAGAAAGAGCAGATTACCTGCAAAGGAATGACGACTGGATGGATTGCTGACCTCACATCTTAAAGAGCAGAAACCAGCAGACTGCAGAAAATAGACAGCAGAAAATCACTGTCAACCTGGACTTCCAAACCATGAAAAACTGTCTTTCAAGAATAAATAGAGGGCTTCCCTGGTGGTGCAGTGGTTAAGAATCCGCCTGCCACTGCAGGGGACACGGGTTCAATCCCTGGCCCGGGAAGATCCCACATGCTGCAGAGCAACTAAGCCCGTGAGCCACAACTACTGAGCCTGTGCTCTAGAGCCCGCGAGCCACAACTACTGAGCCCACGTGCCACAACTACTGAAGCCTATGCGCCTAGAACCTGTGCTCCGCAACAAGAGAAGCCACCGCAACGAGCAGCCTGTGCACTGTAACGAAGAGTAGCCCCTGTTCGCCGCAACTAGAGAAAGCCCGCACACAGCAACGAAGACCCAACACAGCCAAAAATAAAAACAAATATATAAGTAAATTTATAAAAAAGAACAAACAGGAAACAAAGACATTTTCAGACAAAAGAAAAAGTTAAGTGAGTTTACCACCAAAATACCCCTACTAAAGTGAATTAGAATCTATGTATTTCAAACAGAAGAAAAGCCATTCCAGATGGAAGGTTTGATGTGCAAAAAAGAACAATGTGCAAAGACATTAATAAATACGTGAGTAAAAGTAAGCAACCATTAACTGCTTAACACTATGAAATTAATGTCCAGTTTATGGTGAAATACAGGAGAAAACTGAAATACTCCCTAACAATAGTATATATTTCTATCCTGGTATAGGCTTTGGACATGGGCCCTGATGACTAATTCTTCTGGTCCAGCAAACATGTTCTTAAAAGTGTTGGTTAATTTGATTTTATCTGATTTTGGTGATTAAAGGGAAAAAAAATTATGGAATATGCTATATGTTAAAGATAGCGCTAAAGAGATTAATCTTCACTTAGACACTGAGAATGTTTTCCCTGCGATTCAAGAAATTTGTTTTGGTTCCCTTTTAAACTGAACCTTTATTCCTCTTCTCCTTCTCAACAGCAAGCCTTGCTAATTCACAAGAGCACCAGAAGGGCTAGCCTTGGATTGCTTAAATCAGGGCAGGAAACAAAATGGCACTTTTGCTGCACACACCCAATCCTTTCGCCAGGTGGGAGCTTGCTTGTTAATCAAGGCACTCTTTGCTGAGGACCTGACTGTGGTCTCACAATCTTCTCAAGTGCAGCAGGCAGCCACCACCAATCAATCAGAACATCAAACTAACAAACATCAAACCTAGTTGCCTTTCTGAGCTTAAGGCTGCTGACTTTACCCTGCATGGAAAAGGGTCTGTGATTCCTACTTCTTCCTTCAGCTGTTAGGGACAGAAATACAATATTTTTTTTTTTATCCTGGAAATATTCCTTCACCCCTGGTTGCTGGCAAAGGCTGAAAAAAGCTTATCAAGTAATAATACCATCTTAAATTTTCACACTGGCTTATGCACATAGTCAGATGTTTAGATACATACATTCTATATTTGCTTCTAAATAACTGTACAAGAATTATGTGTTTGCCTCACAACAGAAACATCTCATATTTTTATTGTGCTTTACAGTTATTGTAGCACATAACCATAAATATTTTGTCCCCAATCTAAAACAAATATGTATTGAGCAATGCCATGTGACAGGCATTGTGCTGAATGCTGGGAATAAAAAAGTTCTGGCCCTCTTGAGCTTACAGCTTAGATGGGGATGCAAACACATTAACAAATGATGCGAACAAAGGATGACACCTTCTATAATGAAACAGAAGGGGGCAGCATGAAGTAGTGATTAAAAATATGGATTTTGGAACCAGGAAATCCTGCGTTCTTATCTCTGCTCTATAATTTATCGGCTCTATACTAGTTAGGGTTCTCCAGAGAAAAAGAAACAATAGGATGTGTACATATACATCATATATAGAAAGACAGAGAGAACGAGATATTTTAAGGAAATGTCTCGTGTGACGGTGAGGGTTGGCAAGTCTGAAATTGAAATTCTGGCAGGCGTTAATGTTGCAGCCTTAAGTCTAAAGGCAGTCTGGAGGCACAATCCTTCCTCATCAGGAGATTTCAGTCTTTTCTCTCAAGGCCTACAACGGATTTGATGAGGCCCACCCACCTGATGGAGGGTAATATGCTTCACTCAAAGTCTAATAGTTTATATGGTAATCCCATCAACTTAACACTATAGCCTAGTCAGTTGACACGTAAAATTAACCATCACAGGCTCAGTTCTTCATCGGTAAAATAATAATAATGAGAATACTGAAAACTAATAATACCTGCTTCACAGGATCCTTGTGAGATTGTACTGAGATCTGTTCTATCTGGGCTTGGCACAGTGTCTGGAAGAAAGCTCATGCTAGGTGCCACCATGTTGGCATCATTGGCATTTGTTCATCTGCTGCTCGCCCTTCTGGGTAACCTCTTACCAGCCACAGGACAGAGGCCCTGGTGGTGCCCCGTTTTCCTCTCCTCTCAGCCTACGTGCATGAGGCTTCCTCTGCCTGGAGCATTTAAATCTCAGTCTTTGTGCGCGAACTAGCTAACTCTATATGTGAGGTGGACCATAAAATAGGATGAACCAGGAAAACCAACAGTATTTGACCATCTTTGACATACAAAAATCAGCAATTTCATACAGCTTAGCTTAATAAAACTAAGCTACTTTGTAGCACTATCAATGCAGTTTAAAAAGAAACCCCAGGCCAATATTAAAAAATAATTCAAAGTAAATGAAGGCATTAAATTTTTAATCCAAAAATCAAATCTCTAAAATTCCTTTTCTTCTTCTTTGTCTCTCAAAACACACACACACACACACACACACACACACACACAGATAGAAAGTTGTGTGTGTATTTCTATATAGGGAATGCATACATACATGTTATGTATTTCTGTATCACATGGGCCCCTAGGCCAATAGCTCAATCTGTTCCTCTGGCCTGACCTGGGCTCGGCACTCTCATCTTTCTTTTTTCTCCCCTCTCACCTTCTGGATTTATTCTTTTGCTTTCCCATAAGTAGTTCCCTGAGCTTTCTTATGTAAAGAACTCAAATTTGTTGTGCTTACCTAATAAAGGTGCTGCCTAGCAAAGACAAAGTTTCTGTAAAGGAGGAAATTAATTAAGTTACATATTAACCTCTTTTTGCAGTCACAGCATGCTATGCATACATAATCTATTTCTGGATTCCATTACTTTTTTTTTAATTAATTAACTTATTTATTTAGGGCTGTGTTGGGTCTTCGTTTCTGTGCGAGGGCTTTCTCTAGTTGTGGCAAGCGGGGGCCACTCTTCATCGCGGTGCGCGGGCCTCTCTTGGTGTGGAGCACAGGCTCCAGACGCGCAGGCTCAGTAGTTGTGGCTCACGGGCCCAGCCGCTCCACGGCATGTGGGATCTTCCCAGACCAGGGCTCGAACCCGTGTCCCCTGCATCGGCAGGCGGACTCTCAACCACTGCGCCACCAGGGAAGCCCCCATTACTTTTTTATCTGCTTACACTTTGTGTTCCACAACTAAAGCCACTCTGTCAAATACAATTGTTTTTAAACTTAAATTTTTACAAATTAGTTTTTTTGTCCCAGCACGATATTTTTAACAAATAATACTTGTAAATAAAACATACAAGAGCATGCCAGGATTCCCCAGGCCTCAAACTGTAGACTTGCAAAAATATCTTCAACCGGACAAATTGGAGAATATTCTCTTCAATTTTTCTGGCGGGTGGGGAGGGGTGACCACCAACTATTTTCGTATTTCCTTGTGCAAAGCCAGAAGGTTCAAATTCGTTTCTGACGAGCTTGACCCTGACGTGATAGAATTTTCTGAGCTCAGAAAATGAGTAGCCCTTCCAAATTCCCCTACTGGCCTCCCCATGGCTTTAGGGTTAATACGGGAGTATTTAGGAGGCAGAAAGTATTTAGAGCTCTGGGAAGTGAGGTAGCAAGAGGACGAGGAGAAGCACTTATAAATGTAAGGTAGCCGTGGTCCCCCAAATTTTTGGCACCAGGGACTGGTTTTGTGGAAGGCCATTTTTCCACGGAGCGGGGAGGGGTGAGGGGGGATGGTTCAGGTAGTAATGAGAGCGATGGGGAAAGATGGTGAGTGCACATAAAGCTTCACTCGCTCCCCAGCCCACCGCCGCTCACCTCCTGCTAGGCCGCCCGGTTCCTAACAGGCCTGGGGTTTGGGGACCCCTGCTGTATGGGAAAGGAGAGTCAGCCCATTTCGTTACCTGAGAGCAGCCTTTGGCATCAGGCTATGGGAAGACTTCCTGAAAAACTCTTGAGAACTTGGAAGTTCTCAGTTCACCTTCTCAGGTAGTATCATCTCCCTAGAATGATGGTCACCTGTTTGCTGAAGAAATCTGACCTTCCCCTCCTTAAAACTATATGCAACCATATCATAGAACTACTTATGTCTCTGATTTCCATTCCCTAGTTGAATATGTTTGAAATATTCACAGTGATTTTTGTTGAGACTTTTAGTGTTTGTATTTAAATTTGTTCATAGCAATCATTTAAGAAAGTCTGGTGGTACATATTAGCAAATATTGTACATAGTCATGTAAAAAAGCAAGACAGATGGCCTTTCACTCATAGAAAATCATGTTATATCTTGGTTCTAGTCTATCTCCAGTGATATGATACATTCATATGAAAACAGAAAATAAAAGTTTAGCAAGATTAATAGATTATCTGTGCATATTTCTCTACATATAAAAAAGATGTTTCTAAATATGCAAGCATCATATCATTACAACAGTGTTTCACTGAATCTTTAAATTCAGAAATGATATATTTTGAAGGTAATTTTCCATCCATTTTCTGGCAGGAGTTCCATAGAGCTGTAGGGAAGGAAAACAACATTTTCCTCAACCCTCTTAGGGGTCCTGCCTGGGTCTGAAAATTAAATGGACAAAGATAGGTTAACAGAAGAAAAGTATACAAGGTATATTGCATTTTTACATATATGTGGAAGTCTTCACAAGAGAATAAAGACCTAAGAAGTGACCAGAGCAGGAAGCTTTTATACCTTTTAGACACCAAAACAATGTATTTGTGATGATTTGACAAGGCAGAGGGGTTTGGGCTGGGGGTAGTGAGTGGTGAGGAAGATACTAAGGGTTAGTTTAATGAAGTTTGTTTGAATGGCTTCCCCATCGCTGGTGAAAACCATGTCTTCCCTCCTCTGGATACAGGGAGGGTACTTTTCACATGGGCAAATTTACCCCTGCTTTCACGGAAGGAGGACGGGGTGGGGAAGTCAGAGTAACTTTCCTGCTTCTACCATTTTCTCAAGCTTCTTCAGCTTAAGACAGTCCATATGCCAAGGTATCAAATTTGGGATAGCATGTCCTGAACCCCATCAGAGCCACTGGCTGAACTACAAGCACAACGATAGGGCTGCAGAAAGAAGTAGAAAGAAGATAACAGGAAACAGATTTAAATCTCACGATTGAAGGGGCACCTGACCTCCTGCTTTGCCAAACTTGTGATTCTAAATATTGTTGGAGAAAAATAACTTATTAGGCTACCTTACCGAATTTAGATTTAAGAGATAAAACTTGAGAAAAGTTCCAAATTACTAATATTGTAGGCATGGTAACAGTCTAAAGTGGACTGTTTTCTAACAGGATCAGCCTCAGGCAGAAGCAAAGTCCTGCTCCTACAGGTCCTGGGGCACCTTAGACCCCTCACCCCACCCCTCCATTACGGTTTTATGAGGCTGGCAGGCTGGTGCCTAAAGTTGCATCGTTACAACTCTATCCCTCTTAAAATAGATATAGCACACAGGAGAGATAATATATGGTCATGATTTGTCCAGTAGACATGTCTGTGAGCAAAGAGCTCCCTGAGGACAGGGATATGCTGTCTTCATTTGTAGAACCCAGAGGCAGGCAGAATGTGTGGTAAAAGGAGGTCATCCTTAACTCTTTGTAGAATATAGAAATGAATTAGTCCCAGTCAGTCCCAGTGTGAATTAATTTATCTTATTTCTGACAATCAACAACCTATCTGGGGGCTGGTTTGGTGAGAAACAGAGAGGAAGGGTAAACAGGAAATGGCTAGAGCCTAGGGAAATATCCAAAAAGACCAGGATTGAGTGGATGGTCCTGGAAAGCCAATAGACATCAGAGGCAGAGGATTTGGAAAAAAAAATAAAGCCAGGATTCATCCCAGTTTCTATTTCTTGACTACGTGATCTAGACCATGTCTCTTAGCTTTCTTAGCCTCAGTTTCTATTATAAAGATAATAGAATTGTGAAAATTAAAGGTAGCATAAGCCTATATACAGCTAATAAATAATGGATGGAGATTAAATTGTAAGAACGTTAAATGATTTATAATAATTATTACAGTTATCTTCAACGTCATTAGTGTCAATAAAGAAAATCACTTCCAGGAAAGTACTCTATGGGTACTGAATAAATAATTAAACATGAATCCAAAAATAAGAAAAAAAATAGATGATATAGAAAAGTAACAAACACTTAATCATCCCTTCCTTAGTGTTGCTGAAAAGATGCACATCACGTTTCAGTACGGCTTCATCAGTTTCTTTCCCCCTCCATGGTCACATTCCGTAGCTCCAGTCTAGCAAGCATCCCTTGGAGAAGCATGATTGGAAGTCAAAAGGGAAATTCTGAAGCCGGAAAATCATCCTTATGCGCCTGCTGGAGGAAATCATGTCCTGTTTTTTCTTTAATAGGGATCTCTGCAACAAAGCTCACGTCACTTACTTTCAGCTAAGACTGTTAGCCTTTAGTGATAGATTTGAAATAATTGCCCATTTGTTTTCAAAAGCAATTGTTCAAAACCACTATCCCTTTAATAAGAATATAATGTAATAGCTTCCTGTTCATTTAATTTCCTATTTGGATAAAAGGTTTATGACCAAAATGATTTCTAGAACCTCCAAAATGATTGCGCCACATATTCCTTACGATCAGAACATTGCGTTTGCACTCCTGACTTAGGCAAGGTGACAGTAAGTCACCAAACATCAGCATTACATTCATCCATTAGGACCTGGAAATATGCAGATTCCACCTCAGTGGTAAAACACACCCATGGAGATGTGTGTCCCTGGGAATCTTGTAAATTTTGCCTTTAAAGCAATTAGTCTATTTGAGAAATATACTTGTGTTTTGACCTCACAAGGTTTATGTTCTTGATTGTCTAATTTTATATCTTAAATTTATCCTTAATACCATACTATTTCAGAATTTCTATTCTACAAAAATAAGATGAAGTCAGGCCAAATCAGCATTATTGTATATGCCCAGCTCTCTTCTGTTGCTATTACCCAGAATCTATTTTTTTTTTTTTGCTGTTTCAAAACTGTCATGCATTAAGAAATATCTTGACAAGTAAACATGTCTTACATGATATTTTACATTTTGACTTAGCAAATGAATTTAAGACCTAGGGTGTCCCCAGGTTAAGCCTTAGAGTGAGCAGATACTTATAGAATGTGATTCTGGAGACAAGAAGTTTCTCTCTTCTTGCTGATCACAAAGCTTTACATTTCCACGATCTGGCAGTCAGGGTCTGAATTCAGGGGAGGCAAGAGAAGCTCCTAAGGCACTAAATCTAAGAGACACTCTCAGGGTTGTGCGAGCATCTCCTTGAATTTTGCATCCAAGGCACCCACTTACCTCGCCCTCATCCAGGCCCTGGCAGCAGTCATTTGGGATAAAGCCCAGAAGAATCCAGTTAACATGCAAAGAGTATAACACGGTAAGCCATCAACAACCACCTGATGGAACTAGCTTATTAGATAAGAACCAACCCCACCAAAAGCGTTCTTAGGAAATGGGGCACTGAACAGGTCAGTTTTGAGGAACAGAAAGAATCTGAAAAGGTTTGAAGCCTATGGCACTGCCCAAGGCACAGGAAGTGACCATGACCGAGAAATCACGATGGATGGGGTGGGGGTAAGGAGGCAGCCTTAGAAAGAGGAAGACAGTCGATCTCTGAAAAGGACACGAGAGTCCTGCAAAACTCAGTTTTGTGTGTGTATAAGTATATATATATAGTATTTTATGTATATTACTCATGTGTAATATATAAACTATACTGTACATACACATACATATACAAATATGCATATACACACATGTATATATGCACACACATAGGGTATGTGTGCACGTGTGCATATGTGTGTGTTTGTGTATTTAGGGGTCAGGGTGGGAAGTCTTGTAGTGGACACAGAGGTAACAGATTCCCATCAAAGCCAGGACTTACATTCACAGGGAAGGTGAGCCAGCTAACCTGTAGCCCTTTAAATTTGCCTGAAGCTTATTTCTGTGTTTGTGCCAAAGGAAGGGCTTCTATCATCACTGCTACTGTAATATAGGTGTGGAGCAGCTTTCAGCCTCTTCCTCTGTCAGTGGGCACCTCTGTCTTAAGAGAGGGCTCCCTGATGAAGAGCATTTGCATGCCACACTTTGCAGTTCACAGGAGACTTGTGCTTTTCTTCCTTCTCTGACTTGTCTGAACTTTGATTTTTCTGTTTACACTAAGCCTCCTCTCTGCCTGGGTCTCGTCTCCAGCCTTGGCCTCCAGCTCACAGCATTCATGGATTGTGTCCTCTCTCTCAGCTTGGAATCCTCAGACTGGCCACCCTTTGTAGTGGAATGCCCATTTTATGATCCCAAAAGGTAAAGCCCATGGTTTTTTGACTCACCTGCTGCTCGATTCTGCTCCCAAAGTGTCTTATTCCCAACACATGGCACTAACATGTGGTGTTCATGGCAATATGGCTTTATGTGGTGACTAGATGCAAATGAGAGGTCACAGCAGGGCCCCCAAGCAGCTGTAACCTCTTTGTGAGCTCAGAGGAGGTGGCTATCTATGAAGCAGTGGGGAGGAGATACCTAGGTAAGAAAAAAAACAACATGAACTAAACTATAGATTCAAATTGGGACTCCTGGAAAAATACGATCCTAAAACATGTACCTGACCCCCCTGCCCTCACAGTTTCAACCCCCTTCCCAAGCAGGGCGGCTGTCAGAGCCTAGATCAAGAGAGGCTGCATATTTGCTCTCTGAGCCTGACCAAAGCCCAGGAACCCAGGAAAGAAAGTCCAAGGGTGGGCAGGAGAGCACTGCTTTTCCTGGAAAGAGGTTGGCCCCGTGGAATCCACATAGCCCTGAAAGGATGGGTGTCAACCTGTCTGAATGATCCTGGAAGGACTTTCCATCCTTCTTGTCCCTGACAAGCTCTGGAAAAGCAGAACAGGTGAGCCGAATCCTCTCTGCTCACGAGGCAGAGAGACAGGCATTAACCTGCAGAAATCAGGAATGGGGGGCACACTGTGGATCGCTGCTGCTTAAGACTCGAACCCTGGAAAACACTGACGTGCTTAATAAGGAGAGGAATATGCACATCTGTCCTTTAAGTCAGTGTCAGTGAATACCATTTCCATGTAAGCATGAAAGCTCCTTGAAATCAGAAACAATGAATGAATGCCATAGAAACTCCACAATCTGAGGCCATCTTTTCTTAGGTGGGTGAGTTTTACCAAAAGTTATCTGCATAGTACATCTCCAAGGAATGTATCAGTGGGTATAAGACAAAAGGCAATGATTGGAAACTGGGGGGCTTGAGTGTTAGTCCTGGATCACCGTGAACCACTTCTTATCTCTGTCTGCTGATATTCAAACTTCTGAAAATTGGGGAATTTGAACTAGAAAAGCTCGAAGCTCATTACATTTTATTCCTTTCTGAAAAATTTTTTTGGTTTAAAATAGAAATGCTAAACAACACATTGGACAGTTCCTGGATTGTTGGTGGCCAATTCTCTTATTTAGGTATGTTATGTTTGCACCCGACTAGTCAACTTGTTATCTTGAATTTTCTCTACCTCATTGTACAGGTCCCAGTCCAATCTCTCACTCTCCTACTGCCCCTAACACCTCTTTCAAGGTGAGAACCACAGTCTCACTTGTCTGCTGAGCGGTGATCACCTTGGCCGCCATGTTACCTCCTTTCCTAAGCATAAGCCAGTGAAGGTTATTGAAGGTGAGTTACCTTTATATGGCCTGAGAATAAGAAAGCAAAGAGCCATTACCAACACCCTAAACAGCAAAGAACATTCTGAAGGTACCTCAGGCCACCTTTCAAAACGCTAGTCAATCTTTTGCTTTTCACTGGGGTCAAAAGTAACTACTAAAGTTTGACTCTTAAAAGATGAGCTTCTCTGAGGTGTTTTAGAACAAGGGCTTTAGGCTGTTGCCTGGAAACAATCCTAAAGGCAAGAGTAGCCTAAGGCCTGAAGGGATTTAGTAAATTAAGAAAGAAAAGTACCTGCTGCCCATGTCAAAGTCATTCTGCTTTAGTAGTCCTAAAAGGACAGTGAAAATCCAATAAGCCAAGTCTGGAGTCCTTTCTTCCCTAGAAATCACAGAAGAGTGAGTTGACTTTGGTGAAGGGAGACATGCTGGGTACACTTTCCATAAACCCTCATTAAGGAGTTAATGCTGTCCTAGACTCATGTAGCCTTTCACAGGCATCATCTTATCCAGCGTCCTGATGGTCAGGGGACTGGGGCAGCAGGAAGATCTTGGCAGCTACTTAACAGCATCCTTGCACGCAAGCTCTTCTTAAACACTGTCCTGACCCAGAGCTTACTGTCTCATTGGATGGGTCAATATTTTTTTTCTTGACCAGCGTATTTTTGAAAAGTTCTCTTAGAACACTCTTCCTTAAGAACTGAAATTGTTTCTAGGTAACTTTCAAATACTGGTTCTCACTCTCCCATAGGTTTTACCCTGTTTTAAATGGGACAGTTAAACACTAGCTACTGCAATAGCCAAGCCCCCAAATTTGGATGACTTAAAACAAGAAAGGTTTATTTCTTGCTCAAGTCCAATTCAGGTTGGAGAGCCAGCTCCATCTTAGAGCTCTACCATCTGGAACATGTTGCCAAGGCCGGATAACAGAAATTTGGTGGGAGCAGACTAGCTCTTAGTGCTTCAGTCTGTCAGTGCCAACACATCTGCTCCAAATTCATTGCTCGGAACTGCAACTGACAATCCCCAAATCTGGATGCCTTAAAAACTGAGAAATGAAGGAAAGCACTAAATGTAGGAATTCAGTGGGTGCCAACTGTGTCTGCCACATCCTGTATCCCCAACCAAGCACGCTGATGGAAGGATGAGGCGTGTACCACGATTTGATCCATCACGGTGATATTGAATCCTGAAACCAGATTGTGCAAGGCATAGCAGGTGCTTCTTTGATCAGGCAGCGATGGCCCAGCGGTCATTCCTTCAGAGTCTAACATCTGGCCTTCCTCTGTCTCTGTCCACAATATGTGACTTTCTCCCATAATAGGCTGGGCATTTAGAGGGATCCCAGCCGTTCACATTTGTTGTTGACTCTGGAACATTTGAACTTGTATCTCCAGACTCAGAGATTAAGAATTTGACAGCATGAAGGAAGAATGTCAGGTAACGACATCATTTTATGTTAATTATGTTATGTTAATTTTATGTTAATTAAAATTAAGTTATCCGTTCTGCATTTCAGATATTTCCAAGGGGCTGAAAGTGAGAAGATATCTAGGAAATACACATAAGATTTCTCCAGCAGGCTGAAACTCTTATTTTGTCATCCCACTCTGAAATGGGAAACTGACACTCAGAAAGATCGAGTAAATTATCTGTGTTTACATGACCTGTAAATGGCAAGGCCAGAATAGGAGCCCGGGATCTGTGACTTCTAATCCAGCGCCAAGTGCTATGTTAAGGGCATGCCAAGAACTAGATTACAATCACCTCCAAGCTTTCTCTTTTCAAATGTCAGAATACCAAGTTGACACTGCAGGGAAGAAAAAGATATATAGCCAGGCCCTCTCTGATAATGGCACCCGTGGTGTCAGCGCCAGGGAAATAATAGGCAGTGGCAAATGCCCATTTAAGTCATGCAGAAATTAGTGGCATGATGAGGACAAGAGGCCTCTGATGGAATAATTGCTTCCCCATGGGGTATTCAAGCAGCTCGAGTTTGCCAGTGCCCAGACTATAAATGAGTCTGCACTGGAGGTGTCACCGCAGGCAATACAATGGAATATGAAGGGGGAGGGGGCAGCCACAGGCATGGTGTTTTCGAAACCAAATGATATGTGAATTGCTGAAATGCTGTTCAGGAGAATTTACACCTCTTTAAAAGCTTTACACTTGGAGGAAGAAAAGGCAAAACGGCACTTCAACACTGACTCTGCCCTGACTCCTGCCAGGATGGTGTAGTCAACATTCACTTTTGTAATAATAGCCTAGACAGGTAGTTTTTAAAAGCTGCTGTTAAAAGCTGCTGTTAAGCAGCCGTAAGTTTTGCAAACATGTTTTATTCTTCACTGGTACTAGAATTATTCCATGATAGCATCTGGGAAGTGTATGACGCTGTGGCTCACGACTACTGAAGGGACAGAACATTCGTGACAACACGGGACCTCGTAAACCTCCAGCAGGTCATCCTGCAGCAGATTACAGAAGCTTTTGATGAAAATTCGCACAACCTTAGTGGCAATGGCAAATGCATTACAGAAAACAAATGAATTGATTTTCATCTCTGGCATTTTCATAGTACCCTTGCAATCCCAAATAGCTCTTGATCATTCTGGAAGGCAAAGTAGTTTCATTTGTCCCAGTTCAAAAGCATATATGCAAATGCATTATTTAAAATACCCCTTTGACTTTTGTAGTCCCTATCCTTCTATGCAGAGTAATAGTTATTTACATTTGATAGTTTTTGCACGTACACAGCCAGATTTTAATAATGTCTTTCTCGAGCCTCATACGGTGCTTTCAAAGTAGATTGGACAGATATTATTATCCCCCTATTTAAATATGAGGAAATGTGAGACTCGGAGAATTTAGGTACTTTGCCCATGATTACACAGCTAGCAGGAAATAAAACCAATATTCCTAGACAAGACTCACTTCCTGCTTCCTTTCAAAAGGATACAAGACTACATAGCCTCATTGTTCCAATGTTTACCAGTCAGACTCATTTTAAAAAATTCTCCGGGGAGGGGGGCTTCCCTAGTGGCGCAGTGGTTGGGAGTCCGCCTGCCGATGCGGGGCACGCGGGTTCGTGCCCCAGTCGGGGAAGATCCCACATGCCACGGAGCAGCTGGGCCCGTGAGCCATGGCCGCTGAGCCTGTGCGTCCGGAGCCTGTACTCCGCAACGGGAGGGCATCTGAAAACAAGGTGATTGAAGATACAGGACCTGAGCCTGGAATCCATGAGCACTGGGGGCTGCTTCTGTAGAACCCTTACACGTTTACAAAACACTAAGTCTTGCTCATTTTCCTGAGGAAAGGGCCTCTGATTTTCCAAACTCTTCAATAAGTTAAGAGCCAATACTTCAAAAGTAATAGGAATATCCTAAAACAGTATTTCCCAATCTTTATAAACCTTCTTCTCTTTCATGAATCAAAATAAATTAAGAAGCATAATAAAGAAAATGTATAAATAGGACATAGATCAGCTTTCTTTTTAAACTACATGCATCATCCTACCCTCCAAAGATGTTAATATTTTCTTGCTCTCCATCCTCTCCCCATCTCTCCCACCCCACAATTCCTGCCCTGAAATAAGGTCTCCTCAGATTGATTAAAACTACTGTCCTCAAATTTAGAAGCAACACTAGATGGGGAATGGAAAGAATTAGTAATTATGGATTTCTGGGGAATGCTGCCCTCTTCTGGCTGCACGTTCTTTGTTGTCCGATTAAGGAGAGATTAGCTGGGGAGAGACTAGGGGTCAGATTTAGGCGGCAAGAAATATCCTCATCGAGACAACATAGCAACAGTTTACCCTAATTTATGAAGTAGTCAAAGCAAAAATGTAGCAGTTTAAAAGCTAATGCACAGGAATAAATAGCAGTTCTTTTTTTAAAAACAACTTTATCGAGGTACTGACGTGTAATGAACTGTACATATTTAAAGTGTACAATCTGATAAGTTTTGATATATGTAAACTCCATGAAACCATCACCACAATCAAGATAGTGAACATAATCCTTTATCCCCCAGAGTTTCTTCATCCCCCTTTGTAATCTCTCCCTCCTGTTCCTTCGCAGCCTCAGGCAATCACTCATCTGTTTTTTATTTAGATTTTCTAGAGCTTTGTATAAATGGAATCAGTCATACACTATGTGCTCTTTTTTTGGTCTGGCCTCATTTGCTGAGCATGATTTAGTTTGAGTTGTTGGATATATCAACAGTTTATGCTTTCTAGTGTTGAGTAGTATTCCACTGTATGGATATGCCACAGTTTGTTTATCCATTTACCTATTGATGGATATTTGGGTTATGTTTGATTGGGGGCTATTACAAACAAAGCTGCTGGCAATGTTCCTGTAGAAGTCTTTGTATGGCTTTCATTTCACTTGGATAAATAATTGGGAGTGTAATGACGGGATCGTACGGTGGGCGTATGTTTAAAATTTTAAGGAAGTGCCAAATTGTTTTCTAAAGTGTTTGCACCATTTATATTCCCAGCAGCCGTATATAAAGTTCCAGATCTTTCACATCCTCTCCAACGTTGGTATGGTTAAATCTTTTTCATTTTAGGCATTCTAATAGGTGTGCAGCAGTACTTTATCATAGGTTTGATTTGCATTTCCTTAATGGCCAATTGTATTTAGCATCTTTTCATGTGCTAATTTGCCACTATCTTTGGATGACCTTCTTTGGTGAAATGTCTGACCCCAAATTTTGCCCATTTTTTAGTTGCTTGTTTTCTTATTGATAAGTGTTGGATTCTTTGTATAGTCTAAGTAGAAGTTCTTTATCACATATATCATTTAAAAATACTTCCTCCAGTTTTGTGACTTTTCTTTTCATGCTCTTAATAGTGTCTTTCAAAGAGCAGAAGTTTTAAATTTCATGAAGTCCAATTTCCCTTTTCTCTTTTTTATGGATAGTGAATTTGCTTCCTATCTAAGGGATCTTTGTCTAGCCCAATGTCACAAATATTTTCCCCAATATTTTCTCCCAGGAGTTTTATATATTTAGTATTTCTTTGGTCTATTGTCCATTTTGAGTTAATTTCTTATATGGTGTGAGATATAGATCAATGCTTTTGTTGCTATTCTGTGATTTTTTTTTTTTTGCCTATATACACCCAATTGTTCTAGCACCATTTGTTGCAAAGACTGTACTTTCTCCCCTGAATCCCCTTTGTACCTTGTTGAAAATCAGTTGTCATATATATATGTGAGTCTATTTCTGGACTCACTATTCTGGTTCACTGATTTGTTTGTCCTTTTCTATGCCAATACTACACTGTCTTGATACTACACTGTCTTTATAGTAAGCATTCATGTCAAGTAGTCTTAGTCTTCAAAATTTGTTCTTATTTTCCAAAATTATTTTGCATTTCCTTATGAATTTTAGAATCAACTTATCTATTTCTACCAAAAAAAAAAAAAAGGCATGTTGGCTTTTGAATAGAACTCCTTGAATCTATAGAGCTCTTACATGGAGAATCAACATTTTAATAATATTGACTTTTCCAGGTCACAAACCCTGTATATCACTCCATTTGTTAAGGTCTGTTTTAATTTTTCTCAATAATTTTGTAGTTTTCAGAATACTAGTTTTATATGTATTTTGTAAGATTTATGCATAAGTACTTCATTTTTAATGCTATTGTAAATGAAACACTTTTAAAATTTTAGTTTTCAATTGTTCATTGTTTGTACAAAGAAACACAATTGATTTTTGTATTTTGATTTTGCTTTCTACAATATTACTAAATTATTAATTAGTTCTTGAAGCTTTTTCGTAGATATCATCAGATATTCAACATAGATGACCACGTTGTCTACAGATAGCAACAGTTTTACTTTTCCCTTTCCAATCTGCAGTATTTTGATCAAGTATTTTTTTAAAAATACTATCCTTATTGCACTGGCTAAATCCTCCAGTACAATGTTAAATAAAAATAATGAAAGTGAATATACTTGTCTTGTCCCTGACCCTGAGGGGAATGCATTCAGTCTTTCATCATTAAGTTATGATGGTAACCCAAGTTTTGGTAAATGCCCTTTTTTTCATATTGAAGCTTTTATTCCTATTTTTCTGACAGTTTTTATCAGAAATCAATTTTGGATTTTGTTAGATATATTTTTTGCATCTATTGAGATAATCATATAGATTTACTTTTTGCTGTGTAGTATGTGAATTACCTTCATTGATTTTTGAATGTTGAACCAACCTGAAATTCCTGGAATAAACCTTACTTAGTCATGATGTTATACTCCTTTTATATATGATTAATTCAATTTGCTAAAATTTTGGTTAGAAATTTTGCATCTATACTCATGGGGGATATTGATTTATAGTCTAATTTTTCCTGTTAGATCTTTGGTTTGTTATTGGAGTAATGCTGGCTTCATAGAATGAGTTAGGAAGTTATTCCTTCCTCTTCAATTTTCTCAAAGTGTCTCTGCAAAATTAGGAATATGTCTTTAAAATGTTTTGTAGAAAATAACTATGAAGACATCTGGCCCTGGAGTTTCTTTGTGGAAAAAATTTTACTTACAAAATTAATAATTTAATTAATAATTATTTTTTAAATTAATAAGATTATTTGTTGTAAATTAATGAATTAAATTATTCTATTTAATTAATTATAATATATTTAATTGGTAATAATATATTTAATTGTGTCTTTTAAGTAAATTGTCCATTTTATTTAAATTGTCAAATTTATGGGATAGAGTTGTTCATACATTTCCTTTAATGCTTTTAATATCTGTAAGAATTTATAGTGATGTTACCACTTTCATTCCTGATCTGATTCATTTCTTTCTTTGTTTTTTCTGATCACTCAGGCTAGAAGTTTATCAGTTTCACTGATCTTCTCAAAGAAACAATTTTGGTTTAATTGATTTTTGTCTGTGGTATCTCTGCTTTCTATTTAATTGATTTCCAATCTGATTCTGTTACTTCTTTTTTTCTGTTTAATTTAGGTTTAATTTTCACTTATGTTTTTAGTTTCCTACAGTGGAAGCAGAGGTCATTGATTTAAGATCTGCTTTTCTAATATTGGCATTTGGTGCTATTCATCTTCCCCTAAGTATGATTTTAGAGTCATTCCACAAATTCTGGTGTACTGGTATTGAGTTCAAAATACTTCACATCTCTCTTTTGATTTCTTCTTTGACCAACAGGTTATTTAGAAGTGTGGTGTTTAGTTTCCAAATATCTGGTAATTTCTCAAGGATTTCTTATTGAGTTCTAATTTAATTCCATTGTGATCAGAGAATATATCAAAATTTTGCATGACCCGAATCTTTTTTAACTTACTGAGATTTGTTTTATGGCCCAGAACACAGTCTGCCTTGGTAAATGATTCATGTGCACTTGAAAACGAATGTTCTGCTATTGTTGGATGACATGATCTATAAATGTTAGCTCAAGTTGGTAGTGTTGTTTGTGTTTTCTACATCCTTGTTGATTTTCTGACTACTTATTCTATCAACTATTGAGAGATTGAAATCACCAGCTATCATTGTCTTTCTCCTTGCAGTTCTATCAGCCTTCTCCTAAGGTATTTGAACGTTTATTTCTAGACCCATAAACACTTAGGATTGTATTGTCTTCTTCAGTAATGTCTTCTTGACCAATTTACCCCATTATTACTATGAAATGATCTTGTTTACCCCTTGTACTATTCCTGGCTCTGAAATATACTTTGTCTGACAGAAATACAGCTACTACAGCTTTCTTTTGATAGTGTTAGCATACTGTGTATTTATCTGTATTTTAACTTTTTACCTAGTAGTGTCTTTCTATTTAAAAGCCTTTCTTGTATGCAACATATAATTGGGTCTGACAACTTTTGCCTTTTAATGGGATATTTAGGTCATTTACATTTATTGTGCTTACTGATATGGTTAAGTTTAAACCAAGCATCTTGCTGTTTGTTTTTTAATTGCCACATTTGTTTCCCTTGTCTCTCTTTTTCTTCTGTCTTTTGGATTAAATGAATTCTTTTTTCAATTTATCTTTTTTGTTGGCTTATTAGCTATTATTCTCTGTATATTTATTTTTGTGGTTGCTTTAGTTTTACAGTAGACATCTCTAACATATAATAGTCTATATTTTAGTGATAGTATACTACTTCAGGTAAAATATAATAACCTTACAGTAGAATACTTCCACTTATCTCTTATCTTGGTCTTTAAGACTTTTACATAGGTTATAAACCCTAGACTACATTTTTATTATTTTTTAGAGTCAATTTTTTTCAAAAATATTTAAATAATAATAAAAAGTTCTTATAAATTTACCCTGTGTATTTACTGTTTTCAGTGCTCTTTATTTCTCTGGTTAGATGCATATTTCCATCTGGTATTTTTGTCCATCTAATGAACTTTATTCATTACTTCACATAGTGTAAGTCTGCTACATGACTATAATATAGGTATCTGTAAATCTTTTCAAGGATTTTTTTGGTATAAAATTAAGTTGCTTGGAAACAGTTTGATCTTTTGGGGTCTTGTGTTTAAAATATTTCAAGGAGGATAAGAACAACCTTTAGTCTAAGGCTAATTTTGCCTCATTACTGATTGCAAATCTCTTCTATGTACTTATCCAATTTCCCACGAATTATCAGGTTTTCCATTCTGGTTAGTGGGAACAGGCACAATTCCCAACTTTGCATGAATGCTTGAAACTTTCACATCTCTTCTTTTTCTCTCGATCTAGTTCTTACCTCTTCAGTACTCTGTCCTGCAAACTCTAGCTTCTTTAATCAGCCTAAATCCTCAGTCCATCTCCTCAACTCAGGGCATCTGCTCGGCTTCCTAGATTCCCCCTCCCTGGGCTGCAGCCTGGAAACACTTTTAAGGCAGTATTCTGGGGGCAGTCACTGGGCTCAAGCCACTTGTTTCTCATCACTCAGGGTCATTTACCTTCATTACCTGATGTATAGTGTCTTGATTATTTTTTCATGTATTTTATCTAGTGTTTTGCTTCTTTAATATGGGATGATAAATCTTTTTCCTGTTATACCATATTCACAGTCCTTTTTTAAAAGAAAACTTTAGTGTTTTTTTATAGAGAGCTTACTCTTTCTACATTTTTATGAGCTAAACTTTGGCACTCAGATTGGGGGCTTGCCCTCAGGGAAGGAGCAACAGAATTTAGGTGTAATAGCAAGGGGTTATCAAATACCATAACATCCCTTCAGAACTATTTATGCTTTGAAAATATCTTAACTCTCTGTGTCATTAAGGCTATAGCCCAAGCATCTGCTTTTTGAACAGCAGTGAATGCCACTATATTTGAAGATAAAGTGACATGGTAAATTATGTACAAGATACACACTCAAAGATCTATTCCTTTAGATTTTTGTATGATGTGGAGACAATCCCTTGCCCCCCAAAATGATCTTTCCTATTTATTTAGTAGTAATTTCTAAGCATCCTCCATAGCCCTAACCCAAATTCCAAACAGAAAATTTTAGAAATTAATATGATAATTTAAAAATTAATATGATAGGAATATTTCCAGATTATTCCCAATCCAAAGAAATGCATACTGCCTACTCTATCTGAAACAAAACTCCAAATGAAATCTGATGGTTTTTAATGCCAATCTCTTTGAAAGACTAATCAGTAATAAATCTCTATCCTTTGTAGTATGGCTCCCAAGTGTGCTGAAACATTACCAAAACCTTCCTAATTGCCAAATTTAATTAGAGTTCTTAGGTTAGGTTTATTTTTTCTTTTATATATGACTTCTTTGAAGTATTTGAAAACTTTTATCTTCTTGAAATTTTCTTATTCCAATCACTTTTCTTCTGGTTCACTCTCATAATATCTCACCTAGACTATTACAATAGCCATGTAATTATGAAAGGCACAAAGTAATTGGTAACAACATAATATGGTAGAATATAGAAACAGCCAAATCAGGGATGTCCCATTTTGAAAGAAATATTCCCACCTTAACATGATGTTCTTATGATTAATGAGAAAAGTAAACTCAATCCATGTTTCTATTTTGCCCCCATTTTATTCAATAAAGAACTGTATTGCACATGGCTCAGAATATAAGAATTACTCATATGCCTCAAAGTGTTATTCCTCATGCAGGGAGAGGAAGAGTGATTGCCTGATGTTTACTCTCACATACACACTTTATAATCCACAACAGAGGACAAAATATTGAGAAACAAGTTGCGCAAGAGTGAAAAATATCCTCTGCACAGGCTGCTGTGTTTATTCGCCTGCTGTGATCCATTAGCAAAGATCTGTTCCTTGACTTCTAGATAAGAATTCTCTCAGTACAGCAAGTTGGGGAGAGAAGGGAGTTATTTTTTTTTTCAAACTGGTGAAGCTAGGCCCAAAACATATTTGTAATTCCTTGTAACGTATCACACAAAATGAGTACCCGATTAATATATTCTAATTGTCATTACTGAGCATAAATCTCAATTTACCCAACTCATATCATTCCCAAGAGGAGAAAAAAACAAGAATTTGAGTAAAGGAACTTTTGATGAGGTATAAACCATAACAAAATATCTAGAACCTTGAGGGGTATGCCATTTTTCTTAAACAAATCCACCTTACTCTCTATAATTCAATTTATCAAGAGATTTGAAAATGTTAGTGAAATCTCATAAGTAAAGCTTCTGAATTAAATATAAATTATATATGCACAAATCAGATAGTAGCCTGTTTGGAAAACCGCTTACAGGTTTAGCTGTCATTCACTCTGTTGCAAAATGTATTGAGGGCATGCTTATCAACTGCTAACAATGAACACCCAAAACCTCAGGGTAAGTTTCTCTGATGAACTACCCAGATGACTGGAATGCCTTAATAATGTGTCTTCATTGCCAAATACAGGATTTTTTAGACTCCATTGAGTATAGTATTGACATGTTTATCTTCTGGGAAAAAAATATAATCTCACAGTTTAACATTCTTTAATATTGGAAAGAACCTAATAAAAAGCATAAGTGCTGTAGTGAAATAAATTAGTTTTACTTTGGAGGCCTATATATTCTTCATTTAACAAGAATGGACAAATCATGCAATTCATGAATTTATTCCTAGAGAACAGAAGTTAAATTCCTCACGTAGGACATGCTTAACTTGGAGAATTGAGTTATTTTTGAAAGTGCCTTCAGGAAACTTTATTCAATTTGAAAGTAATTCAAATTTGGGAAAATTTTGAAGTATGAAAGTTTTAAAATAATCATGTTAACTATCACTCATTGCTCTAAGTTGGTTTTCCTTTTGTATCATAAATGTATATAAACATCCCCAGGTTACTGCTAAAAAAAATCATCACCATTATTCATTTATTTATTCGCCAAACGATTTTTGAACACTTACTGCATGCCAGAAATAGTGCAAGATGTTAAACATTAAAAGATGACCAAAATACAGTCTATGACTTATGTTTTATAGTCTTTAAACTTAAACTTTTAGTATCATAAAGCAACAGGTAAAGACTCAGAAACAGTGCATTGTGACAAATGGATTGGGTCCATCAGGATACAGAAACCACACTGTTATTTGAACAAGGAAATTGTACTACAAGGAATTATTAATTAGGAGATTAAAGAGAACTCTAAGGGGTCCACAGGTAGCAGATGCAAAAGCTACTACCCCCAGGCTAAGGAAGAGTAGAAAATATGGAAACTAATGACTAGGAGAGGACCTTGCCCCCAACCAAGGCCGAGATTTAGCCCTCTTCGAAAAGAGCATGTCTATGACAGGAACACAAAATCTGCTGCTGACAAAGAAACTTGCCAGAGGGAAAGGGACAGTGCCGTTCTGTAGAAACAGCCCATGTTTTGGAGTATGAGGGCAGCCTGGAGTTGGTTTACAGAAGCAGCCCATCACTGTGAGAGACTCTGGATGGATTAGACCTACTTGGAAGTGGTTACTGGTGAGGAAAGGATGGTCAGAAATGCAACTGCACAGAGTATTTCATTATTTCACTTCTCATTTACAAATGTGCTTAGTTCCACAAAATAATATATTTTATGTGTAGAATCCAAATTTTACTAGAGAAATGGAAGCTGAGTCTCATTGCTGGGGAGGGTATGGAGGGTATGAAGGGTATCCAGGGGACCTGGGAATAGGCTATCTGACGTAGCAACAAAACAAATTTTATAAGAGCTGTGTTCAATGGAGATTTGTCTAGGAGCAGGATGTGTAGTGTTGTGACTGTCATCCTTTTCAGAGCCTCTATAACTCTTTAAGTAGAGCTTACAAAAATAAGAAGAAAAAAATGATGATGAATGGTAAGTGCAATTGGATTTCATCTGAAACTAAGTGAAGGGTCGAATTTCATGTACTGATTGATGTTAGGCCAAAAGAGGATCAACTTGAATGGGTGAGAAGACTGCTAATATCTGGGTTACTCAAGCAATGCATGGTCACCGTACAATTCAAATTTTTAAAAGAAAGAAGCATGACAAAAGTAAAACAAAACTTTCAAAAAGCAATCCCAACTTCCAGTTTCCATTCTGACATGTAAAGAGCTTAGAAATTGTCACTCCCATCCTTAATATTAAGAAAAAAACAACAAAAAACTCAAAACCGATGACCTCCATCAAAAACTTGAGGTCATACGGCAAACTGCTGCACTGAAGACTGGAGACATAAGAGAATACAGAAAACCACAAGTTTTCCATAATTTCTTCCAGAAAATAGAAGCAGAGGAAACACTTGCTAACTTGATCTATGATGGCAGCATTACCTTAATACTACAATCAGACAAATATCATAAGAAAGGAAAACTACAGGCCAACATTGCTCATGAACATACATGAAGAACCTTTAACAAGATATTAGCAAATTGAATCCATAAATACATAAAAAAGATTATACACCATGACCAAGTTGGATAAACATCTTTGTATGTATATTTTTGTGTACTTATTCAATTATTTCCTTAGGATAAATTCCTAGAAATAGAATTGCTAGATTACAGGGTGTGCATATCCTGAAGAATTTTAATGATTTTTATTAAAATTACCTTCAAGAGAGCTGACCTGATTTTTATTTCCACCACAATAATCTAAGACAGCTGTTTGAGCTTGTATGTATCCTCTCTGGTGATTTTGTTTTATTTCTGTTAGGTTTTCTCCCAAGTTTTAAAATAATGATTTATACAGTAAGGATTTATAAGAATTTTTCATATTTTGTACCTGATTTTTCCTGCTTTGTCATCTGCCTTTCAGCTCTATTTTTGGTGTTTTTGCCATAGGAAGTTATTTTTTTAATATGTATGTAATTTAAAATCTGAGTATTTAATGCATGGTATGTTCTGGAATAACAATTCATCTGTTTCCCCCACTGACCTTCATCTTTAAATTTATTGTTACTCAATTATAAGTTTAGGGATCTGTTTTGTATTTTCTATTACATTCTTTTGATATACCTTTCTTCTCTGACATCAGAACCATCTTGTTTTAGTTATGGAAATGATATATTACCTTTAAATTTCTTTAATTTTTATAGCTACTCAGATTATTTTATTCTTTCAGATTGGGTGTAAAATCATGTAATAAATTCTCAGAACGTTTTACATTGATTTCAGGAAGGTCCCCACCATGCAGTGGGGCATGGCTGCACCCTCTCCAATGAGGTCTGAATCTCATGGCAGGCAAGAGGAGAGGAAGGTGGAATCTTCCATATTTGTTTCTTCCTTGTGTGCTCTATCTCAGCCCTAGAGGTAGGTATTGCTCCCATGTCCATTACTCTTATATTCCTTAGACTTTTCTTTCAGGAAGCCATTCCTATACCAGGATGGTTATTAATAGTTTAACTTTGCCTAGAAGTGCCTGAAAACTATATAAACACACCCCATTAAATGTAAATTAAATACCCCAACTCCACTGAATCTCTGGGGCCACTTCAAAACCATCTGACACAGAAGTGTGATGGAGGGGAAGTTGGAGTAAAAGAAAACAACTGTCTTAATTTGTTGAAGTTGAAGTAGTTTACTTTTCCAAATTTTACAAAAATATGTGACCCAAATGAATACATTGTCATACCCAGAGCGTGGCAAGTGAGCGGCCTTGAGCTGAAGCTTAAGCTTCAGTACCTTCATGGCAATTCTGCCTCTACTCTTAAGACTTCAATTTTGGAAGGCTGCAACATGAAGGTGTAAGCTCCTCCTGGATTTCTGTTCAGTAGAGTGGCCAGAGACGTCCTGGGTCCAGGGACAGACCAACAGAAGTCTTCCTGATGGCATACATGCGCCATGTTGGCAGTGCACTCTGCAGTGTCCATACTTGGCCATGAAAACAACAGCATCTCTGCCAAAGCTGCCCAGTGGTGCAACTGGGACATCATTTCTGGCTGTGACTCCCCCCAAGCCTGTGAAGCTGCCAAATACGCCTTCGTGAACACCTTTAATGTACAATGAAACTATCTAGAAGAGAATCCGTTATTTCTAAATAAAAGAAAAATTTTAACTTAACTGTTAAAAGTCAGTGAGCCTGACCCCTTCAATTTGTGGGTTATCCCAAGGACTAGATGAGAGGGAAGCCTTTCCTGAACCCCCAAGCTAGTCAGATTCTTTTGTTATGTGTCCTTCTAGAGCTGCATTCAAGGCACTAATTTTAGCTTTCATTATACATTTTATGCAATTAGTTTATTGACATCTGTCCCCCAAAAGACTAAGAATCCTGAGATCAGAGACTATGTCTATTTTACTTCACCAGTACTTATCACCTGTAGGTGCCCAATAAATGTTCATTGAAGAGAAATAAAAATCACTTATCAAATGAATTCATTCTTCTGCTTTTATGCTTTCATCCTGTACTTGCCTTTTTTTTTTTTTTTTTACCATATTTAACACATTCTGTTGATATTATCCATTTACTGGTCTGCACACCCTATTAGAGTATAAACCCCTAGAAGTTCAACGTTATTTCTCAATTATTTAAAAATCCCCAATAACTACTCAATAAATGTTTGTTGAACTGATCTGTGCCCTGAACTGGGAATTAGTATTTCTGCCATGTATATCAGATGGCTTACATAGCCTCTTTGAGATTCAATTTTTTTTTTTATCTGTAGAGTGAAGAAGTTAGAATAGAAATAATCTCTTAGGATCCCTTCCAATTAAAAAAGCTTAAAGTTATATGATTCTAAATATAAAATACATTCTCATATCTCAAATCACTAGCCATATCTTAAGCAATTTAAATGAGAAAAAAAGGCCTTCAGGGTAAATTTGAAGATGTGGGGAGAAATTCCATAAAAATATATAGGATAGAATTTTGTCAATTATTTGATTTTTACTCAACAGAAGTATAAATAAAATGTTTATTCACAGAAGCCAAATTGGATAACCACAAAGAGTTTATGCTCTTCTGGGGCCAGAAAAATCCCTAAAATGTGTGTGCATTTTTTAAAGCTTATCATTTCAGGAAATAAAGTAGTTTGTACTTCTTGGGAATTTGAGAAATGTGATTATGCCTGCTGGGTAGTATTACTGTACACAAAGATTTAAAAGTTTCCTTTAGGAATTTACTATTACACTCAAGGAGAATATAGTAGATATTCGGGCACATTGGACCATTTAACATAACCCTCTTTTAACAAGTGTGATTTCCGGTAAAGAATAAAACACGTATATTTGAATGATTCTGTTTTAGCTTTTACCCTGCTCTTACAAATGTAAATTCTATATTGAATCTACACAATGCAACTACTGGAAAATCTGTTTATCTTCAAAATAAATAATTTATTTAGTGGCATTTGCTCCAGAGCCTGAGAATAATTTTCATAAATCAAATAGTTCATCAAGATGTTTCAAAGAAACAGAAAAGGAAGGCAATTTGAGAACACCGGGTAAATGAAAGTAGCTGCTTTCTCATATCCTCATAAAAAATACATCCCTTAATCAACAAGATTACTTCCTTTTGTAAGAATAGAATAAAGTATATTACCTCCAACTCCTTCCAACCTCTACTTTCAAATGACTGTGTGGATCTAAAATATAAGTATGTAGAAAAAGATCTAAGTCTGAGAAACAGTAATGAGGACCACTGGCCTCGAAAGATGAACTCAGCTAGATTGTCAGAGTATCAGACATTTCACTACTAGGGATTCATTCCTTGGGGATTTTTGCCATGTGGAAGCAGGTCCCTTTTTGGTGTCTAATTTGGGGGGGGGATCACTAAATATATCAAACTTTTACTATTCAATCATGTTGCACCTATAACTTAGAATACTGTCAGCCCAACCATGAAAGTAAGTCACAAGCCGGAAGGAATATCAGTTAGATTGGAGAGATGAGGAGAGAGGACCTACAACCAAGTAGGGCAGGCCTAGGGGACCAGAATGAGGCATCTCTGCATTCATATTGTGGCTTATTGGTATCACTGGGGTTGGGGAGAGGGAAGGAAGGAACAGAGAACAGTAATGGATGCTTAAAGGAACAGCAAGATGATGGCAAAAATTAAATTTACAACTTTGCCAGGGACAGATTATATGTTTCGTGGTCTACTTATTACAGAAAAGTTGCTTCTGAAAGTCAGAAAGTGGCTTTGAGTGCCAACCTGGAGTTCACCTTCCTTTGAGAGACCATTCAGTATTTCTAACAGCAACAACAACAGCAGCAGCAGTTATTCACAAGTTATAACAATTATACCAAAATGCCATACATAGTAAGTAAAATACTCTTTCGTTTAGCATGTTCTCACTTGAGTATTTAAAAGTATTTTTTTAATCTTTTATAGAAACATAGAAAAACATACTCTGAACAGTTTGGGCACTACTCTAACTTTTGATATCACCAACCCCCAGTAACTGGCCCTGTACTAGGACATGTATGCTTCATAAGCTCAGGCTCTTCCATTAGCCTCTTCTCTGAAGCTGGGATGCTAAATAGGAATTCTTCATTCTGAAGTTCAGCCACAGTGAAAGGTAAGAGTATGATTATGCAGAGTGCAAGTGTCAAAAAGGAATATATATGCCTCCTATATATGGCTCAGAGGTAAACCAACATCACTGTAATTCAGGAAAACTGACACTCAAAAGAGAGTGTTCTCAGGCAGAGAAAGACACATTGCTTACTAATAATGCTGGCTTTCCAGATACAAGAAGGGAGTGGTAACCTTGGCATCAAATTTGTATACTGTAATTTACCATTTATGTACATTAAAATTAAAAAGATTTAAAATTAAAAACTCCATGGTCAAAAAGAAACAAAAAATATGCTTTCAGATTCAGAAGAAATAACTCAGAAAGTGATACATCAAACGACAGCATATTTAATATGGTTAAGAAGAAATTGTGAAAAAAAAAAACTACAGCAAACTTTCATCACACCTTAGATTCATTGATAACCCTATTCATCATACAGCTTTTTATCCCATGGGATACTTCTCAAACCAGGTGACTAGCTATGGAAATTTACTTCTGCCAATTGATTATTCCTTTAGCAATCATCTAAATTCTTATTCAATTTCATAACCACCAAAGAGAAAAAGAAGAAAATGAAAATCAAATCCAGGAACAAAAGTAGAAAAGCTTGACTCTACATGAATAGAAACCCAATTGTTTATGGTTCTTGTGTCCCCTTCTCAGCTATTTCTGTGCCCTGCATGAACTTCTGGAGGCAGCACACATGTATACTTTAATTTTTCATTTCTTAACTGTGTAATTTATTTTATTTTTTAGACATCGTCATTCTTTTTCCCCACTGGTGCACTTCTTATATGTAGAAAAAATAATACTCAATACCCTGGTATAAATAAAAAATATATATGCTTTTTAAAGCATGTGTTTACATTTGATGTTAATTTCTCATGTTTAAATATTTTTATATTATATTAAACTTTTATGCAGAAAGCATTTCTAAATTACAAACCAGAATCCATTTGAGCTATGCCAAGACATAAATATTTGCTTCATAGTTTTTTATTAACGATTTTAAATGTTATTTTTCTATTTAAAAAACCATGTGTACAGTTTGAGTTGTCTTCAATACAAATTTAAAAATTAATCAGCTATAATGGCAATGTGGCATAGTGATTAAGAGCGGGGTTTGTGGTATCAAAAAGCCTGATTTTAATTCTGCCTCTAACACTTTCAAGCTGTTTTACCTTACAGAAGGTATTAACCTCTCTGTGCCTCAGCTTCCTCATCAGCAAATGAGAACAATCGTAGCAGCTACCTCAAAGAATTGTTAGGAGCCCTGTTCATTTAAAGCCATTACTGTTACTATTGTGTCTAGCGTCAGCCGAGGAGATATCTTGGTATTGTTTTCACTATCATCCCCAAGAATCAATTTGCACTTATAGACACATGATGCTTTGCTAGGTACGTGAGTTCATCAACTGAGTCCTCTCAAAACCTGCAGACCCACACATGTGCACATGTACACACATCCTGCAATAGAACGGCCTGTACCAAACTCTGAAATAACCAATTAAGAACATCGTCTACAGATGTGCTGTGCTGACATTAGAAACAGGTCAAAGGTAAATGGGAAGGGATGTGGAGATGCCCGTGGAAGTCCCTGGGAATTCTGCATTTCACAAAGAAAAGTACAGATCCCCTCTGGTTAATGGCTTCATGGAAGAGCAGTGACAGTTTAAGAGAGGAGAGACACAATTGGGTGGATTTGAAAGAAAAGAACCTTATCTAGGCTTACAAGGCTGTTATCTTAAAGACTTGGCATTTGGACTGGAATGACTGTATCATGGGAGTTTGAGACAATTTTGTCTAACATGATTAAAGACTCATGAACCAAAGAATAGAAACTAAGGAAATGAAGTTCAAGGCTTGTCCCTGACGAGCTGTGAAGCTCAGTATGTGGATCTTAGAGTTCTCAAGAACATAATCAGTGACAAGACACTATCAGGCTTTGGGGGGAGATAAGCAAGAGCATTTTAGGAAGAACTTCAAGGGGCTAAGAGATGGATGAAGAAAACCATGCTGACCACAGGATGACAGTGAGAAGTGCAGGACAGCTGTAGGCAGAGAGTCCAGAAGGAGACTAAAATTGATCAAGACACAAAATGAAAAGTACTCGGGACAGGTGGTAAAAATGTGGGACAGATACGAGGGAAAAGCATGAAGCAGAATAAAGTTTAGTTTAGCAATAAAATGCATGAACAGAATGCAGAATGCAGAGGAGGTGAAATGACACTAGTTTGTGGCTTGAAACGGGAAAGAGATGATGATGACACAGCTGCTTTGATTGACAGCAGGGTGGAACAGAGGATTTGAAGGAAAACATAACATTGTTCTTGAATCTTCAGCTGACATGGGATCTCCATCACAACTCATCCTATGTTCAGCGAAATGTAAATCAAGAGTGTGAGCAGGCAAAAGGAAAATTACATTTGTACTTCAAAGTTCTTGATACCATGTGAGGTCAGCACTTACTATCTAAACTCGCTGCTGCTTCTCTCCTTTTCTTAACCCTTTGTCTCTATCAGTTACCCAGTAGTTAGGCATCTGGCCTGTGTAGGGGGAAGACAGAACCTAGGATTCAAAGATAGATTTTTTTTTTTTGCGTTACGCGGGCCTCTCACTGTTGTGGCCTCTCCCGTTGTGGAGCACAGGCTCCAGACGCGCAGGCTCAGCGGCCATGGCTCACGGGCCCAGCCGCTCCGCGGCATGTGGGATCTTCCCGGACCGGGGCACGAACCCGCGTCCCCTGCATCGGCAGGCGGACTCTCAACCACTGCGCCACCAGGGAAGCCCTCAAAGATAGTTTTATGTACACACAGACTGAAGTATGCGTGCACATACATACACCTTCCAAAGCTAGAAAACAGTATCAGAATTAAACTTAAGAAGCTATTTCATTAATGCCCTTTCCACATTGTTTTTCTTTGGTAAAATGACTCCTGCTTTCTGCACTTACTCATATAAAAATATCTTTGTTATTCCTTACATTTGTTTCACATGTATCACTTCATAAACAGTTGAATTGTGGAAAATAAGAGGAAATGTTCACAATACCTCCCTAGTTGGTCATCTCTCTTCTCCCGTGGTACTAAAGAAAGTAGTATAAGCAACACATTTTTAAACAACAGACAGTACAGAAGAAGTGCTGCTTTGAGGGCCCATTTAAGTTTGATGTATTTTCAGAGAGCCATAACACAGTGCTGAAGAAATACATGCAAGTGTGCCATGAAGAAAAGAGCAAAACTAAAAGTTACTCTCAGAATGAGCATCTGAGAGCCAGCTCCCATCCTGAGCTAAGTACCTCCACTTCAGCACAGACAACAAATATCTAATTAACACAAATATCTAATTGCTTTAACAGAATAGGCAGTAAATTATATTAAAGGGAAAAAAATAAACAGCGGGGAAAATAGGGAGAAAACTACTCAGGAGATTATTTACTTGAGAAATGTGATTATACTCACAAGTATTCTTCTCTTTACTTGGCTAAGACACCGTCTCAGCAAACAGCTCTCATCCTATGAAACAGTAAAAGGAAGCAAGTTCTCCCAGGGACAGGGAGGGGATGGTGGTTAGCCACAAGACTAGGTAATTAGTAAAATCCTGGCATGTCTAATACACTTGCCTTGAGTAGTGTTCTGAGTCAATTAATTGATCTGATATATTGCTTAGCTCAAAGTTAAAATACCAAATGAATAGGTGAGCAGGACTTGACCAGTCAATATACCTAATATAACATAGAACTGTCAGCCAATAAACTAGAATTGTGTCCAGGAATGATCAAATTTGAATTTGCTTTGCTGACACCAGACTGGATTTTTGTCAGAGATGTTTTAAAGTGAAATTTTCATGAATTCCGAATAAAAATTTTACGTGGAAAACGCGTGGAGAAGATAATGATGATACTCAATCAAGACAATTACATGAACTCTAAATGATTTCAGGGGTTTATTCTTGTGGCAAAGATGGCCTCTCCTCTCTTGCAGGCTATGACCCTCTTTTTCCTTTAAAGTTCTTCTCATTGGAGAATCTATCCACAGCTCATTCCATCTGGCCCCAGATATGTTATTCCAGTGTTCCCTACACACATAATGTGGACCCCTGCATAGCTTCAGAAGGTTTACACTTACTTATTTTTTATCTGTACATTCATTCATTCATTCATTATTCATTCATTCCTTTACCCTATCTTCTACAACGTCACTAGGAAGGGGCAAGAGCCAGTTAAGTGTTCAGTTTTCTCTCTGAGCACTGTAGAACATTTTTACTGTCCTCTCAGGTCCTTTGGTTGCCTTGGTAAATGCCAATTTGTAGCTTTTTAATGTTCAGGGGAAAAGAGGAAATTGAAAGTTGACATAAGTCACTAATTAGAAGCATAGATGGTTAACTTTGGAAAGGACCTCAGTGGTCATAGGATCAAGTCTTCCATCCAGGAACCGACCCTCTTTAAAACATTTGTAGAGGGGGTTTTTCAACTTCTGGTTTAAAATCATTTAGTGGCAGGAAGCTCATTATCTCACAAAGCAATCCGTTTTACCATTTTCCAATTCTGTTTAGAAAGTTCTTCCTTAAAGGAAGCCAAAACCTACTACCTTATAACACAGCCATGAATCTTTCTTCTGCCCTCTGGAGCAGCAAGTGCAAGGTACTTGCCTTATTTATATGTCAATTCTTCAAATATTTCAAGTGTTATTTCTTTCCACAGTCTTCTTTTCTCCAAGTGAATTGTCCTAAGCTCTTTCCTATATATTTTGATAATTACATCCGTTTAACAAAGCCATTGTGAGTATTAAGTGAAAGTCCAAAATGGTGCCTGAAAATAGTAAGCATTTACATGATTGTTCAAAAAGATGAATTTACGGGCCTTCCCTGGTGGCGCAGTGGTTGAGAGTCCGCCTGCCGATGCAGGGGACACGGGTTCGTGCCCCGGTCCGGGGAGATGCCACATGCCGCGGAGCGGATAGGCCCGTGAACCATGGCCGCTGAGCCTGCGCGTCCGGAGCCTGTGCTCCGCAACGGGAGAGGCCACATCAGTGAGAGGCCCGCGTACCGCAAAAAAAAAAAAGATGAATTTACTAGTTCAAAAAGATCTCTGGGTTTGAGGATACGGGGAGGGGGAAGGTAAGCTGGGACAAAGTGAGAGAGTGGCATTAGGTTAGCCTAATCTTTTAGTTGTGAGTTTTATTTATGACTTTCAGGGGGCTGCAGCTGTTTTCTTCTTTTCTTCAACATCTTTATTGGAGTATAATTGCTCTACAATGGTGTGTTAGTTTCTGCTGTATAACAAAGTGAGTCAGCTATACATATATATATATCCCCATATCCCCTCCCTCTTACATCTCCCTATCCCACTGCTCTAGGTGGTCACAAAGCACCAAGCTGATCTCCCTGTGCTATGCAGCTGCCTCCCACCAGCCACCCATTCTATATTTGGTAGGGTATATATGTCCATGCCACTCTCTCACCTGGTCCCAGCCCACCCTTCCCCCTCCCTGTGTCCTCAAGTCCACTCTCCATGTCTGCATCTTTACTCCTGTCCTGCCCTTAGGTTCTTCAGAACCTTTTTTTTTTTTTTTTTTAGATTCCATATATACGTGTTAGCATACGGTATTTTTCTCTTTCTGACATACTTCACTCTGTATGACAGACTCTAGTGAGTTGGACTCTATCCACCTCGGTACAAATAACTCAATTTCGTTTCTTTTTATGGCTGAGTAATAGTCCATTGTATATATGTGCCACATCTTCTTTATCCATTCATCTGTCGAAGGACACTTAGGTTGCTTCCATGTCCTGGCTATTGTAAATAGTGCTGCAATGAACATCTTGGTACATGACTCTTTTTGAATTATGGTTTTCTATGGGTATATGCCCAGTAGTGGGATTGCTGGGTCATGTGGTAGCTCTATTTTTAGTTTTTTAAGGAACCTCCATACTGTTTTCCATAGTGGCTGTATCAGTTTACATTCCCACTAACAGTGCAAGAGGGTTCCCTTTTCTCCACACCCTCTCCAGCATTTATTGTTTGTAGATTTTCTGATGATGCCCATTCTAACTGGTGTGAGGTGATACCTCATTGTAGTTTTGATTTGCATTTCTCTAACAATTGGTGATGTTGAGCAACTTTTCATGTGCCTCTTGGCCATCTGTATGTCTTCTTTGGAGAAATGTGTACTTAGGTCTTCTGCCCATTTTTGGACTGGGTTGTTTGTCTTTTTGGTATTGAGCTGCATGAGCTGCTTGTATATTTTGGAGATTAATCCTTTTAGTTGCTTCGTTTGCAAATATTTTCTCCCATTCTGAGGGTTGTCTTTTCATCTTGTTTATGGTCTCCTTTGCTGTGCAAAAGCTTTTAAGTTTCATTAGGTCCCATTTGTTTATTTTTATTTCCATTCCTCTAGGAGGTGGGTCAAAAAGGATCTTACTGTGATTTATGTCATAGAGTGGTCTGCCTATGTTTTCCTCTAAGAGTTTTATAGTGTCTGGCCTTACATTTAGGTCTTTAATCCATTTTGAGTTTATTTTTGTGTATGGTGTTAGGGAATATTCTAATTTCATTCTTTTACATGTAGCTGTCCAGTTTTCTCAGCACCACTTATGGAAGAGGCTGTCTTTTCTCTATTGTATATTCTTGTCTCCTTTATCAAATATAAGGTGACCATATGTGCGTGGGTTTATCTCTGGGCTTTCTATCCTGTTCCATTGATCTATATTTCTGTTTTTGTGCCAGTACCATACTGTCTTGATTACTGTAGCTTTGTAGTACAGTCTGAAGTCATGGAGCCTGATTCCTCCAGCTCTGCTTTTCTTTCTCAAGATTGCTTTGGCTATTTGGGGGCTTTTGTGTTTGCATACAAATTACTAGTTCAAAAAGATCTAGTTTTTTCTAGTTCTGTGAAAAATGTCATTGGTAGTTTGATAGGTATTGCACTGAATCTGTATTTTGCTTTGGGTAGTAGAGTCATTTTCACAATGTTGATTCTTCCAATCCAAGAACATGGTATATCTCTCCATCTGTTGGTATCATCTTTAATTTCTTTCATCAGTGTCTTATACTTTTCTGCATACAGGTCTTTTGCCTCCTTAGGTAGGTTTATTCCTAGGTATTTTATTCTTTGTTGTTGCAATGGTAAATAGGAGTGTTTCCTTAATTTCTCTTTCAGATTTTTCATCATTAGTGTATAGGAATGCAAGAGATTTCTCTGCATTAATTTTGTATCCTGCAACTTTACCAAATTCATTGATTAGCTCTAGAAGTTTTCTGGTAGCATCTTTAGGATTCTCTAAGTATAGTACTATGTCACCTGCAAACAGTGACAGTTTTACTTCTTCTTTTCCAATTTGGATTCCTTTTATTTCTTTTTCTTCTCTGATTGCTGTGGTTAAAACTTCCAGAACTATGTTGAATAATAGTGGTGAGAGTGGGCAATCTTGTCTTGTTCCTGATCTTAGTGGAAAAGGTTTCAGTTTTTCACCACTGAGAACAATGTTGGCTGTGGGTTTGTCATATATGGCCTTTATTATGTTGAGGTAAGTTCCCTCTATGCCTACTTTCTGGTGGGCTTCTATCATAAATCAGTGTTGAATTTTGTTGAAAGCTTTTTCTGCATCTATTGAGATGACCATATGGTTTTTCTCCTTCAATTTGTTAATATGGTTTATTTCATTGATTGATTTGCACGTACTGAAGAATCCTTGCATTCTTGGGATAAACCCCAGTTGATCAGGGAGTATGATCCTTTTAATGTGCTGTTGGATTCTGTTTGCTAGTATTTTGTTAAGGATTTTTGCATCTATGTTCATCAGTGATATTGGCCTATAGTTTTCTTTTTTTGTGACATCTTTGTCTGGTTTTGGTATCAGGGTAATGGTGGCCTCGTAGAATGAGTTTGGGAGTGTTCCTCCCTCTGCTTTATTTTGGAAGAGTTTGAGAAGGATAGGTGTTAGCTCTTCTCTAAATGTTTCTAAGAATTCGCCTGTGAAGCCATCTGGTCCTGGGCTTTTGTTAGTTGGAAGATTTTTAATCACAGTTTCAATTTCAGTGCTTGTGACTGGTCTGTTTATATTTTCTATTTCTCCTGGTTCAGCCTCAGAAGGTTGTGTTTTTCTAAGAATTCGTCCATTTCTTCAAGGTTGTCCATTTTACTGGCATAGAGTTGCTTGTAATAATCTCTCATGATCCTTTGTATTTCTTCAGTGTCAGTTGTTACTTCTCCTTTTTCATTTCTAATTCTATTGATTTGAGTCTTCTCCCTTTTTTTCTTGATGAGTCTGGCTAACGGTTTATCAATTTTAGTTATCTTCTCAAAGAACCAGCTTTTAGTTTTATTGATCTTTGCTATTGTTTCCTTCATTTCTTTTTCATTTATTTCTGATCTGATCTTTATGATTTCTTTCCTTCTGCTAACTTTGGGGTTTTTCTGTTCTTCTTTCTGTAATTGCTTTAGGTATAAGGTTAGGTTGTTTATTTGAGATTTCTCTTGTTTCTTGAGGTAGGACTGTATTGCTATAACCATCCCTCTTAGAACTGCTTTTGCTGCATCCCATAGGTTTTGGGTCATTGTGTTTTCATTGTCATATGTTTCTAGGTATGTTTTGATTTCCTCCTGATTTCCTTAGTGATCTCTTGGTTATTTAGTAGTGTATTGTTTAGCCTACATGTGTTTGTATTTTTTACAGTTTTTTCGTGTAACTGACATCTAGACTTATAGTGTTGTGGTTGGAAAAGATACCTGATACAATTTCAATTTTCTTAAATTTACCAAGGCTTGATTTGTGACCCAAGATATGATCTATCCTGGAGAATGTTCTATGAGCACTTGAAAAGAAAGTGTATTCTGTTGTTTTTGGATGGAATGTCCTATAAATATCAATTAAGTCCATCTTGTTTAATGTGTCATTTAAAGCTTGTGTTTCCTTATTTATTTTCATTTATAATGATCTGTCCATTGGTGAAAGTGGGGTGTTAAAGTCCCCTACAACGATTGTGTTACTGTCGATTTCCCCTTTTATGGCTTTTAGCATTGAGATACTCCTATGTTGGCTGCATAAATATTAACAATTGTTAGATCTTCTTCTTGGTTTGAGCCCTTGATCATTACGTAGTGCCCTTCTTTGTCTCTTGTAATAGTGTTTATTTTAAAATCTGTTTTGTCTGATATGAGAATTGCTACCCTAGCTTTCTTTTGATTTCAATTCGCATGGGATATCTTTTTCCAGCCCCTCACTTTCCATCTGTATGTGTCCCTTGGTCTGAAGTGGGTCTCTTGTATACTGCATATACATGGGTCTTGTTTTTGTATCCATTCAGCAAGCCTATGTCTTTTGGTTGGAGAATTTAATCCATTTACATTTAAGGTAATTATCGATATGTATGTTCCTATTACCATTTTCTTAATTGTAGGCCTTAATTGTTATTGTTGGTCTTTTCCTTCTCTTGTGTTTCCTGCCTAGAGAAGTTCCTTTAGCATTTGTTGTAAAGCTCATTTGGTGGTGCTGAATTCTCTAAGCTTTTGCTTGTCTGTAAAGGTTTTAATTTCTCTGTCAAATTTGAATGAGATCCTTGCTGGGTAGAGCAATCTTGGTTGTAGGTTTTTCCCTTTCCTCACTTTAAATATGTCCTGCCACTCCCTTCTGGCTTGCAGAGTTTCTGCTGAAAGATCAGCTGTTAATTTCATGGGGATTCCCTTGTATGTTATTTGTTTTTTTTTCTCTTGCTGCTTTTAATATTTTTTCTTTGTATTTAATTTTTGATAGTTTGATTAATATGTGTCTTGGTGTGTTTCTCCTTGGATTTATCCTGTATGCGACTCTCTGTGCTTCCTGGACTTGATTGACTATTTCCTTTCCCATATTAGGGAAGTTTTCAACTCTAATCTCTTCAAATATTTTCTCACTCTCTTTTTCTCTTCTTCTTCTGGGACCCCTATAATTAGGATGTTGGTGCATTTTATGTTGTCCCAGAGGTCTGTGAGACTGTCCTCAATTCTTTTCATTCTTTTTTCTTTATTCTGCTCTGCAGCAGTTATTTCCACTATTTTATCTTCCAGGTCACTTATCCCTCTTCTGCCTCAGTTATTCTCCTGTTGGTTCCTTCCAGAGAATTTTTAATTTCATTTATTATGTTGTTCATCATTGTCTGTTTGCTCTTTAGTTCTTCTAGGTCCTTGTTAAACGTTTCTTGTATTTTCTCCATTCTATTTTCAAGATTTTGGATCATCTTTACTATCATTACTCTGAATTCTTTTTCAGGGAGACTACCTACTTCCTCTTCATTTGTTTTGGTCTGGTGGGTTTTTACCTTGCTCCTTCATCTACTGTGTATTTCTCTGTCTTCTCATTTTGCTTAACTTAATGTGTTTGGGGTTTCGTTTTGCAGGCTGCAGGTTCATAGTTCCTGTTGTTTTTGGTGTGTGCCCCCAGTGGCTAAGTTTGGTTCAGTGGGTTGTATAGGCTTCCTGGTGGAGGGGACTGGTGCCTGTGCTCTGGTGGATGAGGCTGGATCTTGTCTTTCTGGTGGGCAGGACCGTGTCCGGTGGTGTGTTTTGGGGTGTCTGTGAACTTAGTATGATTTTATGCAGCCTCTCTGCTAATGGGTGGTGTTGTGTTCCTGTCTCACTAGTTGTTTGGCATAGAGTGTCCAGCACTATAGCTTGTTGGTCGTTGAGTGGAGCTGGGTTTTCGCGTTGAGATGGAGATCTCTGGGAGAGCTCTCGCCAATTGATATTACATAGGGCCAGGAGTTCTCTGGTGGTCCAATGTCCTGAATTCGGCTCTCCCACCTCAGAGGCTCAGGCCTGGCTGGCCGGAGCAACATGACCCTGTCAGCCACACGGCTGGAGAAGATGGGCTCCGAGTTGTGTGTTAGCCACTGCCCTGTTGTAGCTCTGTCTCAGCTATCTCCAAAGGTCACCCAGATACATTGGATTACTCCACCATTCCTCAGAACTTGCACATGCCAGCCTGGGATTTGTAGATGTCCTCCTGATACTCTTCCCTGAAATACTAATTATAGGCCCATCAGTCAAAATTATGACCTCCAAAATAGCAGGCTTTTGAAAGTCAGCTGAAGGTACATGTGTCACAGGACAAAGCTTGCATTTATGGTGGTGAGAGATATGCTAATAGTGTTGGTTCTCTTCAGTTCAGAGACTGGGACAGTCTGAGGCTTCATGTAGCCAAGTCAGGAGCAGCTGGCCAATGGTCCCAAAGTGATAACATGTTAGATTCCAAGAAGGCTTTCTGCAGCACCTGAGCAGTATTCCCAAGCAGCCACTCCACTCAGCTGCAGCACTCTGACCAGGGAACTCAGTGGGACCCTCAAACGAGGATTTCTGCTGACCTTAGAGCCTGACTTGCCCACCCAGGCAAAGAGCTGAGGCAGGCGTCTCCCGGCTCCATCTCACCAAAGGAGCAGACACCTGGAAGCTGTGCAGCCAACAGCGCTGGAGCTGAGAGGTGGGTAGGCGGGGCTGACAGCGTCCCGAGAAAAGCCCGAACCACGTGGAGGGTTCTGGTGCTACCGCCCAGGTAGGGGAATTAATTCAGAGCCGAGGCTGAGAGTAGTTCCCAGCCCACCCTGCCTGGAAAGCCTGGCGTTACCCCACCCGGTCCTGATAAGGCAAGTTGCTGCAGCTGTTTCTATGCTCAACAGAATGTATAGAGGAAGAACAGGTGTTCACATCTGATTATTTACTCCATTGATTATAAGTGAAATTATGGAGATGAGGCAATTTGTTGGATTAATCAGAAAAAGAAGAGAAAAACACAAAAACACATCCCTCCCTCTGTAAAGTTTTAGACATACAGGAAACTTATGATGATGACCTGAATTCTAGCTCATCCTTGCTTAATCATAAGAATGCACCTATCAATCAAATCAACACATAGGCAGGAAGACAATCTGTGGGTTTGAGACAATCATCTGATATTTGTGTCCATGAGGCAAAGTATAAAGGATGATGCTATTTTTAGAGTATCTTCATTTCCAAAATATGGAATTTTATCCTGAAACATATATGACATTTCATGACATTTCACCACTTTTTGACATTTACACAAATAGTATTCATATTCATTCTTTATTGAGCAAGTGTTTTAACATGGCAACTATTTTATGTGTGTATTTATTTATACCTCTTTCTCCAAAAGGAATTAAATATGACACTTATAATGAATCAAACAATATAGCAAAATGAAAATAAAATTTTAAGTAAGTAAGAAAGATAAGGCAATGGAGTAAAAATGAGTAGAAAAACATGGTAGACCATGGAGTAAATTTAGTTCAAGAAATTTGTACTACATAATCCTAATTGTTACTGAGAAGAGGAAAACAGTTATTTGTAAGCTTCACACTTGCATGAAGTATTTTTTATTGCTCAAGAAAACAAGAACTGTGCCTAATTCCTTGGCCAGAAGGAAATTTCTTCCATGAGATCACTCACTGTGAGAATACTGTGCAGTGCAATACAACCAATTATATTCTTAGTACACTTAGCAATGTATTTCACAAGGCTGTTCTTTTTTGAATGCCATCAGTATTAGCCTATGATGGCAAACCAAAGGGGGATTGAATAAATGCAATTTTCAGCAAGAGATTGGGTTGAAAATGCAATATAAAATTTTATAGAATCATGGCTTTCCGCTGCTGATATATATTTGTTATGATTTAATACCATTAAACACTAGTGGTATATATAGAAATGGATATTAAGCAAAATGCAACAAAAGGAAGCCTCTGATAGTACTTTTCAATAAATTACCCAATCATTACCTTACATGAAAAAAAGTTATTCTGAAATGTTTTCTTCGTATTTCTCTTAGGTTAAAATATACATAAGATCTGAGCACAGGAGCCAAAGAAGTATTTGGCTTAAATGATATCTGAGAATGTGCAAAAGCCTGTGTTGCTAAACACTATTTACAATTCCTACCTAAAGATGTTAGAGTGCAGTGTGTTAAGTGCTTGAAGAGCAGCAAACGTGGGTCCTATGAAAATGCCTGGGAGGAGCAACCTTGAGGACCCACGAAGACATCTCAGAGACGGTGACCTTGGAGAACAAAGGACAGGCCAGACATAGATGGGAGGGAAGAGGGTTCCAGGCAGAGGAAAGAGTATGTGCAAAAACCAGAGGGTAAAAAAGTTCATAGAACATTGCAGTAATTCACTGTGACTGGAGCGTACTCTTGGAGGATAGTTACACGAGTGACAAGAGAGACTGGAGAGAAAGACATGGTCTGGATCATAAGAGGCCTTATATGTCCGAATAAGAACTTTTTAACTTTTTCCCTAGACCGATGAGGAGACATTGAGAAACGCTGAGCAAGGAAGAGACAGTATCATATTTGAATTTTAGAAGGGTTTCTCCGGTAGCCACATAAAGAATGGTCTGGAAAGGGGTAAGAATAACAGTAGGAAGATAACTCAAAATGTTTTAATAATCTATAGCAGAGCTGATAATTGGGAGTGGACACACTTACGAGATATTTAGGAGGTATAAGTGAAAGAACTTGCTGAGTGATTAGAGGGATGGTGAATGGGAGGAAAACGGCAAAAATGACATTCAATCTTCTGACTTGAGCAACTGGGGGGAAGATGTTGTCACTGTTTGCCCAAAGGAGAAAATGTGGGAAGTTCAGCAAAAGAAAGAAAACTTCATTTTGTGGCATGTTGAATTTGAAAGCTATCCTGGGAGATGTCCAAATAAAAATGTTCAGAAAAAAAAATTGATATATGGGCCTGGCACTCAAGAAAGAGCTTTAGAATTGAGACTTGGGTGTCACTGGTATAGATGATGATTGAGAAAATTCTGATTTAAAATGGCAAACATGCTATCCCTCCAGATATCTGAATGGAAATTACAACATAAAATTTGAGGATAGAAATCCACCTACAACAATGAATAGAAAAGTTAAGAAGGATGACCAGCAGATAAGACACTTCATCACCGAATGAGGAGATGTTGTACTGCAGGAAGATGGGCAATAATGTGCTCATTGGAACCTTGAGACTCACTGAGCTTAAAGTTCTCAAATATAATGGAAGTTGGGAGATATAGAAAGGCAAAAATGAGATGGGGTGGTAATTAGAAGTCTGGCGATAAAGAGTACGTCCTCACCAACATTTGCTTTGCCCTCCCTAACAATTAAAAAAGAGGAATACAAAAAGGAAAAAAGAAAGTATATCTAAAACAATTCATAATTATAATTGTAATAATGTCAACAGGAAGGAGGGATAAACACAAGTGGCTGTAGGTCAACATTAATGTTCTTTCCTTTAAGGAAGAGGAAATAAAGTCAAAACTAAAAGCAAGAAAGGAGAAAATAAGGCATAGAAAAAGCAGAAAGATTTTGAAATAAAAACTAAACAATAGAAACAAGTTCAAATATATCAGTAATCATAATAAACAGAAATGGCTTAAGTCCCCAAAGCACGTGAGGTGCTGGGCAGACGTAAACTTTGTTTGAATACCATTCTATAAGAAATGGAGGATACTTATCTTGTTTGTCCACAGTTGGTACAAAATCTTCACTGCAATTATCTGGACCATGAATCCATCTTTGGATTTGTCGTTTAACTTTAAGAAAGCAACAATAAGGATCTCTATTAAATGAAAAATATATTCTAATTTCTTAAATAATTATATACAGCAAACTAAATTTTATTCAGTGAGTTCTGAGTTTTCTCTCACTAGAAATTGATGAAAGCCTTGATAGGTGTGACAATGACAATTATCTGTTCTGTTCTGTGCTAGGTCCAGCTCTTTACTCTTTCACTGTCCAGTTTCTTCTGAATTTCTTTTTTGTAATCCATACCACTTTGATGCTAGGCGAGATCATTTAATACTAATTATTTATAGTTCAGGTTTTAAATGATAACAATCTTATCCACTGAATGCTAAGTAGTACTCCTTTAGTAATATTGGTATAATGCCTGATACAGCTATAGTACAGGAATTCATCCTGCCTGTTACTTGAATGGCCCAACATTTTCTGTCTGCCTCTGACTATTCTTTCAGCTGTCTCTGGATTTTCTTCTTGGGTTTCTGTCCTTTGGGCCAAATGATAACTTCCAGATCATATTTAAGCTTAAAGCTTTTCCCCCATTGGACATATTCTTAGATATTCTATATCCTCTAGCTACAGGAGCCCAAAGCTAGTCCATGCCTACTATAATGTAAACTAACCACATATTTTATGTTGACACTAAATTAATGCTAAGGAATCAAAGAAAAACAAACAAGACTAATGGGACATCTTTAGAAGGTAATAAAAGAGCTGCTCAGTAGAAGACTAATAATATGAAACACACAAATACATTTTTACCAAACTCTAAATGATCTCACATACTAATAATAGCTAATAATTCAACCAAGGAAAGTTTTGAATGTGTTTTGTGTTAGGGTTTTGAATATAAGTTTTATTAGATTAAAAACTTGGTCCAAGTTTACAGTGTAAGTATACAACTAGAAACACTGAACATTGTCATATGAATCATATTTTAAAGTTTCCCTCATCTAAATTACCTACTTGAAAATTCTGCTTTTAAAATATGAAAATCCAATTCATATATTAAGGGGCTAATGATTCCATTTGTGAAAGTCCATTATTTTTACTGCTTCTTCCTTTACATGCTACTTTTTTCTTTTGTTTCTTTTCTTCTTTAAAAAAAAAGAAACTTTATACTCAGTATAATTTATGTCTAAAGGTAGGGAAATGAAGTCATAAACTTCAAATCAGCCCAAGTCCGTTTAATTTTTCACCATCTACTTGGCTAGATATTAAGATTACCTGGCTCACATAAGGCGTGGAGACTATCTGAAGGTGTAATCCTGCGGAGTATATTTGTTTATTGCCAAGAAAAATGGTGAGTTTTCAATATCTTTCATTTGGGGTTGGCTTTCAGTTAGCTAGGTAAGAACCACTACTCAAAGGACAATAACTGGAAATCACAAATAGAAAAATATTCTAAGTCTAAGAAATTCATCACAAATGACTTTTCTCTGTAACATTTTCATTTGCAGGTCATCATTTAAGAGCTTCCATCTTCCTTTTAAGAACGATCCTCTGAAGCCCGGTAGTGAAAACACTGCTATTGGGCAATATCCCAGTGGCAGCAAATCTAAACCATAAGCTGTTGAAGTGACATCAGAAATCAGAATACATTTTAATGCCACAAGTTATGACAAAAATATTTTTTTCATAAAACTAGAACTTATATATCAGTAATGAACCAAATACAATGCCTTCAGCTGTGAGCAATAGAAAACCCAGCTCTCTGGTTTATACACAAATAAGTCGTCACACACAACTGAAGTCAAGAAGTTGGGAAGACTTCAGGTTAACCTATCTAGTAGCTCCAGCTTCACCACTTCTCTTTTCTCTCCTTTTGTGTTATTCTCAGGCTGGTAGGAAGATGGTTCCACTAGTCTGGATCACATATCTATACAAAACAACCGCCAAAGGAAGAAAGAGCATCTCTTCCTGTAGTTCTTTCTCAAGAGGGAGAAAACTTTACCCAGAAGCCCCCAGAAATGCTTTATGTATGTCAGGGGCCCGTGTTAAGTCACATATTTTTCCTGAACTCATCTCTATTACCAGGGAAATACTTAATTTTACTCAACTCTGGGTTCCTGAACCAAGGAGGAGAGTGTTTCCTGTCAAGTGTTTTACTGTGACTGTGGTCTGACATCAGGCTAAACCGGTAAAAACAGGAAACTCAGTCCATTCTGATCCCTTCTTCCACATTTCCACTCTTCTCCAACCTGCCTGGTTTTTCATTCATCATAGTCTACTGGAAGCTGTTTTCTGTAGTGTTATGGTTTGAACTGCATCCTCACCAAAATTCATATGTTGAAGTCCTAACCTCCAGCACCTCAGAATACGACCTTATTCAGAAATAAGATCTCTGCAGTGTAACTAGTTAAGACAAGGTCATACTGGAGTAGGGTGGGCCCCTAATCCAATGTGACTATACCAGTCCTCATAAGAAGGGGAAGTTTGGACACAGACACACACACATAGGGAGAATACCATGGGGAGGTGAAGGCAGAGGTTGGGGTGATGCTTCCACAAACCAAGGACTGCCAAAGATTGCTAGCAAATCACAGAAACCAGGTGAGAGGCCTGGAGCAGATTCTCCCTCAGAAGGAACCAACCCTCTGATACATTATCTTGGACTTCTAGCCTCCAGAACTGTAAAACGTACATTTCTGTCGTTTAAGCTACTCAGTTTGTAGTACATTTTTATGAAGGTCCTAACAAACTAATACATGTGGTGTGCCCAGAATTCATATAGGCGCTTCTCCACCAAACCAGGAGTGAAACTGTCCTATTTGCCTTAGAATAAGGTCACATTTTCTTTGTGCTTTCTTATCTGTCAAATGGGATAATAATAATATTTACCTCGTAGGATTTGCTGGGAAGATTAAATAAGCTCCCAAGTATAGGTAAAGCACTTGGAGAAAAGTGCATGGACCATATACGCTCTCAAGAGTTACTAGTTATTCTTGGCCTTGACTCATTGAGCTACATGCCAAGCTCCATTACAGGCACTGTAAGTACATCACCAAACAAAACAAATACAAATTTTGGCCTTTATGATTTTTACATTTGTAGTGAGAGGATGTAGAGAATAAAACAAATAAGCAGATTATGTGATATACTGGCCAGTAGTAAGTTCCACGAAGAGAAATGAAGCAGAGAATTAGGAGAGGGAGGTCTGGGATTGGGTGCGGCAGTTTTCAGTAGGGTGGTCCAGAGAGGCATCCCTGGAGGAGGGATGGGAGTGAGGCATGTGCTCGCCTGGAAAAAGACCATTCCAGGCAGAGAGAAGAGCAAGTGCGAGTGCCCTGAAATAGGAGCCTTCATGGAATAGGCAAAGAGCAAGAAGGCCAGTGTGGGGAGAGCAGAGTGAGGTGGAAAGTAGTAGGAGGTAAGGTCAGAGACATAACAGGGGACCAGGTTGTGTAAGTTCTTAGAGGTCTTTGGCTTTTATTTTGAGCGACATGGCAAGACTTTGGAGGTTTTGAACATGGGAATGATATGATCTGACATACATTTTTAGAGGATCACCCTGGCCACTGTATGAGAATAGTAGAGGCAGCGGGAGAGGGAAGGCATGACACAGGCAGAGCAGGTAGGAGGCTGTTTCTGAGGTCCAGTCTAGAGATCATGGTGGCTCTACCTAGGGTGGTTTGGGGGAAGAGGTAAAACATAGTCAGGCTATAGATATTTTAACAGGAGAGGTGACAGGTTTTCCTGATGGATTAAATGTGATGTTTGAAAGAAAGAATGGAGTTAAGAATGTCTCTGAGGTTTGAACCTGAGACTCTGGAAGCATATTTCCATTAAACGAGTTGGGAAAGAGTGCTGGAGTAATTGGGGAAGGAAAGAACAAAGTTGTTATTGTTGTTCTGCTTTTTCCCTTTATTATTATTGCCATTATTGTTGTTGTAATGAGAGGTAGATGCATCAGTCCTTCCCACTTTATTCTTAGTCCCATCTCCTATCAGATTTTCTCTTTTTCCCAGCAGGTAATAAACCTCTGTGCATCCCTCCCCTCTATTTGGTCAGCACATTACATCAAACTGGTCCCTTTTCCTACTGTGATTTAGTCCCAAAGAGAAGTATTATAGATGGATACTTAGCATGACCCCCTATCCTGGGAACATAAACTTGACCCTAAATGCCTGTTTCTACATGCACATCTTCCTTCTCAATCCCCCCAATACTATCGTTATGAAAGGAACCACCTGCTTTTTCTTCTTTTGGAAATTTCGCTGCCCTTTGCTTTTTCTCATTTTAGCCACTTTTCTTCCACTTACTCTAGTTTCCATTAATCTTCCCACCAACTCTTCCCCACTAACAATACTGTCTGCTCTCACTCCCATGAACTTTCCTATGACCCCTCAATACCGCAATAAATCTCCTGACCTATCTACCTAGCTCATCCCTTTCCACCGCCCTCAACTAAAGCTTTTTGTGGCAGGAAGACCCATTTGAGGTCTCTGAGACTTAGTTTGCTCCTCTATAAAATAAAGGAATTAAACAGATTATCTTCAAAGATACTTTCAGTTTTAACTTTTGATCAAACTGACTCTACGTTTAGCTATTCAGTATTCTTTCATGTGTGGAAGTTCTCATTTCCTAGCTAGTTCGTCCTCGATATTTCCTTTCATTACTTCTTTATAGGTTCCAAAGTCCTAACCACATTTTTTCATCATTATTTCTTAGGCCAAGCCAAGTGGTTTTCACCCACACCTTAATGTTGGTCAAAAGAGTGTTTCTTTTCTTAAATTTTTCCTAACATTAGCACACAAAATAATTGAAGGATAATGTTTCAAGTCTAAAAGAAAGTAAACTTATTGGGACATCTCTTTACCCTGAGTGAGATCTTATGTTGTTCTTTGAGAAATCTGTGACTGGAAAGTTTTGTTAATGCCAGTGACGAGCAGCTAATGGCACAACATCTGCTTTGATTTTTTCTGACACACCCTTGAGCTTTCCATCCTCACTTCTCTGTGGTGGCCTCACCTTTGACTTTCTTTTTTCCTGTAACTGCCAGTTTTGATCAGCTAATGAGAGCGATAAGGAAAAAACAATTTAGCTCAACCGAATGCCTCTTTTGACAAATAAGGAAACACAGTTTGTTCTTCTGGATTTCAGACTAAATTAACAACATTTAAAAGAAAATCCTGTACACAGAGGTCATTTTTAATGCTTTTATTTAGCAAAAGTTCCAGGTGATTTTGAAATACATTGGACATTCCATTCACTGAGGATGAGACGTTTTTCCAAAACATTTTCAATAGCCCTAAACTGATTATGTCTATCAAAGCAAAAAAGGGGAAAATCCACCCCCAAAAAGTCTTTCTATGGTGGAGGTTACATAGCTGGACTTCGTAGACATTCAAGAAACTCTCACACACACACATTTATATAATTAGTTAGAAATATTCCATTTTTAAGATTAAATTTTACATAACACATTATGACTAGGGGTTACTCGAATACCATAGTTATTTCTACCTATTTTTAGCAAGAGAACTAGACTTCACATTACTTAATCCTGGCTTATAAATCTGACTTTGTAAAACTGTAGGATACATGTGTACTGTCTAGTCTTTTCTGCCCAAATTAAATGCCATCGCCTTTGAGTCCCAGTTATAAGATGCCTCTCCCTCCTCTGAACTCCACTGGGACTTACCTTTCGTCCTGCTTTTCCCCATACTTCCTAAATCAGAGTCTCTCATATCTATCAATAAATGTTTATGGAAGAAAAGGAGGAGGAGAAAAATAAATAAGCATTTTAGTTTAACAGAAAAAGTATGGGCTTTGAGTCAGACAAATCTAGTTTTGTATCTTATTTTATCTATTTATTCACCATGTGATAGAGGACAGTTGATTTAATCTCTCTGGGTCTTAGTTTCCTCATCTGTACAATGGAGAAAATAAAATCTCCCTCATAAGGTACCGTGAAGATTACATTAAATAAGATTTAAAGCACCTAGCACATAAGAAGTACCCAATAAAAGTTACTTCCCCTTCCGCATTCCAGCAAATCATTACTAGTTCAATCCTGCAGTGCACCTGATTGAACACAGGGCTTTTTCTAGGCTATGAGCATTTTGAAGACAACATCTTATTAATCTTTATATTTCCTATAGAACCCAGGATAGTGAGTTGCATAGTCTGGAGGCACAGTAACTGTGTTTTGTATTAAACTGAGGGATAACGCCTATGTTATCATTCCTAAACTGTGGATCACTCCTAAACTGTGGAACAATTGTCTGTGGACTTTGGCACTTGGGGCTCTTTTGGGAATACAGCTCCTCTTGTGAGCTATGTATGGCTCAGGCCACTCTGGCCTTGAGACAGCCCCCATGGTTTAAATTAGGATAACTACTTTCCTGAATTCTATGGCAACTGATCAGAACGCTGTTCCATTTCTTACTGTAAAAACTGCTGCAAAAAAATCGACCTTCCTCTGACAGAGACTGAACTTTGTGCTGGCAAAACCACAGGTTGTGTTGAAAAAAAAACGGAGTCAAATAAACTCAGGTGATAAACTCCAGCTTGTCCCTCACCAGCCATGAGACCTTGGGCACGCTCCCTCTGCTTCCGGAGCCTCAGCTAAAACAAATAGAGATAATAATGCTACTGAGGCTGTCACACAGGGTTGTGGGTAGAGAAGGAAGGCGAGGCCTTGGAACACATTTTAACAACCATGAAGCAGAATGCAAAAAAAAAAAAATCTAGAAAGTCATCACTTTGGGTCATATGAGGCTCTTACTTTATCATAGCCTAGGCTCCCGCCCACACTTATTCCCTTCTTTGGTCAAATGACCAACTCTCTTACTTTATAATTCCATCTCAGTTCAGCAGAAAAGCTGAGCATGTATGTACGTGTGTGTGTGTGTACGTGTGTGTGTGTGTGTGTGTGCATGGACACACGCAGTGATGCCATCTACATAACTCCCAACCTTTTCTTCCGCAAGACAAGTCACAACGCAACAAGCAAGGGCGGTCATGCATTCACAGTACCGCAAAGCAGCCACCATGCTGCAGGGGCCGAGCCACCTGCAGGCACAGAACTGCACCCATTCACTTTCTGTCTGATGCCAGAACCACACTGCACAGTCCAGCTGCTTGTGGACTTTTCTTGTGTGTCAATTACAGCTTCCTTTGTAAAATATTCCAAAGAAGATACAGCTCAACCAAAGCGTAACCAAAAGTCAGTGCCAGACTAAAGAAGGCAGGTCAGGGGAGAAGCCAAGACCCGTCTTTCCAGTTGAGGAAGAATCTTGGTTTCTAGGTCATTTACAAGCATCACTCCAGACTTCGTAAGGAAACCGGGAGGGAGGGGAGGCAGATCCATCACCTATACATCGCATATAGAAGACCGAACCTTCCCAAATTTCTGATAAAAGTCTTCCTCTGCCCGGGCCAAGGCGTCTTCATCAATGTACACAGCCGGCCTTTTGGCCACGAGGAAGTACTGCACCTTCCTGCGATTCCATCCCAGCACGTACTGGAGCCAGCCGCAGATGGCGGCGGTGGAGCGGCCCACCCCGGCGTTGCAGTGCACGTACACGGTGTGTCCGTTCTCAAGCAGCGCGTGGAGGAGACACACCGCCTGTGGCAGCATCTGGACGCGGCCTGGGATTGAGAGAGCACAGCACAGACCGGTGAGAAGTGAACTCCGTGTTGCCGCTAATAGTCACTCCTCCAGCGCACCGAGAAATCACAATGTTTTGGCGGGAGGGGCAGGGATGTCGGAGCTTGCTTCACTCCTTTGTTTTGAAAGAAAAGGTGAGACAAGACCAAAACCTGCTAATTATAAAGTGGAAAGAGCAGCCAGAGGCAATAGGTCAGCTCTGAACCTTCACTTGATTTTCCTTTGAATGACGTCTGCATCCGTGCAAATCTCCCTTCAAAGATAATTTCACTACTGCCTATCCTCAGAAGAATGGATTTTTACATTCATCAGAATGGCCTGTACAGATTGGGCAGAGGTTTAAAGGATTTCAAAGAGAAGCTCACAGGTCCTGTCACCTGAATTTCCTTTAATCCAAAAGGATCTTCCAGGTAAATCCAAAACAGAGTTAGTCCACATTGGTTAAAGGAGTCAATCTGGCTCTTTCAACATAGGCTAATTTTAATTTGTCCAATGAAATGGCTAACTTATTAACTGATACATGTGGGATAGCCAGTCATTCATGTATTCCCTCACGATGCAGTGTGTATTAAAACGGATTCAGGGCTTCCCTGGTGGCGCAGTGGTTGAGAGTCCGCCTGCTGATGCAGGGGACACAGGTTCGTGCCCCGGTCCGGGAGGATCCCACGTGCCGCGGAGCGGCTGGGCCCGTGAGCCATCGCCACTGAGCCTGCGAGTCCGGAGCCTGTGCTCCGCAACAGGAGAGGCCACAACAGTGAGAGGCCCGCATACCGCAAAAAAAACCCAAAACAAACAAACAAAAAAACTGATTCAATTTCTCCTTTACTGTGCAATTATGATTATAGGTGTTGCTGCTCTATGGCTACTATCTTGATGATTAGAGGATCCAATGTCTTCCCCTCGTCACACTGAGACAGGATATACAATGCTCTGCTGAGGCTCGTTGGACTCAGGCCCTTTTCATCATTCTAGGGACAAAGAGCCCCCTAAAACCAGCACACTCCTGGATGCCTGGAGTTTCTTCTGCTCACAGATTCTCAGAGCAAAATGAATTTAGTGGATTATTTTGGAGAGTGGAGGATGGTCATTATAAATTGCTTCAAGAAGCAAATAAAGAGGGAAACTATACAGAGTCCTGGATGAAAACTCTGTGCTATGACCTCACATTCTCCAGCTGCTCTCGTCCTCAACCACATGGAGACACCACAGTCCTGGGGCGATCTTCCGAGGGCCACAGAGAATGCCCTGTCCAGCCCTCACATTGCCATCCCGTTGGATGACGGCAGAGGTGGGAAAAACCCCTCCCTCAAATGGTTTCATGAGGCCTGGAATTCTCCCATGAGAGCTGCTCAAGGAAGTTTAGACTTTCCTTAGATGTCCTTTTTTAAAATGCCTTGCAGGGACCAACACAACACATTGCAATCAGGCATCACCACCTTAGAAGGAGAGAGTTACCAAAATCCCATTGTGGCCTGAAGTCACCTCCCTGCTGGGGCAGCGGGTGGGAGGGGGCTAGCACTTAGCTTCAGGCTCAGCCTGCTCTGGGATCAGAGCAGGAGATCTATATGGAAGCCAGATAATATTCTAGTTTCTCCTGGTGCTCTGTTGCTGCCTCTGACTAAGGGATCTGAAGGCCCCACGCGGCAGTTTAGAGATGCTTTTAACAGGAATGCTTGAGGCAGAGCACACTTTGAAGCTCCTGAAGCTCCGTCTCTTGCCAGTACCTGTTGCCACACTTTCATGTTCCCTGCCTTGTCCCTGAAGGCATCTGAATTGGAGACACACCAGCTCCAAGCATTGATTGATTTCTCAGAGTCCAAACATAAACTTTAATTGATCTATGCTTCTGCGCTTGATTGCAGGGTGATCTGAGGTTAGAGCTAGGTGGGCCTGCCATTCAGTCAGTTACTCATGGTCCTCTCCTAGAGGCAGTAAGTATCTCCGGAGATGTAACAAGGCAGAAGACACCATATGTACCAGAGAGGTGTCTCGCTGTGTGTCTCAGGGAAAGGACTATTTGGTCCACCATTTGAGTTGAGGGATCAGAGGCGGCAAAACCTCCAAGGTCTGTTTGAGTGGCCCTGCTGATAAGGGTGAGGCCTGTTCAAGGGCACAGCTTTTGTTCCGCTGAGGGCATGTTAGAGGTTTACTTCAAGTGATGTTGTCCAGGAAGGGAACTACCAGTGACGGATCTGGGAAGCTTGGGTCACTCCTGCTTCTGCCACAGTAGGCATCACTTTTCAAGTTCCCTGTTACGGCTGCCTCTCCAGTTACCATGTTCATTGCCAGGAAATAAACACAAACATTTTTAATATGGGTTTTCATCAAATGCCAAATACACAAGTAAACCACAGTGGACATTTGCAGGAGGAGCTGCTGCAGAGTCCCAGAGTCAATGCTCAGCTCTTGCAGCATCCATGGAGCCAGCCTGCCCCGGCCACGTCTATATGGACCCATCAGGATCCCTTCCGCTGACCTTCACTCTGGCCAGAGGTTCCCCAAGGAAGGGTCTGCACCAAATGGCCGAAATGACCTAGTATCTCCCCCTCTCCTTTTTATCTGTAAAAGATTCTTCAACAGGTATGTACACAGCTTAGAAGGTGAAAAGGGATTTGTGTTAGTTTAAGGTTCAGTGAGCTCAGACACATAATCCTGGAATGTAAATGTCAGCTGCCACGTGGAAACTCCAGCAGGCTCCCAGTTTAAACACAGGTCTCACCCACCAGTGGTCTTCTCCTAGAATCACTCGGCCGTCCCACTTAAGAACTGTCAAACAATTATTTAAATGACATAAAGAATGAATAAAGAATAAAAAGGAGCACCGGAGAAGCAGTCAGTCTAGGGGGCCCACCCCTCTCAGCCTGGCTTCAGCTGGAGCCCTCCTTTACTTTGACCCTGTTTTGATTGATGACAGCTAACACATACTGAGCCTTTTCTACCTGCCAAGCGCTGATCTAAGCACTCCGTGTGCAATAGCTCCTTTATGGCTACCTCTCAACAGCTATGAGGTTGGTACTATTATTATCCTCAGTTACATCTGAGATTTGCCCAAGGTTATTCCCTAATGGCCACCTCCAACCCAGCCATCCAGATTCTAAAGCCTCTGGTTTTAACCTCTGTACTACTGTCCTTCCCTAACCTACCTGGTCAATGGCACTTGCTAGCCACTATGCTGTCAATCTGAATTTTCAGTCAGTCCCTGCTCCCCCACTTACCTGGTCATGCTGCGGCTCTCACTCCTGTGGGACAGTAACACCCTCCATGGGATTCAGCGCCTCTGCCCCTACCCTAGAGGGGCCATCTGTGCCCTACAGGCGCATGTCCTTCTGCTTGAAAACCCATCCTAGGGAGGCTGAGCTAATACGTAACCCACCAAGGAATCACAAGACAGTCCCCAGGGTCAGGGCTCACACAGTAAAGCCAGTGTCAACCAGATCCCCTAATTTTTATGTTTCATATATTTAGGCTCCATATAGAATTTAATTTGATAAAATGTTTCCATTTTTAAAAACAATAACACCCCAAGGCAAAAGAGAACCACTGATTTTTTAATGTGAAATATTCCAAATTTTAAGTGTTGGCAACTAAGTTGAAAATTTTAAAGCCTGTGCAGGTCCAACAAAACACTCTACCATCTGCGATTCTTACTTTGGAATTTAAAACAGGCCTTGACTCTCCACAGATGCTCAATAAACACTCATTAAATACATGAATTAAAACAATGTAAAAAAACCCGTTAATACCGATTTGATCTGAGACAGTCCGAGACCCCTCTTATCTAAATTTCTGGTCCACATCTCCTCCAGGCTAATCCAACTCTGGAATGATTAAAAGCTACCTGAAAACATGCAATGAGCAAGCAAGCACAGGTGAGAAAGGGGACAAGGGCATGGTGGGGCAGCCTGAGGCATGAGGGGGCCTGAAATAAGTGGAAGTGGGGGGTCCCTAAAGATATCTGAGGTTGACCTAAGTCTGACCCTGAACGAAATCATTCCTGGCACAACTTTCAGCCTTCCAACACACACACACACACACACACACACACACACACACACACACACACACACATCTTTCCTTTCTTAATCCAGAGGCAGATTTATGGCTGAATATATTACTATTTTATTTGAGCATATCTTCTTTTCCTTAATATTGATAAGGTCTATGTTATCTGTAACACCCTTTGGTAGAAACTGAAGAACTTGGCACTAATATTATAGTCCCAACTTTGGAATTTTGAAAGCACTTTCATATCAATTATTTTATTCTATTGTTATAACCGTGTAAGTCTGCAATTATTATTCCCCATTTTCCAAGTGCAGGAACAAGCCTGCCCGTATCACACGATGGTGATAAGGCTCAAGCCCGGGCGGTGAGGCTCCAAGGCCAGTGTCTCCGCCTCATGGCAGCACTGAATTTAGCATGCTGGGTCAGAGAAAGAACTAAGACTGTGACCACAGATGGGTGGCTCTGGGGAGCATGTTAACCCATTTGGGAGACAAGGGTAAACCATTTGTTATAAACAGCACTGCGCTTACAGAGGTCAAAACCCAATCTGAGTACTTCCCGTGTGAAGGAAAACTGACTTTTAATGAACAGATTTTATGTTTTCAGGTGAGTGCTAGATTTGGGAGCTTTTTGTTCCTCAGGTGAAAGACACAAATCAAAAGAAAAGAAAAGAAAAGGAAAACCCTAAACAGCCCCAGTCCCACTGCATAGGACAAAAAGTACAAGAGAAAGAATCGATGGCACAGTTGACTGTACCAGGTCTGTGACAACCAGTGGTGACAGTCAGGCCTAACAAACTGTCTTCTTTCTCAGACTTTATCTGACAGCATTATGCTGCGGCTCAAAACACTTCCAGATGGATTTTTCTCTAGAGTTCTAAAAATATTCAGCTGAATTAATCTGTGTGTTCATTGTGCTAACGTTGTGAGCCACAGAGATTGATCTATTGGTCAGAAATTCCTTGGCGACTCAGGAGTGTTGTTAACTCTTTGATTACTCCCCCAGGTTATGCTGAACCAAAGAAACCCTTTATTTAGTCTTGGGATTTGGCCTTTTTCAAGTGGGAGCTTTCATTTTGCTGCCATTTCATGTTTCCAAAGTGCCTCAGGGTGGAAGACGCTCCGTTGTATGACTGGGTCCTGGTGACTCCGTAACCCCCCCCCCCCCCCACCCCCGACAAAGGTTTTAATACCATTACAGCGGGTCTTTGGAGGTAGAATTTTCCACCAGGCTTCTGTATATTCCCAAACTATCAAGCAAATTGCCTATCAGTCAGCAGGGTTTTGGAGAATCAGTGCATGGGGTGGAGCGGCTATATTCATCTCAGCTTCTCTGAGCCTCGTCTCACATCCTACTCCAACAGGATAACAATGCTCTAAGATGACAACCAAAGAAGCAAAAATCAAAACACTCCCAAGAAGCTACAGGCACACTGTCCTAACGACCTTCTCCATTTTGAAACCAGAGAAACAAACTGGACAGGGCAAATATGACCTAGATTCGACCAGGGCTCTTCTGTGCAAGTAAGGTGGGTTTTTTTTTTTTTTTTTTTTAATTCCTTGAAAAAAGACAGAGCTCTTGCAGCTGAATCAAGCTCCTTTGGATCGGCATTAATTACCAAGAAGAGTAACCAAACTATCTCCTCCTTCAGGAAGAAAAATTATACATCCCCAGTGACAGTTCAGTTCAGACAGACCCACAAAGGGGTCTAGCCCGGACAGGAGGACCATAAAGATTCATTAACAGCCAAGATGGCCAAGGTCCTGGGACACTCTGGGGTGACAAGCTACCTCCCTGGAAACTCGTGACTTTGTCTAACTCCAGCTGACGATGTACGTGACAGACTGAAGTGCGGGTGGTGGTCTGCAGAAAGTGCATGAAGAGTCCACGTGAGCACGTAGAGAAGCTTCATCATATGGTGTCAGGAGCAATGTTCTGAGCCTGACTGCCTGGGTTGAAATCCAGGCTGTGTCTCTGCTATGTGACACAGGCCAGGTTACTTAACTTTTTTGTACCTCATTCTCTTCCTCTGCAAAATGCAGATAACTGCAACATCTGCCTGGACTCTTGTCTTGAGAATTAAATGAGTTAATGTATGAAATTACTGAGAAGAGTGTTTGATACATAATGTACTTTGCGGAGAAGAGGGCTGATGATAGAGACGCTTCCTCCCTGGCCATCACTGTCTTCCTTCTTTCCCCCAGAATAGCAGTTCACCAAACTCCCTCAGCCTGCACCAGTCCATAGCTCTCTGCTGCCCCCTGCTGACATCTGGTTGATATGATTCGTGTAACTTGTTCCCTTGGCTCCACTCCTTTCTACAAACAAGAACCCTCCTCCACAGCCAGGCTGACATACAGATCGTTCCTCTAAAATACCATGCCTCTGGGCCTTGGCTGTTTCTTCCACCTGGCATGCTCTTTCTCCCTCTACCTGGCCCTGCCACGCCCACCTCAAATCCCAGGATACTCATGTAGCCTCCCTGCGCTCTGCCGTAAAAGAGCTCCTCCCACGCTATAACCCTCCTAGTGCGCAGGGCTCATCTCTCTCATCACATTCTTCTTTCTACTATAATTAGTTTTGAACTTGCCTTACTGCCTCTTACCATGAGATCAAAAGTGTGCCTTGGGCTTCCTTGGTGGTGCAGTGGTTAAGAATACGCCTGCCATTGCAGTGGACAAGGGTTTGAGCCCTGGTCTGGGAAGATTCCACATGCCACGGAGCAGCTAAGCCCATGAGCCACAACTACTGAAGCCCGGGCGCCTAGAGCCCGTGCTCTGCAACAAGAGAAGCCACCGCGATGAGAAGCCCGCGCACCGCAAGGAAGAGTAGCCCCCGCTCGCCGCAACTAGAGAAAGCCCGTGTGCAGCAACGAAGACCCAACACAGCCAAAAAAAAAAAAAAAAGTGTGCCTATTTATCTCTGTTTCCCTGGCAGCATCCATGTCACACCCTACTTCCCTCTTCACAAAGACACGCTCAGCCAGTGTTTGTGCAGTAAATGAAGCGTCACTATTGCCACCCTGCCCCGAGCTGCGTTCTCTCTCGTCATCTCTCACCTTACCTACTGCAGTCGCCTCCTAACTGGCGTCCCCAGATCAGCTGGGGCCCACTCTGACATTCTCTACACTGCAAACGAAGGGCACTTTTAGAGGGGAAAAGAAAAGTTAACTTGACATCTCCCAGCCTCCCGCCCTTTCAACTGCTTCTCACTGCTTTAGGATAGCATCTAAAGTTTTTATTGTGCCCCAAATCCTGCAAGACTCTGTTCCCTCCTTCCCAGCCCTGCAGCCAAACTGGCCTTCTTTCAGTTCCTCCAACACTCTGTGCTCTCCTGCAACGGGAATTCTTCCCAAGCTGTTCCCTCTGCCTGGAAGCCTCTTTCCCACCTCACCCGTGCCAACTCCCGCTTCAGATCTCAGCTCAAACACACCCGAGAAAACCTTCTCTGGCCCTTCTTCCTAGGTCTGATTTGCCTGCCTAGGCTCTCACAGCAATATCTATGTATCTTTCAAACCAAAAACTCATCATAGCTTTACAACTCTATTTGTAGTCATTTGATTAACGCTTGTCTGCCCTATAGAACTAGAAGCTCCATGAGGACAGGAGTTGTGCCTGCTTTTCCTCACTGTTGTATTCCCAACCACCAGCCTAGGGCCCCACACATAGTTGATACACAGTAAATACATGTTTAATGAATAAATAAATCGAAGGACCCATGTTAAACAGAATCTAAGCCAAGGTGTCAAAAGATATATATATTAAATATATTAAACCAAAAACCTTATATTTATTCCATATCTGTCATTCACGTTTAGGTCATTCAATTATAGACAGCAAGGTAGGTAGGTAGATAGGCAGACAGATAGACAGACAGACAGGCGAAAAACCAGCAAGGGCTTCTTTGAAACACATTCAATGAGGAGCCAGAAAGCTCCTTCTCATGCTTACCTTCAGTGCTCATATCCGGTGTCGGCATCCAGATGTAGGCCAGGCCTTCTTCCTTATACAGCTTAATCATAGTGTCAGGAGTCATGGGTTCTGGGTAGCGGTTACAGCCTGAGGAATTCTGTACAATATCCCATTCTGTCTGGAAGTTCATTACAGCCGTAATCCCCAGTTCATGCTTCAGTTTGATGGTTACATGTTCCACTTGGCGAGGGCAGCTACCCAGCCAGATATTTGGTAGAATTCTAATAAGAACACATGGAGTCAACTATTACTATTGTTGGTGTTATAGGAGCTGCATAAAACATGCAGTGTTAAAAGGCAATTAACCTTTAAAGCTGGAACAGGAAAAGCTGTATTAAGAATATGAGAACCAATATTATTAGCAAAAGACTGAAATACTGGTGGTGGTGTTTTGGGGGAAACAAATGATTCAATTAACTAGAACGCCAGGAAATAAGCATTAGCAAACCAAATCTAGCAATATATTAAAGTACGTCCACCAAGTTATACCTATTCCAGGAATGTATATGTGGTTCAATACTAGGAAACCCATCAACATATTTCAAATACTAACAAATTAAATGTAAAACTCCTATGATTAATTCTGGAAAATATGTGCTAAAATTCAGCATTCATTCCTGTTTAAAACTCTATACAAAAATTTCAAATAGCATGAGGTTAACATAAACTAATAATCAACAATCTTCTTGTAAATAAAATCAAAGTAAAGATTATTTCCATCAGTAACAACATTGTATGATTCACCTAATGCTACAATGTAAGAAGAGGAAATGTAACTCTGAAAAAGAGATTAAACTACAAAAGCTATGAAAAATATTAAAAGTATTAAGATATCTGGATGAAGAAAAATATAAAAAATCAAGCAACCATTCTCTGTACTACCATAGCCAGGTAGAAATAGAATGGGAGGACCAGGGAAAATTTCATTCAAAAATAACAAAAAAGGCTTCCCTGGTAGTGCAGTGGTTGAGAGTCCGCCTGCCGATGCAGGGCACACGGGTTCGTGGCCCGGTCCGGGAGAATCCCACATGCTGCGGAGCGGCTGGGCCCGTGAGCCATGGCCGCTGAGCCTGCGTGTCCGGAGCCTGTGCTCCGCAATGGGAGAGGCCACAACAGTGAGAGGCCCGCGTACCGCAAAAACAAAACAAAAAACAAAACAAACAAACAAACAAAAAACAAAATTATAAAACATCTAGGAATACCTTTAACCAGAAAGCACTATAAAATTTTATTAGAGGACATTACGAAAACAACAACAAATAAATAGAGAGACATACTGTGATATTGTGATTTATAATAAGAAATATATATTTGCTCTTCATAACCATTTCCGGCACAGAGCTCCTAAAACCATTGAAATTTCCTAAGTGATGAGAGCTGTAACGGTGTCTTTTGTTAATGAGGTAACTTTTGGAATACACCCAAGCATGGAGACTGGTTGCCAGGGGGTACCAACCTTGTGATTAGAGAGTTGGAATTTTCATCCCACCCCCTGACCTCCTGGGAGGGAAGAGGGGCTGGAGGTTGAATCAATCACCTTTGGCCAATGATTTTATTACTCATGCCTATGAAATGAAGCCTCCATAAAAACCCAAAAGAACAGGGTTTGCGGAGCCTCCAGGTTGGTGAACACATGGAACTGAGAGAGGGCCCTGCCCTTTTCCCCATGCTTCACCTAGGTGTCTCTTACATCTGACTGTCCCTGAGTTACATCCTTTTATAATAAACTGGTGATCTAGGAAGTAAAATGTTTATCTGAGTTCTGTGAGCTGCTCTAGAAAATTAATGAAACTCAAGTCTAAGGAGAGGTATGGGGAATCTCCAATCTGTAGCCAGTCAGAAACACGGGTAACAACCTGGGTTTGCGACTGGCTTCTGAAGGCAGGTTGGGGGCTGGGTCTTGTGTGACTGAACCCTTAACCTGTGGAATCTGATGCTGTCTGTAGGTAGGTAGTGTCAGAATTGCATCGAACTGCAGGACACCAAGCTGGTCTCTGGAGAATTGCTTGGATATGTGAGAACACTCCCTACCCCGTACATTGGAATTAGGTCCCAGAACCCAAAAGATATACCATGCTCTTTAGTTGCAAGACTTAAAATCATAAAATGTAAGTATCTTAAAAATGTAAATATTTTCCAAATTAATATATAAATTGAACACATGTTATTATAATCTGTTGCATATGGTATATGTTGTCTTGTTCACTGATTATTTCACATGCGTACATTCTCTCCAGAACTAATAGGTGAATAATCTATTTCAAACTTTACTTGATTCATGTAACCTAGAACCTTACTAGGTTCATTACAGGGCGTTCAGACTATAGTCCTTAGATGACAGTGGCAGGCATCACGGATGCTCACCAGTGTTCCCAGGTATCCCCTTTCAAGCACGGAGGACTAAACTTCCTCTCCACCTCAAAGCTAGATATGGCCACATGACTTGCTTTTGTCGATAAAACGTAAGCTGAAGTGACCAGTGTGACTTCAGAGGGACATACTTAAGACCTTATGCATGATCTTCCACTCCCTCTTTCCCTGCTGCAATGAGTATGAAGGCACATGTGGATGCTGAGCTTCTAGGAGCTGAAGTCACCCGGATGGTAACCTAACTCAGGGAGGACAGCAGCCCAGAGAGCTAACGGCTCATTGTGTTAAGCCAATTTGGGCATTGTTTGTTACCACAGCCTAACTTGACTTGTTCTGACTAATATAAAGCCTAAATAAACTAATTGCTTAAAGTCTCTAATATGCAGGGAAGAAACAGAGCAGAGGCACTACACTTTTATTTAGTTACTTTCATTTTAAGTTTAGAGCAGTCATTCTCAATTGGGAACAGTTTTGCTTCCCGAAGGATATCTGACAGTGATTATGGGGACATTTTTTGATTGTCACACTGGGTGGTGCTACTAACATCTAGTAGATGGAGACCAGAGATGTTGCTAAGCATCCTGCAATGCACTGGACAGCCCCACAACAAAGAATTATCTTCTCCAAAATGTCAATAAAGTGGAGGTTAGGAAACCTTCATTTAGGGGAATAAAAGTGGACTAGAACTCTTTACTTTTTGTAGGAAGAAAAGGAATGTGGAGCTGGAGTAAGACCAACATACCTGACACAGAATTTGTAGCTCATCAGCTACAATATTCTGATGATAATATGATTCCATGTCATATTTGGAAATATGTAAGTATGCATGTATGTGTGTATATGAAGAGAGATATAGAGAATGAAGCAAAAGCCTAATATTAGATAGCTGAGCAGCAGGATAACATGTTAAGTGTGGCATAATGGAAAGGGCACTAAACACAAGCTAGAAAAACTAGGTTCAAATACCAATTTTAGCACAGTATTTTTAAAAGCACTTGGTAATAACTGTCTGACCTTAGGCCAACCTATTTATCATCTCTGAGCCTTTGGTGTGCTCATCTTTAAAATGGGTCTCAAAATAACTAATTCACAGGAATTTTGTAAGGAGTAAATACAATTAAGTAATGTATTTGAATAAGTCTGACACTAGTGGATACACAATAAATACCAGTGGAGTTTATGTCTAGTTATTATAATTTACCTATTTTAGTAATTTATTTGATATTGAAATGACTATTTATATAATTTTTCATTGTCCTATATATCCTTCGTTTGAATGCTGCAGAGCGTAGACTATTCACCCTATTTTATAATATGAAATCCAGCTAGTTATTCTCCTTTGGTTGTTGTTGTTGTCACTGTGGATGTTAACATTAAGAAGCCAACTGACTAATCCTCAAATGTGGGTATTATTCATCCTCAATGAAAATATCTTACAAGGGCGAGCATCATCTTTCTAAAGCTTGAACCCTACTTACTCTCCAAGAGAGGATAAACCAATTTTTATTGCCGCTTGGGTTCTAAGTATAATAGGTTATTAGGAATTTCCTTGTGGATATTGAGGATTATTATGGAAGCAATAAAAGGATACAATTTAAAACAAAGAGAAACCCAGGTGCTGTGAAGAAGGGCACAGGATCCAAAGGTTTTTTTTAAACTTTATTTCTGACTCCAAAGAATTCTCAGACACCCCATTGGGCCCAGTGAACTGAGAGAAAGACCACCAGCAGGGACACATTTAGAGTATCCCAGAGCTATGCTTGGCCAGGACACTGTTAGCTGAGTATTTTATCTTTGCAGGAATGGAAACTTCACATCCCCTGGGTCGTTGCCCCTACACTCCGGCTGTTCAGTGAGAGTAGGAACCTTCCCCTGTGTAGATGTTCCATCCTTCCTTCCATTATTCCATAAAGATTCCTCCTGCAGCAACCTGCTGGATGCCTAGTAGGTAATAGTGTTGGGCTGCTTTACCTATACTTTGGGGTTTAACTGAGCGTACTTGAGAACACTCAGCTGGAAAAAGAAGGAAGCGGACACCTCAGTTATACAACCTTCTGAACAACAGTGTACTTTTACTGTCCGAATCTTGAAGTGGACTGGTTACATATTAGAATGAATATTCATGACAGGTAAGCTAAATTCCAAATGTTATCCAGAGTTCTCTTGAGTACTGTACTCTTTGAGTGGGAGCATTTAGTATTCAACTAGTAAATAAATGCCAAAACAAAGTGGTTGGCATGCCAGATTTGCGTATATACCAAAGAGTAGTTCATAGAGAGATATAAAGGGTAAATCAGGACACTTGACCCTATAAAATAAGAAATCAGAATCCAAAACCAGACTCAATATATAGATCACATTGTGTTGCTAAATAAAAAGGTGTTATTTTATCATCTCATTCAGCCCTGGCCTTCAAATGCATTTAAACTAGCCAGTAACCTTAAGAAACTCAGAACAAATCAAAGATTAATAGGTCCAAAGTTGGTACCCTAACATATATATTTCCCACATCAAGTTTCTAATGGAAATAAGCCCTTGAAATACACACCCACACATACTCACACACAAATAACACCAGTTTCTATACCAGATACTTCCAACTTTTACTTAACATAATTAATTCTTCCTCTAACAATGCTAGAAGTCAGAGTACATATTCAAGAAATTAATATAAAATAATTCCTGATTTTTTTAGAGTAAGATGTTCTGAACCTAGGAGGTGGATAACTAAAGATAAATTCTGAAAACAAGCAGTGTAGTGAAGGATAGAGAATTGAAGTTGTAAAGTAAATTATACTGAACCATTACATGGGATATAGAGACAAAATACTGGACTTGTTGGAAACACACAGATCAATAGATTCTACTTAGACAGCTAAAGTGCCCTTTATATGCATCCTATTTCAGTTTGTTGTCTCTAATAGTAGGTGATACATTTCTAGTTACACGATACACTACAGTAATAAGATGCATGATGTCCTTTCTAAACAGTAATTAAACTTTTACTTCATTCAAAAGAGAATGACTTGACACCATTAAAAATCAATTTTTACTGATCTCATCTTAGTTTTAATCTTCTTTTGGTGTCAATGATACTTTAAATGATTTTTTACATCAGGATTTTTTTGTAAAGGTGAGAAGAAATTTATTGAAATATAAGATTTAGGGAATAAAAAATCTTCTGTAAAGGTAGTTTTAATGCAAGACATACCAAACCTCAAAGATACAATAACAGAATAAAAAGCAGAGCTTAGGGCTTCCCTGGTGGCGCAGTGGTTGAGAATCCGCCTGCTGATGCAGGGGACATGGTTTCGTGCACCGGTCCGGGAAGATCCCACATGCCGTGGAGCGGCTGCTGGGCACGTGAGCCATGGCCACTGAGTCTGCACATCCGGAGCCTGTGCTCCGCAACGGGAGAGGCCACAACAGTGAGAGGCCTGCGTACCACACACACACACACACAAAAAAAAGCAGAGCTTACAATTATATTGTAAACGACATCATAAAACTTCCAGAGAACTAGTTTATGAATAACTCACTATCAATCACGAATTACAGCAGAGATTTCTCACAGCTCCACTATAGATTATTTGGAAAGGTCAAAGAGAAACCACTGTACCAAATGGGCATTGACACTCAGTCAACCCAGAACAGAAGTTCCCAGATCTGGCTTTGCATTCAAGTCACATGCAGTGCTTTTATAAAAACTTCTATTACCAGGATCTACCCCAGAGATACTCATAAAGTGGCTCTAAAGGGAGGCCTCAGATTCTGCGAATTGATTCTTACTTTATTTTTTTAGAAATTAACCATATTACATATATTACATATGTAGCTAGATTCCAGAACCACTAGCCTAGCAGATCCCAATAAACATCCAGGAGGAGCTGAGTATACAGATCTCAATACCTTTTAGTAGCGGTGAAAAATATGGAGATGAGAGGATGTGGACTTGCTCAGCTCTACACATGGACATATAAAGTGAAGCCCTTACTTTCTCCAAAAATAGTTTCAAGACTGCAACTGATTCCTAGACAGACAGTGAAGAATGGGAAACTCTGTTATAAGAGAGTAGTTGTGAGAACATGTGTCTTTATGTTTAATGCATATTATCTTCCAAAACATCAAAACTAAATCTCTTTCTGAGTCATGCCAAATACTTAACACAGTTATATCCACTAAGAATGTATTATAGTAGAAAAAAATTATTCACTTGGGTTTTGACTATTGCCACTATGATTCAACAAGATTGAATTTAAATAAAATCCATCCTAGTCATATCACAACTTGGCTAAAGACCAGGGGAAAGAAATAGATGGCTGACATTCTGGAACCTTACTTTCTTGGATTGCAAATCAAAATCAGTTTCATTCATTTGAGTGAATCTGGATTTGTGGTCCCAGGTAATCACATCGCAATACTACACCAATTGCTTCATTTATCAGGCTAGGACCTACGGTACAACAGCTACTGAAGCATATGAATCAGAATTCACTTGCTCCATCTCAGCTGTCAGTTAAAGGAGGCCTCACTGGCAGTAATGAGTACATCAAGCAGAATGAGCACCCAAGCACTTTTCAAAAACATCACAGGGTACGGACAGGAGGAGGGAGCGTGGAAAAGACAAGAGATATCAGGAAAGGAGACAGCTGAATAGACTCCACATCGCGGGTTCCATCCTTAATGGCCACAAGAAATGGCAGAATAGCCTTTTCCTGAAGGTGAAAATTAGCATTATTTTTTGTCCACAGGAAAAAAATTAGGAAAACCACAGGAATGGTGGGATCAATGTATGAACATAGGCTTTTGTTTATTTCTTATCACACCAAGAGACCACAACTCTTGAATTGTAGCACCCTCTTCTTAGCCATACAAACACAGCACCATTTCAAAGACAGAGAAAATGGATTTTGCTGAGGTTCTTCACAAAATCCAGCTAAGAATTCAGGAACAAAAAGAGATTAGCACATTTCTTAAGATGCATAATTGTGCTGCATTTTACCTTATTTATTATTTTATGGGCAATTCGATGTGCAATTAAAATGTGATCTGGCTTTTAAACAATAGGTGAAGAAAATAAGTCTATTAGTGCCGTAATTTAGATCTCATTAGGCGAAAAGCAAGAGAAACATTAAAATCAACCTCTAGTAAGCTCCAAGCTTCATTAGCACATATAGCTCCTTCCGCTGAAAATGTGTTCTCTGGTGTCAGGTGTTAAGTTATTAATGCCAAATTTCTACCCCAAAAGGGTGCTTATAACAGACTCCAGTTAAGGCTGAATAACTGCTCAAAGACAAATTCCAATTTAAAGAATGATGCTAATTAACTTCCTCAATAAAAAAGTTTTTGTATTTTTTTTTAAAGATTTATTTTTTTTTTTGGCTGCATCAGGTCTTAGTTGTGGCATGCGGGATCTTTCATTGTGGCATGCAGGCTCTTCATTGTGGCGTGTGGGCTTCTCTCTAGCTGTGGCGTCTGGGTTTTCTCTAATTGTGATGCATGGGTTCCAGAGTGCGTGGGCTCTGTAGTTTGCAGCACGCAGGCTCGCTAGTCGAGGTGTGCGAGCTCAGTAGTTGTGGCATGCGGGCTTAGTTGACCCACGGCATGTGGGATATTAGTCCCCAGACCAGGGATCAAACCTGCGTCCCCTGCATTATAAGGTGGATTCTTTACCACTGGACCACCAGGGAAGTCCCAATTAAAAAGTTTTATTATAGTTTGCTTATGGGTCATAGACTACAGTCTATATAGAGCATATATGAATTTTTATAAGTGCAGTTAGTTTCTTAGATTTTTTGGATGTGCTGTGTAGTTTTTGGCCACATAAAGCAAATATTTTTGACATGTTCTTTTATTTTCTACATTATAAAATGCCATTTAAGTAAATTAATTATGAAGGTCTGTTATGGGTTGAATTGCATTTCCCCAAAATTCCTGTGTTGAAGTCCTAATCCCTTAAAATGTAACTTTATTCAGAGAAGGTTCTCTACAGAGATAATCAAGTTAAAATAAAGTCACTAGTGTAGGCTAATTCAATAGGAATGGTGTCCTTATAAGAAGGGAAAATTTGGACACAGGCACATATGGAGAGAAGATGATGTGAAGATAAAAGGAATAAGATGTCAATCTCCAATGCAAGGAAAGAGGCAGATCCTTTCCTCACAGCCCTCAGAACAAATCAACCCTACAGACACATTGATCCCATACTTTTAGTCTCCGGAACTGTGAGACAATGAATTTCTGCTATTTAAGCCATCTGGTTGGTGGCACTTTTTTATGGCAGCCCCAGGAAATGAATATAAGGTGTAAAATACAGACTTAAAATACGTACAATTATCCAGACTCTTCAAATATCCATATATCAGGTGCACTTAAAGTTAAGCATTTGAATAGATATTTTTCACCTTTCATCCTGATGTTTGGAATTCTAAAATTGCAACTAACGTTTGATTGTGGTGCCAAATTGTTCTTTATACACAATACTACCCACACTCCTTCCTTCACTCAGGTCCTTCAATCCATCACCTGAGTACCTCCAACGTAGGGGAAGAGACCATCAGGCCCCTGGCTGGGCTATTTGTCTTTTTTCTTGATCTAATAACTCAGTTCTAAAGTCCTGAGGTATCTATCAACAGTTCTGATAAATACAGTAGAGTCTTGGGCCCCTTTGCTTGGCTTTCAGGGAATGAGCCTCATTGGAGAATTACCTGAAATGTATAAGAGCACAGTCTCTCAGACTCATGATTTCTTCAGACCCTTAGTCCCATAGAGTTTGTTCTTCTTATTTTTGCATATGTATTGGCCTGAAATTTGGTTTATATGCCGTATTGACAGACTGTACTGGTAAATACGGCAACTAGCACACTTCACTTTCTTAAAGTCAATCACAAGGTACCACAGACTAAGACAAATAACTAGGCTAGCAGCCTCAATTGGTTCCCTTGATACAAGTTTCAACAAAATGTTCCATTAAAATATCGTCTTGGCATGTTAATTTTGTTTCCAATGCTGAGCATTCCTTGAAAGAGTAAAATGTCATGTTTAATATTTCTTCACATAATGAACTTGAAAGGATTTCTTCAAAATTAATCACTTGCATAATGAATTAGGAACCACAGAAGATCAAGGAAGTAATAAAAAATTAAGCATGTGAAATTTTTTATATTTATTCTACAGTCATCCTTTCTATTCAAGAAAAGTGTAATGATGCCTGCTTTTTGCCAGGTACTCAACAATTGGTGGTGAGCAAGACAGTCAAGGTATGCCCTTATTGGAGCCTACTTTCTTTGAGGAAGACAGACAATAAATGAATAAATATCCAAAATGTATAAAATTTATAAATTAATTTGTCATGTGCTATTGAGGACTTAAACAGGGAGTTAAAATAGAGAACCACAGAGGAATCAGAATTCAAGTAAGACAATCAGGCAGTTCCTTCCTGAAAAGGTGACATTATTTTTTTTAATTGAAGTATAGTTGATTTACAATGTTGTGTTAATTTATGCCATACAGCAAAGTGATTCAGTTATGCATATACATACATTCTTTTTTATATTCTTTTCCATTATGGTTTATCATTGAATATTGAATATAGTTCCCTGTGCTGTACAGTAGGACCTTATTATTTATCCATTCTATATATACTAGTTTGCATCTGCTAACCCCAAACTCCCCCCTCATCCCTCATCCACTCCCCCTCCCCCTTGGCAACCACAAGTCTGTTCTCTATATCTGTGTCATTTCTGTTTTGTAGATAAGTTCATTTGTCTCATATTTTAGATTCCAAATATAAGTGATATCGTATGGTATTTGTCTTTCTGTTTCTGAATAACTTCACTAAACATGATAACTCTAAGTCCATCCGTATTGCTGCAAATGTCATTATTCCATTCCTTTTTGTGGTTGAGTAGTATTCCATTGCATATATGTACCACATCTTCTTTATCCATTCATTTGTCAATGGACATTTAGGTTGTTTCCATGTCTTGGCTATTGTGAATAGTGCTGCTGTGAACATAGGGATGCATGTATCTTTTTGACTTCCAGTTCTGTCTGGATATATGCCCAGGAGTGGATTGCTGGATCATATGGTAATTCTATTTTTAGTTTTTTGAGGAACCTCCATACTGTTTTCCATAGTGGCTGCACCAACTTACATTCCTACAGACAGTTTAATGTCCCTTGAAAAGGTGACATTAAAACTGAGACATGATATAGAGGGACTTCCCTGGTGGTCCAGTGGTTAAGACTCCAAGCTTCCACTGCAGGGGGCACAGGTTCTATCCCTGGTCAGGGAACTAAGATCCCACATGCTGCTTGACATGGCCAAAAAAAACCCAAACAAACAAACAAAAAAACCCCTGAGACATGATGTAGAAAAAGGAGCAAGACATACAATGTTTTATGGTGAGGAAGAGAGGTATATACTTTAGGAACCAAGAGAAACGTAGAGACAGGAGTGAGGGGAATAAGGAAGAAGTGTGGCATGAGACAGCTTGAAAAGACCATGCCAGGCCTCATTGATGTACTAAGGAATTTGTATAAGAATATAAAAGCAATGAAATGTCAATGAACGATATTTAAGTATAGGAGTCACATGGACTTATTTCATAATTTTTATAAGGTGACTCTGGCTGCTATGAGGAAGAGGGAAGACCTTTTGGATAGTGACAGCTTTGAGTATAGTTAGTGGTGCAGATAGAGAAGTGGATTAATTCAAGATGTACATTAGCAGTGGAACCAACAGAACTTGCACATTAATTGGATGAAAGGATTGAGAAAAGGGAAGATTATAAAATGACTAAGTTTACTAATGTAATATTATCATTTACAATTGCTTAAGCAGGTCTGCCCTCAATGAAGCCTATCTCTCTAAGTTTCCTTACTACATATTTTTACAAGTTTCAGATTAACCAACATTTCATTGACTAGACATCATGCTAATGGCATCCATATGCCCAAAGTCTTGAGAATATCAAACTATTCAAACTTCCTTTCAGTTTTCCACTCAACTCTTTCATTTCTATTATGGAACTGTTAATAAGGTAGGGGTTTGTTTTGTTTTTTTGATGTAAGAACTTTGTACAGAGGACATGTTGCCCATCAATTACATTTAACTCACATCAAGGAAATATCCATTGTAGGCAAAGTGATACACAATGAAACTGATTGATTTATTTAATCAGTTCTCTAAAGAGTTAGTTTTTAAAATTTATTCTTTGCACCTGTGGGTCGTTATTTCAGCTCTGGAACAAAAATGAATTTAGAAAACAAGATGGTTGGAAAAATGAGAAAAATGATTTTTTTTCTTTTTTATGTTAATTCTTCATCATTGCCAACTAATCATTTGATTTACTGAAATACAAGGAAGTTCTATTGTGAAAGGAATTCTATTATGTACTTTGAGCCACAGTAGGCGCTTTCCTTATAATTTTCTTGACCCAAAAAACTCATCTGGGGTATTTGTATGGTTATTATTCATCTAGACCAGTGTTTCTTAAATATTAATGTACAGGGCTTCCCTAGTGGCACGGTGGTTAAGAATCCACCTGCCAAAGCAGGGGACACAGGTTTGAGCCGTGGTCGGGGAAGATCCCACACGCTGTGGAGCAACTAAGCCCATGCACCACAACTACTGAGCCCGCATGCCAAAATTACTGAAGCCTGCGCGCCTAGAGCCCGTGCTCCGCAACAAGAGAAGCCACTGCAATGAGAAGCCCGCGCGCCGCAACGAAGAGTAGCCCCCGCTCGCCACAACTAGAGAAAGCCCGCGCACAGCAACAAAGACCAAGTCAGCCAAAAAATAATTAAATAAATAAATAAATTTATAAATTAAAAAAAAGTATATTAATGTACAGAGGAATCATCTGGGGATTATGATAAGATGCAGAGAGTGATTCCGTAAATCTAGGTTAGAGCCTGAGATTCTGCATTTCCACAAGCTCCCCTGTAATATCAATGCTGCTGGCCCTTGGAACACACTTTGAGTAGCAAGGAGTACTCTAATAGTGATATTTAATCTATATGCTATTATGATATCATTCTACAATAGATCAGTGCAATTCATAATGCTCAGGTGCACTGAGAAGTAAACAAAATAAGGTCCCTCTTGCAAGTAGAAGCAAAAAGAGAAGCATTTTATCTCTATTGTTGATACTAATACTAGATACTAATAACTGCAGAGAGGCTTGCTATTTTTAAAAATTCTACTAATTACAGAAAAAATTTTAAGTCTCTTTAGCCCTCTTTCTTGATTTCTCAGTGAAGAATCTGTAGGAAGCCAAATGGTTGTATTTACATAATGACCTTCCTTGGTTCTAAAACATTCCTCTTTTCTCCTTATTTACAGTGCTCACTGGCCTCTTGATAGGGGGAAAAATTCCCTTTTGTGTTATCTTTTTAAAGTGAAGCTTGAGATTTTTTACATGTGGATGCTGAAAACTGGGGATGATACACGCAAGGCTTGAAATTTAGGGAACACCAAGGAATTTAAATGGTTGAGAACTCTGATGCAATTAGCAGTGTTGCAGTCAGGAGTGTCAGGAATTAGATAAGCTTCCAGAAAGACAAACAGAAACACCTCCTCTCCCCTATGAGATGTAAGTAGTTTAGATGACAGGTACAGAAGAGAGATTCATAGCTACAAATACTGTAATATTGGGACTGAGAAAATCCCTGGGAAGTTTTGCTTCTTTCATTCAGCCTGGAATCAGGGCACATATATTTCATGAGGACCAAAACAAAGTCATGACAGTCAATAAACCCACTTAAAGAGGTACAAATCAAAAAGGCCTTTGTTTACTTTATGTTACCCACAGATTCTGAGAATCCATAGATAGGGAAGAAAATCCACAGATATGCCAGATATCAGTGATACTTGGTCTACTTACATTATTTCTAACTAGGAAAGGTCTTAAATAAACAGTCGGGCATGTAGTCTAATACAATTCACAAAGAGAATTAAACACCAGTAATACCCAAACTAAAACTGTCATATTTAAATTGGTGAATTTCAAATAACCCTAATCATCACGAGAGTGAATTCAGTTATGTGGTGCCCTTATATGCAGTTAATTCATTCTGGCAATACCTTCACAATACAGATTTATTTCAGATCATCCATTCCACTGAGCATATATTAGCTTCCATCCGTTGAAGTGCTTAATTGGGAAAAACTGGTCTTACATTTTTTAAGCTAAAATTGTCTCTTCCATGTTTCATGGTCAAGGACATCATCGCCTCTGACTGCTGTGCTTAGATGTTTTCAAGATTTTTCAGGAACATTATTCTGCATTCACACCTGGGCTTAAGTGTGTGGAGAAATGTTTGGATTTCAAACTTTTGAAACATATCTGATATCTAAAACATCTGTCCCTTAAATAATATAAATCATCCATAGGCTTCTACTAAGAGAATTCAGTCCAGCAGCCAGAGACCCAACACCTATCAAGTCCCATCTGACATAGTTGATATTTCACAGTTTAATGTACACTTTCTATCTCTGTCTCAAATTACCTCCCTATTACATCTATCAAATTACCTCCCTATGGGCTTCCCTGGTGGCGCAGTGGTTGAGAGTCCGCCTGCCGATGCAGGGTACGCGGGTTCGTGCCCCGATCCGGGAGGATCCCACATGCCGCGGAGCAGCTGGGCCCGTTGAGCCATGGCCGCTGAGCCTGCGCGTCTGGAGCCTGTGCTCCGCAACGGGAGAGGCCACAACAGTGAGAGGCCTGCGTACCGTAAAAAAAAAAAAAAAAAAAAAATTACCTCCCTATTACATCTATCAAATTACCAAATTACATCCCTATTCTATTATCCCAAATTACATCTCTGTCCCAAATTACATGTATCCTATTGATCACTTCCATTATCCCACATACTCCTAGTTTATTCATACTTATGCTCTGTTTCCCTCATAAACTCTGTGTCCTCTACAAGCCTTAAGTGTGAGTGTTTCTCAGGGTTCCAAACTCTGGTCTCTCTTCAATTTATATACTCTTAAGTTATCTCACTAATATACGTTGCCATCTATAACTGCCATCTACATGCTGGTAAATTCCAAATCTACTGCCTCCAGCTCAGACCTCAACGCTCTATTGGAATTCTCCACTTATAGTCCCGTAAGTATCACCTGAACTTGTATTCACCATCTTCCAATCTTTGCTCCCGGCCCACAAACCTGATTCTCCCCAGTTGCTCTAGATTTCCATGTATTGTGCCAGAAGCTGCCCAGTCACCTAAGCCAGGAAACTTTTCTTCCTTCTTTCTGCTTCCCCTCTCTACAGTCATTAACCCAGTCATACAAGTCAAAAAGCTGCAGAATTCTGAAAAGCTGCAGATTCGGTCCCCTGTTCTCCATTCCCATTGCTTTCCTTCACAGCCTCAACACTCAAGAAGTGAATTACACTAACAGCCTCCTAAGTGATCTCCCAGTCGGTCTCCCTTCTACATTGTAGCTAAAGTGATCTTTCTAAAACACAACTCTGATCACATGACCCTACTGCCGAAAATACTAAGGTGACTACCCATCACTTCCATATGAAGTCTCAAGTCCTTGGCCTGACCCTTTGGAATCTGACCCCGACGTAGGTCTCTCATTCTGAAGCCCCATATGAACCCCACCGTCCAATTTAGGGGAGATACTTGTAATTCTTCTGAAGCACCACGCACTCTCCCTTCCCTGACATTTATCCTGCTGTTCTTCCTCTTGGAATGCATTTTCACTGCTCATCTACCTGATTAAACCTATTCAATCTTCCTTGGTCCTCCTTCTTTGTGTTCCCATAACATATACACACCTTTATTTCAGTCTCTGACCTCTCTCACTAGAAATTTTGGGTTTTCTGAGCATTTCTCCCACTGTACTGTGTACCCCTTGAGAACAAGCATGACATCTTATTGATCACCTTATTTCCAGAACTTAACATCGTATCCAGCATAACGTTAGCAATTAAAAGCAAACAGGTGATTGAATAAATGAATGAGTGAATGAACAACTGTAGAAATGTCTTTACTTACTCAAAATATTTGGTTCATTCAACTACATGATGGTTCTTACAACTATCACCAATTGAACAGCATTTCTATAACTTTTGCAAAACTGTGGTGAAGATATTTTTAATTGTGTTATCCTAAGGATATATGTTAAATTGCTGGTTGAAATTAATTTAAAAATAACAATTTTCTCTGCAGACAAAGTGAAAGCTGTTTTTAGCCAAAATATAAAACTATATTTATATCTTTTTTTTGCCTTAACTACCAAAAAAGTTAAAGACAAATTTAGTGTTCAGTAGTAGTAATTAGACCATCTCAAGTCCCTGCTAATTTCTATCCCATTTCCTCTCATAAATGTTCTATTTCTATCCTAAATTACTTTACTACACATGATTTATTCTCTAAATTCTTCTATTATAAATGATTTTAATATTTGTAAGTAGGTAGAGAATGGTGGCAAAACCTAATCCTTCAAAATATGTATTTCTTCCACCTTAAGTCCCAGGCATTAAAGAGTCACATCAGGGCTTCCCTGGTGGTGCAGTGGTTGAGAGCCCGCCTGCCGATGCAGGGGACGCGGGTTCGTGCCCCCGTCCGGGAGGATCCCACGTGCCGCGGAGCGGCTGGGCCCCGTGAGCCATGGCCGCTGGGCCTGCGCGTCCGGAGCCTGTGCTCCGCAACGGGAGAGGCCACAGCGGTGAGAGGCCCGCCTACAGCAAAAAAAAAAAAAAGAAAAAGAAAAAAAAAGAAAGAAAAAAGAGCCACGTCAAAGTGAAGACTGAGGGCGGGAGGGGGACGAATTAGGAGTATGGGGTTAACAAACTACTATACATAAAATAGATAGGCAACGAGAATTTACTGTATATCACAGGGCATTATATTCAATATCTTGTAATAACCTATAATGGAAGATAATCAGAAAAAAAATAACAATCACTTTGCTGTACACCTGAAACTAATACAATATTGTAAATCAACTATACTTCAATTTTTTAAAAAGTCAAGACCAGCCTCTATCTGAGCCATACAGACTTCTGGCAACCTATCAGAATCTGAGTTTTCTGGTTAGTCTGGTTCTGCAGCTATGCACGTCGATCCAAACATCCCACTCACATAAAACTGACTGCATATTATAGCCACCAGTACAATTTATCTGCAATGCTGAAGTTCCACTCATGCTTGGAATGTGGTCACATTTTTATTAATTATAACCCATGGACCATAGCCGTAAGTTTCATTTCATGCCATGTAGCATTTTAAATGTTAGCTATTAATGCAGGTGGACAAATTTAGCAGACGATAACAAACGTGATTCACAATCCAGCTCCATACAAGAACCTCATGGGGGTAGCTTTTGAAACACTAAAACCAGGTCCTCAATTAAAATGTAATTTCTGAAGAAGTAGGGTGGGGCCTACCATCATTTTTTCCAAGTACCCCAAGTGATTCTACTGTACATTGAGACTTGAGAATCAATGGCTCAGTGCCGGGGAAAGAGGTCCAAGTTAGAGATAAATATTGGTCATATTTCTCTTAACAGAAGATTGCCTATCAGATTTTTTAAAGTGAAAATAATTCTACTTTTTAAAAATCAAACTGTATTTACCCCCACTGAAATGAAGCTGGTTATAAAAGCCTGAATTAAAAAGGGAAAATTAGAGACGATTACTCATTTTTAAAAGGATTTCTGTCTTTACAAAGGATTAATTCGAGCATTTCTTCAAGTACCAGGTGGTGATTTAACTGATTTGTAGACTGGTCTCAGTTATTAATTAGACTTGTGACCTTTGCAAAGTCACCTGAATCTCTCTAGACCTTGCTTTTCCAATGTGTTAACTGAGAGAACTGGATGAAAGAAGCACTTTCTTAGCTCACAGTTTCCCAGAAGTGTCTAGATATTACACAGAGGTGGAAGGGTAGCTGAGGGCACAGACCCTGGAGGCAGACTGCGTAAATTTGTATCGAGGCACCACTAATTATGCTACCTTGGGCAGATTAATTAACCTTTCAGTGCCTCACTTTCATCAACTATAAAATGGTATTAACAATACTACATACTTCATAGGGCTTTGAGATTAAATGAACAAATATATGTAAAAGCGTTTAGAATAGTTCTGGGCACACAGTAAGCACTATTAAAGCATAAATTATCATTCTTATTACTTATATTCCACCCCTGAAGAAAGTCAGGGCCTTGAGTATTGCTAATGTATTGGTGAGCCTCTAAGAAGGGGGAACATCATGTAGCACTTCAAAGATATATTTGACCAGTTAACCTTTGATTGCAGGGGGACAGCTGTCTATGGATCACACATTGGGGAAAGCTGGACTGCATGATTGCCATATCCCTTTAAACACTAGTATTGTATGACTCATCCCCATGTCTTAGAGACCCAGAAAACTATGGCCCATGGGCTAAATCCAGACGACCATCTGTTTTTGTAAATAAAGTTTTCAGGGAACACTGCCATTCTCATTTGTTTACATATTTCTATATCTACTTTCACACTACAACAAAAGAGTTGAATAGCTACAACAGAAACCATATGGCCCACACAGCCTAAAATATACACTGTCCGACCCTTTGCCAATCCCTGCTTTAGACGTGTAATGTACTGCAAAGCCTACAGCTCTTCTCCATGGTAACTTAATCGAGACAAATTTTATTTTATGAATAGGCATTTCTATTCCATCGACCCAGTTGGCTGGAGAGAGGAAACAGTCATCAATGTGGGATGCAAAAAGAGACTGGGTATGGGGGTGGGAGGTTCTCGATTATATGGTCTGGAAAGGATAAACAGCAAGGATCATAGAGGAAGAACTGCTGATGGCGAAAAAACAGAAAGCAATTGGAAAAACAGAAGGTGACCCAAAGACCCTGACACTAGTTAAAGGTGCTGACATAGGATGGGCATCTTCTCCCATAACCTTCCAAAAGTCTACTCATCCTCCCTAAAATATTAGATTTCTTTTATAATTACTACTATTAATCAAGTACAATCCTAGAAAATGCTTTTGTTATGCTATTTGTTTCTTTTTCTATTAATTTTTATTGGAGTATAGTTGCTTTACAATGCTGTGTTAGTTGCTGCTGTACAGCAACATGAATCAGCTATACATAGACATATATCCCCACTTTTTTTGGATTTCCTTCCCATTTAGATCACCACAGAGCACTGAGTATAGAGTCCCCTGTGCTATACAGTAGGTTCTCATTAGTTATCTATTTTATACATAGTAGTGTATATATGTCAAATGTTATGCTATTTGTTTCGTTATATAATTATTATCCTAATTTTAGAGGAATAAACAGCAAAGTTCAAGCAACTTTCCCATAGCTGATCAATGGCTGAGCTCTTAGTCAAAACTAGTTTCACTGATCTCAGATTTTCCATTATGCCTCAGCTGAAGTTATTTGGTTTTAGACATTCTCTTAAATGCAGATAAATGCTAGATAAAATTCTGATGACCAGAATTTTTTATGCACTATTCTAAATAATTGTTTATCACTGGGCAAAGCTTTACTGTTTCTACCCATACAAACAATCTATCGATCTCCACAAGTTTAGCTCTTGGGTGGGGGTGAGGGAGGAGGGGAATGGATAGGCAAGGTGATATAAGGAGTCTGACTGCATTCTGCATAGATAGGCAACCGTGTTGAAATTTATCAAGAAAGATAAAGAAAGGAATCCATTCAGGATGAACAGAAACACAGGAAGCTACTGAAGAATAGACAAAAATGCACTGTTTGAAATGGCAGCTGCAAATCTTATCACTTATATTCCACTGCTACAAAGACTAGTCAGCTTTTCTTAGCTAAATGTGAATTAGAAGAAATATAATTTAGTGTTTAGAAAATATGCCTAATTTACCACCAAACCTATATAGCTTTGTCTTGAAGTAAGGAATTCTACATCAGCTTTTTAAAATGATGGTGATTAAGTAGACTACAATATACTTCCAGTGTTCTGTTCTTTTCATTATTTGTGGCTCTCTGATGAAAAGTAATTATGCTTTAACAAATTTTCCTCTTAGATGTAATTTGGACCGCTTATCTGAGATTCTCAGAAGGGAGCTGACTTGACAACTAAAAGAGAACACCTGTTTCTATCAATGTAAAGGAAGCCTTCCTGAGAGGCTTTTCCTCTGCTTAGCAAGGCACAACATTTCTACAACGAGAAATACTGAGTGATGCATTAATGAATTGCCTTCTCTATTTAGCAAACAGAGCCAGGAATTAAATGGTATATCTTTATATTTACATAAGGAAAGAAAGAATGGTCATGAATATAAAAAAACAAAAAGAGAAAAGGGAGTGTGGCAGTGACTGAGAGGACTGAGCTACACTGATGTCTGCCCTAGTGACCCGCCCACCTGCAATGAGATCTCTCAGCTACTCAGGTGCTTTAAAAAAAATTCACAATTTGGGATTCTGTTATTTTATTAAATAGGTCAAAGGGGATCTGCAGAAAAGGTTCGTGTATGTTTTATTGTTTCCAACACACACTGTGCGTGTGAAAATTCCATCCATCATCTTCACTGACGTTAAAAGCAGGCAGCTGGCACGATACTAACGGTTCATAAAAAGAGGATGGTCCCACTGCTTTATTGAAATACTAAATAATTCCATTTTCTGACTAGGGCAAGTGAAGCTTCAAATATACTTTTAAGAGGCTTTATTTATTCCTTTTATGATCTATAAAAAGGCTACACGGCTATTACTTTGGCTTTTCCATCCTGTTTTAATGAACATCTAAAAGCACTTTTACAAATACAATCTTTTGGTCTCTCTGCATTCTTGAGATGAACATCAACAAGTAAAATAAGTACAGTACCAAAGATCTAAGACACAATTTATGTGGATCTACTGAGAATCAGTTAATGGACTTCAAGGAAATTTGTTTTTCTTTGCCTATACGTTACCATCCCTTTTTGTTTGCCTCTAATGGGAATCTAATTTTCTTATGGAATAGTTTATGGAAACTATTGAAGGGAAATTCTGCAACAAGTTATTTTGGTTATTTATATTTGTAACACATTAAGAGCTTGCACCCTATCAATTTTTCTAAGTATCTGCAAGACTGGGTACATGAACTTTTAAAAACTTTTTATTGAAATGTAATATACATTAAAAATACACATAAGTGTTCTACTCAATAATTCTTTTTTACAAATAAGGCATTCATATAGCCAGCACCCAGATTCAGAAACAGAACTTCTACCAGGCCCTAGAAGACTCTCCTCACACTCCTTTTTACTCATCATAAAGATAACTGAACTTCTGAACTTCTCCTAATCCTAAAGATGTCAGTTCCATAGGGTCAAGGGTGGGCACATTAAATCTTACAAATCAGGAATTCCCTAGTGGTCCAGTGGTTAGGACTCCATACTCTCACTGCCAAGGACCCAGGTTCAACCCCTGGTCGGGAAACTAAGATCCCACAAGCTGCACGGCACAGCCAAAAATAAACAAATAAATAAATAAAATAAAATAAAATAAATCTTACAAATCCTCATTGACCCCCCAAACATAAGCCTGGCCTCAAAATTCTCCACAGCAATAATCAAGTCAGGAGATTAAAAACAACATCTAAATATATTTGAAAGTAATTCAAAATTCTATATCTAATCAAGTTGCCATCTATGTATAAAGACAATATGAAGACATATTAAATATGTAAAAGATTTAAGAAATAAACTCTCATGAATCCTTCTTGAAAAACTACCTTGTGACTTAATCTAACCAACCCAGTGATGACTTTAAAAAGACTCAGGAAAGATAATGCCCTTATATGAAAGATATGATGGTCAAGCAATTTATTTAAATATGTAATTAAATCTAAAGAATTGATTATAGTGACAAAACAATGTGTTGTCACTTATAAAAGTAAAGCTATACAATATTAAAAATAAATAATTATAAGGGACAGGGAAAAATCCCACTAATACTAAAAACTGAGGTTGTAGCCAAGGGATAGTGGGCTCTTTATCTATCTATGTAATAATATCTATGGTCTTTCAAAAGGAGGCCTCTCTGGGTGCTTTCAATTGATAAAATTGAATTTGAAGTAACAGTATGTTCACATTCAAAAGATAACCTATAGTAGAACAAGAAACATTCTATATATCTTCTAATTATCAGAAAGATGATCATATATAAAAGACAGAATGACAGGAAATGTTTAAAAAGCATTAAAAACAGGAGACTTAAGATGGTATAATTAAGACTGAGCATTTTATAACACTAAATATTAATGGGCTATATTTACCTATTAAAGAAAAACTACTCTCCCACTGATTCAAAAAACAAATCTAACTACATATTAAATATAAAAGGCAAAGTAAAAACAATGTAATTTGGAAATGGGTAAAGTAAATAGACAAAAGTTTATCTTTTTACTATTAATTTATCATTAAATTATTATTTGCAAAAATAAATCAAGGAACAAGATTTTAATAGAAGGCAAGATTGAATTCAAGGCAAGAATATTAAAGGATTTCATTTTATATTAAACTGAAAGATTTGATTATTTCAAAGGAGCCAACCTTCTGAGTAGAAAATTAAGATTGTATTTTATGACTTAAATGAATATAGAGCTTTTATTATCTATAAGTGGCCAAAGAAATTATTGACCTCCCCATATTTTTATCCAGGGAGAATTTCCCTACTGAATTCTGGAAGACAAAATAAACTTGTTGCTTGTTTATAATGCCAGTTATGAAAATAATTAAACACGTTTGGCACTTACTGTGTTAACGTTTTATCTCATTTAATCCTAGCAACAGCCTATTAAGGTTTAAGTTTACTATTAACATTCTCTTACAGATGATGCACAGCACTGAAGTAACATACCCAAAGTCCTACTGCTTAGGGAGTGGTAAAGCTGGAATTCAATCCCTGGCAGCCCAACTCAGAGCACATGCTTTTAATGACTACATTAAAATATGGTGGGAAAAAATAACAAAAACCCCATTCACACAGAATGGGATGCATGTACCTGGGATTCGCATCCAAGATGACCAGATACCAGTCTAAGGCTAAAAGTCTACCTGCACCTCTACCGATTGGTGGTGAAGGGCCCTCTGAGAGCCTGCAGTCCTAGCCAGGACTGGCTCAACACATTAGCTAGGCTGAATCCCATAAAGTGAATATGTCAGGGCTCCTCAAGATCACTCCAGGTTTGGTGATTTGCTAGGTGATCTCACAGGACTCAGCATATAGTCGTACTTGTACTGAGATTTATGACAGTAAAAGGATACAAAGGAAAATCAGCAAAAGGAAAAGGTGCATGGGAGAAGTCTAGATGAAACTAGGTGCACGCTTCCAAGAGTCCCCCAAACACACAGTGTAATTGCATAGGACATGCTTAATTCCTCCAGCATCAAGTTGTTAAAATAAATGGGAAGTATTGTCTACCAGGGCAGCTCATTAGAGACACCACCAATGGGTTTTTTGGAGGCTGGTATGTAGGTATCCTCTGCCCAGTATGTACCAAAATTCTAGATTCCCAAAAGGAAGGCAGGTGTTAAGTATAAACATATTCTTTGCACAGTTTAGGCACAGTGAACCACAAATAGTATTTAGGGAGAGTTTTATATCAGTGTGTGGGACCGTTTACTAGCCAAATTCCCAAAGACCAGCAAGAGGGCCAACCCTGCAAGCAGGCTTTTCTAAGAATAGGCAATTTCAGACCTGCACTATTCTTTTTCTGCACAATGAACATGAAGCATTCAACTACCCCGTTCTGAGTTTCCCTCTATGATTTGTGAATTGACACTATAATATTCTACAGTCCTATATTTTTAGTTTTCTTATAATTTAGATTTCTTCACCTTTCTCTACTCCCACCTGCTTACTCACTCTGTCCACTGAAATGTGTACTCATCTTCATTAGTTACTTCTGAAAAACACCCCCTCTGAACTGCTGACATTACAGAGTCAGACTCTCTGGCACTCTAGAGATTCAAAGAGGGGAGAAGGCATTGTGCCTGCTGGTGGCCAAGCTATGACTCTGTAGCAATTCAGTTATCATTTCCTCCACCCCTCAGCCCCCACCCCAGCACTGCACACGACCTACCTATGAGTTGTAAAACTTTTGGATAAGTTCCTAGATGGCAAGTAATAGTGAGCCACTGAATGAAGTTCATCATTCAATCTATACATATAACCATCAGTTATGTGCAAGGCATTGTGTTAAAAGCAGTGAATAGATGTGACACTGAATTCAGACATATATCCTACATCGAAGGAGTATATAGTCTTATAGGATGCATGATTAAATAACTTTTATATGAAATAAGAAGTGATGGATTACAAAGTGTAGGCACCGTAACTGGGAATACAACAGTGACTGAAATAGACAAAGTCTTCACTCTTATTACCAGAGAAAGGGCAGGTGGCATCAGAGAATGGGCCTAATCAATATCTGGATATGTCAACATGATGACACAATGTCATCATCATGGAAAACAGTTGACACAGGTACAGTGCTGTTGCCAAAGGAGCCATATGAAGCCAGATGGGATAATTTCCTGATCCAGTGTGACTGACTATGTTCTATCTGCAGAATGCCATGCATAGTATTCTAAGTCTCAAAAACATCCCTGCTCTTCAAGGCTCTTTAACACTCCTTTGACAGTGTGGCAGCATGAAATTTGCCCAGTCTTGTAGATAAAAATGGGTACAATTCAATACTGTACTTCTACAGGTCAAATAATCTCCTGAATCTTATGTTTATTAGTTTATTTTCAGGAAATGTTAGAAATTTTTTTCAGTGTCCTCTCATAAAACAAGGCAGGACTCACTTTAGAGAATGTTTATAATAGGTTTAGAATCAACAATAAAATTTGAAGAATGATAAATTACAATAAACAAAAGAATATGCTCCATCATTATTTTTTATTTGAGAAATTTCACCATTCTAATTTTTTTTTCCAGACATGTATTGTAATTTTTTTTAATGGAAGCTATGCTTCCTATCTAATGGACGGGATTTATTCTCATCATTAAGTTGTATTTAGGTTTTTCTTTCTGGTCTTTGCTTTTTCTCATTTACATTCTTTATTCCTTTTCTTCCATTTGCTCATGCTCCTTCTGTGCTGGCTTCTCTTAACCACTTGATCCATAATCAGAGATCTGACTTTCAATTTAAGTGGCATTTTTGTAATAATCTTTTTGGTCAGTTGGGGCCTCAAGCTACCACAAGGCAGGTTTTAATTAGAATTTTAGGAACACGAAGCAGCCTTTTGCTAAGATTTTCAAGTTCATTTTAAGGGCCAATTTCATGCTCTAATCAAAAGACTATCATTTCACTCTTAAGATAGCAGAAGATTTACAATCCCTCTTCCCAGAGTCTGCTGAACTCAGACATACAGTCACTCAGGTGATGTATCTCATGGGACTGCTCTTCAACTTTGTCCTAAACTGATAATACCAAATTCCCATCAGCTTAGTATATCATAAGACTACGTTTGTTCCTTTGACCGTCTGGAATAAAACTTTGTTTTCTTAATTTTTTAGTACACTAGCTACTTTTATGTGCACTCTATATTTGCTATTTTGATTTTCCCAAAAAAGCTATTTGAATTAGCAAGAGAGCAGCCTAAGACAAACATCTTTAAATAAGCTGAAGAAATTAGTCACTACGTTAAGCCAAAATTGCATAGTAAATACTGTCAGCATCTGTCCAAGCATGCAGTCATACTTTACTGTCTCTTTATTTTGCATTTTATTTACAGATATGCTCCGTTAAATGACTGACCTGTTCCGTACTAGCCCACAGCATTTTTTAAATTTATGGGCTTCTTATTTTTACTGAAGATCTGTTAGTTTGGATTCACCATTTACAATACAATAGATGGCTTTTGCTCCTAAACTCATTATTTCTCCTTCTCATTACAATTACTAGAACTCTGAGATAGTTTCAGTCAGAGAGTTAGTTCTTCCTTACTTTTACTTCTAAGCCTAGAAGAGGACTTTCCTATTCTTTTTCATTTAAAATAACTTTTTCTGTAATGGCATAGTTCCCTGAATTCCAGATGAAAGTTATGTTGTTTTCACTAAAATTCATTTCATAATTAAGCAATAAAAAATCTACTCTGGGATGACACATGCCTTATAAGGCTATTTCAAAAACCCATATATGTAGAAAAATCTACTTTGCCTTTTATAAGTTAATGTAGTGAAAAGCCATAATGGTTTTCTAAATTCAAAATCTAAAAGTGGCTTTGATTTTTAATTAAATTAATGTCAACTCTTAATCTTCCCAGTACATTAGGGGCTCTCATATAATTTTTTAATCTCCATTTTCAAGTAGTGTTTAGAAATATTTGTTTCTAGGCTTAGATACTTTTCCCTACGCAAATTCTAGGATGATTTTTCAGACTGTTGCAGGGGAGGAATAAATTCTTTTTCTAATACCCTTCTAGGTTCTCTGACTGGAGCTCTATAAGTCAGACTCACAAAAGACAGATTAACATGAGAAAAGCATACAAATTTATTTATATTAATATATACTTATTTAATATAAAATTTACAAGACACAGGAGCCTTCACAGGGACACAAAGACCTGAAGAAGTGGTTAAACCTGAGCATTTTTATACTAGGTTTGATGAAGAGTGGAGAGTAGTGGGAAAATGTAATAGAACAAAAGGATGTGAGCTAAGGGTGGTGAACTGGGGGAAACTAGCAAGGTATGTGCATTTGGATTCCTCTGTCTTCAGAGACAAGGACGCTCCTTTCCTCCAGGTGTAGGGGTATAGGGAGGGCACTATTCACACAAAGGTCTTGATACCTGCTTTAGGAGAAGCTCAGATACATGCTGTTTCTCAAATTCCTTCAGCTTAAAATATTTGATATCCTAAGGTGCCATATTTGGAGTAGCATATACTAAACCCCATCACTGTGAAACTGGACATACGCGAAGATTATATAACATGAAGTGTAACCAACCAGGACGTTATGGGCCTTCCCGGGACAGGCAACCCCCACTCCCACCCTCTGCTTTAGCTCCTCTATGAAGTACGGAGATAACAGTATCAGATGCACATTTCCCGGATAGTTTTACAGATGCTAAAGCCCCACCAAGTGGAAGAAATTAACACATCCCCTCTGCAGTACGGCGGGAACCAGGAAATATTTGCAACGACTTATCTGGCCTTTTACTTTACCTCACCATCAACCAATCAGAGGATTGTGCGGGAGCTGATCATACCCTGGGACTTCCTTCCCTTGCCTGGCCTTTAAAAATGCTTTGCTAAAACCCATCTGGTAGTTCGGGCTTTTTGAGTACTAGCTATCCCGGTCTCCTTATAGGACACCCTGCAGTAAATGCTGCACTTTCTTTCACCACAACCCGCTATCAGTAGATTGGCTTTACTGCATGTGGGCAAGTGGACCCAAGTTTGATTTGTCAACAATAGGCCTTAACTCACTCAGAGTCCCTTAGGAAATGTGATGGAATATCAGTCAATTGACTTGCAAACTAAATAGTTTAACGCAGGTAATTTCTTAGAAGTTATTACATCTGGGTCCAAAACATACTATAAAGTTTTTAAGTATATGTCAATCCAAAAAATTATAATGCCCACCACATAGATTTGTGTGTATTGTCTAAAATTATTACCCAACCAGGACCACCACATGTAGCAAGGCAGGCTTTACACTGCACAGAGTGAGTGGTAGCAGGGTGGGTGGAGAGGGGATTCACGTAAACTACTATATGAGTCATATATTCTGGAGTTGTGCACAGAAAAGGTCCTGGACCCAAGCCTCTATGAAAATTTATTTTGAATAGTGATAAAAATCTAAAGCCCAATTTTAAGACAGTGCTGTACTTTACCCAGAAGGCTTTTTCTGTACTTCAACAGAATAATTATTTAAAAGATTTTATTAGGGTGAGAAAATAAGAATGTGAGGTAAATAACACTTTTATTAATTTCCTTACTTCATAAAATGTTAAGCATCATGGTCTCTCCCTTTATTAAAAAAGTCTGTTCCTGAGAATTAAATATTAACTAAGTTTTTGTAAGCAAAGTCACATTTTACACATGGAGAGATTTCAGCAGGAATTCAAGACCTTGATTCACTCAAAGCCACTTAAAGAAAATAGGGTGAAAAATCTCAGAAAAGAACTAAATTAATGGATTAAGGTTTTCACAGTAATACATATTTGTTTTCTCTCTACTGTGGGACTATTAGCTTCTGAAGGAGAGACAATAGGTCGTGTTTAACTTTGTACCCCCAGTATCTGGCATCTGGCAAAAAGTAGGCACTCGAAAAATAGTTGAATAAATGAATGGAGACAGACCAAAGTCAGTTGATTACCACATTAAGAACAGAAAGTACTAAATGTTTTAAATATTTGTTTAGACATGGACTTCAATTCCATATTTTGGTCAGTTAATAAAGTATCAAGACAAAAATGAAGGAATGGAACAAGGACGTTAAGATAAGAAAAAAGGGGACAGGAAAAGACAGAGGGTAAAGGACCAACAGGGAAACAGGTACAGTGTAAGAGACAGTGGGGAATAAAAGGGAAGTGGGGGTAGGAGAAGAGTAGACTGGAAATACAGAAAACGGTAGAGAAATAGGAAAGGTGGCAAAGAATAAGGGCAAAACCTAATAGACAAAGGTGCATTTGTACCAAAAAATTTATGACTTGCCCTCCTGCAATCTGCAGCTCACCAGCGCCATGAATTTCAGAGTCTAAACTTCTCATCACTCATCTTTGAAATGTGAGTTAGCTGGTTAATTACTGTTCACAGTTTTGGGGTTGTTTCCCTGTAATTAATTTTTCTTAGTCATAGTGGCAGAGGCCAAAACAAAAACATTCCTATTATTAGTTCAGGCCAAGGAGTGATCCTTTCCCATCAGCTCTATCCTGATACTGTCTACCATCTAAAGCAAGAGAATCCTTTCACAAAGGGAAGAACACTTTTGTGATATAAACAAATACCACATCATTTCATTATTATTTAAGTTGAAAATTGTTAACAGTACCTAACACAGTACTGGGCACATGCTATACAATCAAAATGATACTTCTAAATTCAGCTTTTGAGGTTGTTGGGTTTTTTTTAAGTAGAGAATGTTAGTCTCATGAAAAGGGCATTCTGAAAGTTGGTGTTCTGATGTTCAAATCTATTTCTATAATCGATTACTTACACGTATTTTCCACTTCTGTGATACCATTTTTATCATCCTTTTTATTCCACCTTGACTTAATTAACAATATATTATTTGAATACCCTGAATTAAAGGGCAGCTCTCAAAACCCCAGCAACTGTAAATAGCTATGATGATGGCTGCAGATCCTTGATCAATGCATTGCTGACCCCTCTCAGAATGGTTCTTTCACTTTCACTGCATCCCTGAGGTTTTTTTGTTGTTGTTTTTAAACATCTGAAGTAATAAAAACTCACTGTCATGGCTAAAAGCAATGAGACACAGAAGAGGCCCTATTTTCAAACCTCTGGTAACGTCAGAAACAACAGATTAATCAAGGTGAACTTTAAAGGGACAGAGCGACGGAAAGAAATGGGACTAAGAAAATAATCCATGGTTCCCCCTGTTATCATAGAATAGCTAAGTGACAAGTGGCCAAGTCTATGTTCCTTCATTCTTCCCACTTTCTTCTCCATCTCCCTCCTTTTTTCTTTCTAATTTTTCTAGGATATGATGAAGAAGCAACTACAAACATACAAGTAGCTGTATAGATATAGATATATTTCACTTTGCACAACAAAATGGGTCCTTAAAAAGTTGTATAAACCTATTATTTTGTAACAAATTGATCATGCTTCTCTTTATCATTTTTGAGATGCTTAATTTTCATTCCTGATTAATCATTAATTTTGGCTTTAGGTTTGTTTCTCTTCCCTCCTAAAACTAGACTGAAAAATAAAAGTCTGGAAACAAACTCTTAGATCCTTGGGAAAGTCACGATTTATGTAAATTCTCTGGTAACTTCCTGTTTAATGCAAAAATGTCTCTTTGAGATTTGGGATTTTATATATTGTTTCCATAGAACTTAGCATGAGGAGTCACACCAACTATAACTAAGCTGGAGTAGCAGCAGAAAAACAATGTGATGTAGTTTATACTGGAAGATCCTCTCATAAAATGTCTTCCTCTACCATTAATAAGCCTATTCATAATGGGGCAGGGGGGTAAACATGTCTGAGGAGAGGGCGTAGCAATGGAAATGCCAGTGATTAAATTAAGAAGATTAATAATAATTGCTGGAGAAAAACAAAACAACCCAAACAAATTAATCTTTTGGAAGAAAGGGGTGTTGGGACAGGATCTGCAATCTAGGAAAAGGGAAAATGAGACAAGCAATTAATACTACAACTTAAGATTATACGGTGAGGAAGGATAATGAGGTAAGTTGATGCCTGAATAAATAGCAATTTCCAAAAAATGGCATAAAGATGCTGGGGGAGAGAAAACGTTTTGGGGAGAGAAAATGTTTTTAGGTACTTCTTATAATTAATTCAACTTCTTTTGACTTATACAAACTATCTAAACTTTAAACGTTGATTCGTGAAAATAAGCAGGAATTCTTTGTCATTTATTTGTGTCCAGATGTGTATTTGGATCAGAAGTTGATGGCAGAACGCGATGGTAGAAGAAAACAGAGCCCCCATTTCATGAGGAGGAAACAGAGGCACGTGGAGGAGAGTCTGAGAATGGGGTCAGCTGTCGTGACCTCAGAGCAGGACCTTGTAGAGTTGATTCCCATTTTGCTTCTCTACAACAGGAGGGGATACTGTGTAGGATGCCTTTTCTCTCATAGTCAGAAGTAGTTCAGGGTTATAAAGCATTATTAAGGTTTTACTTGCCCAACAGAATCCTCAGACAACACCTAAAATCCACCCCCTGCTTTCATTAGCCTGAATCTGAGTTGTGCCCCACCCAGCACTCTGTCAAACACATCATGTGGCTGCGGGTAGAAAACAATCCTTTCCTTATAAAATGGAGAGCCTGCAAAGTAGGTGTTACCAGTGTGTGTGTGTGTGTGTGTGTGTGTGTGTGTGTGTGTGTTGCTACACCCAGTACTTTTTTTCAGAGTATTTATCTACTACGTGGTGAAACACTTAGCATTTACATATGCTAATCAATTAAATTATTGATTCATTTATCAAGAACGATAAGTCTACAAGGCATTCAAAGAAAAAAATTAACTTTGAGAAAGAAGGTTGAGAAAGGCAATTCACAATGTATCAAAGGATGAGAATAAAGATCTTCCTCTTCAAAAAACGTCCGTAAACGTACAAGTCATTATAGGACCTTTACGATATAGAAATAGTCAACAGGAAAACTGATTATCTTATTTAGTATGTAACATATGCATTTTCACTACTCTTTCTTCACTGACCCCTCCTCCACGGGTTTCATAATCTTTGCATTCTGTTCAACCAAAGATGAGACTATATTCTAAGAAACTAATCATTTTCAGTCAATTTAAATGATCACAGGGATTGGCAAAGTGATAGAAATATACCAACCCCTTGAAAACAAGAAAGGAGCATTCCCCAATGTGTTCACTGACTCCAATATAAATAGATCCATTGTTCTTCCAGAAGTGGACCTTCCATAATGGCCAGCATAATAAATTTAATTCTAGCTCTGAAAAATATGTCATATAATTCCCAATCTACAAAGCCTCCATTTTAGCATATTACTTAGACTTCTTTCTGATCTGGCTAGAGTCACACAGAAAACTGTCAAAAATATTCTGTCTGTCTTCTGTACTCATTTAAAATGAGAGAATAACTTCTTTGTTTGTCATAGTCACTGTAATATTGGAATTGGGAGAGTCTTGTAAAAATAAAAATTCATGAGTCAGTACGTTCACATTCCATTAGTTACCCAGTCTATATATCTCATTCAAACGTAAAATTCTTCTCTCTTCTCACTCTCATCTGATGACCTTGCTTCCTATTTCATGGAGAAAAGAGAAGAAATCAGAAAGACGCAGACGTAGAGAATGGACTTGAGGACACGGGGAGGGGGAAGGGTAAGCTGGGACGAAGGGATAGAGTGGTATGGACATATATACACTACCAAATGTAAAATCGATAGCTAGTGGGAAGCAGCCAAGTAGCACAGGGAGATCAGCTTGGTGTTTTGTGACCACCTAGAGGGCTGGGATAGGGAGGGTGGGAGGGAGACGCAAGAGGGAGGAGATATGGGGATATATGTATATGTATGGCTGATTCACTTTGTTATAAAGCAGAAACTAACACACCATTGTAGAGCAATTATACTCCAATAAAGATGGTAAAAAAAAAAAATGAGAGAAGAAATCAGAAACTGAACTTCCACATGCCCTCACTACTTCGCTGACATACCTGCACCCATGCCAGTTCTCTGCTTCCTCAAGGACCATGGATGAACTCTTTGTTCTCCTGCATTCAGATCACTCTTGTTTACAAAAAGATTTTGCCCCTATGACTCTCCCCTTTCTCCTCTTAATCATTAATTTTTCTCCACTCTATGACATCATTGTCATTAACATCCAAACATTCTTTAACAGCACCCACCTTATAAATTACTTTCCCCTATCCTAAATTTCCTTGTTTCTCTGCTCTCTTTTGTAGTAAAAATTCATATTTTTATAGTAAAATTGCCAAGTTTTCCCCCCATAATGACTTAGGAATCCAAATTGCTTAACTTATATGATAGAATATTCCCTTTTTCTTACTACCATTCCTATAGACACAATCTGAGATCTGACAACCAAGTTCTCTCCTTTAATCAAGCTTCTCTCTCATTGGCCTGACAGAGACATTTCAATCATAATTTAAATAACAATGCTGTTGATAATATAAAGGCAGCAAAGATCCAGCTGCTTCCTTTATAATTGTACTGAACCCACAACAGCACTATCAGCAAAAACTGACTTCTCCATAAACTTTAGCAAATATGTTTTAAATAACTTCTAAGAAACAAGAATTAAGGGGTATGTTTACAATTAGTTCATATTACCATTAGGATGCTAATATCTATCACTAATTTTTTGTATGATACTGAAAATAAATCATCCCAATGTAACTATACATAATATAAAATATATAATCTATTTTAATATATTTAAATGTTTTATATAAAAATATGTATTTTAGGGCTTTCGTGGTGGCGCAGTGGTTGAGAGTCCGCCTGCCGATGCAGGGGACACGGGTTCGTGCCCCGGTCCGGGAAGATCCCACATGCCGCGGAGCGGCTGGGCCCGTGAGCCATGGCCGCTGAGCCTGCGCGTCCGGAGCCTGTGCTCCGCAATGGGAGAGGCCGCAACAGTGAGAGGCCCGCATACCGCAAAAAAAAAAATGTATTTTAATCATATGAAAAAGGGGACATCCATCAATTAAGTTGACCTCATAAAATATGAACAGCATTATCTATTTAGGGAAAAGGAACTCTTCAAGGAAATCTCACACACTCAATTAATACTCAATAAAAATCATTGCCCGATCAGAAGAACTCAGTAAGAAGGAAGATTATGCTGTTTTCCTTTCCTAGTAGGATGAACAATTATAATCTTGGTTTTACTGTTTAGAAAAATCTCAAATCATTCAATCAGATGCAAATAACAACTGAAATTAGATTCGTCCTTTGGCCAGTAATTTCTTGATTGTGAACTACAGAAGCAGGACAATGTAATTAGGTCCTGCGGCACACAGAATTTTGTGATTTTTCTGTATTTAGTCCAAAAGAGATCTCCTGTCAAAATTTGATTATGAATATAAGCAATGTAAAATATCATTTTATAATAAGTATTTACATACTTATTAGGGATTAATTGTAAAATGACTATAACGTATGTATATTTCCAAGTATTTCTGTAGTGTTGGACTGAATGTATGTCCTGGGCTACAAAAATGAAGGAAAGTGCCACCTAGAGGCAGCACTGGATTGCAGGCATTTGACGGCTGAATCTGAAACCAAAGAAGCTGATATGGAGTATAGTCACTGTTAAGTCAATATAATATATTGGCAAAATGTTGAATAAGGCTTAGCTTTTTAAATTAACTTTAATCCTTGATTATTTCCAGAACTGACTTCAGTATTCATCTAGTTTAACCAACTCACTTTGCAAATCAGGAAACTGAAATTCAGAACTGTTACAGGATTGTCCCAAGGTTGCCCTGTAGTAAATAAGAGAGCTGGGCTGGCACCAAGTTCCTCACTCTTTCTCGAAAGTAATTAATCCCATTCATTTGGAAAATGTGCTAGACAAAACAGTATCAAAAATGTGTGAAAGTATTGTTCTACAGTGTATAAAATAATTTTGAGGTTTGAAAATTACTGTATATCTTTTCTTTATAAGCCAAAGAGGCTGCAAACAATAAACGAGCTTTTATAATACATTTTCTAAACTGTAATATTTTTATAAGAATATAAGTGTGCCCTTCATAAAGTCTAATTTATGGCTCTTGAAATGCGTTTAATTGGCAATAAACCTTTTCAAGATACAGAAGATACAGCCCCTTTCCACTAAAGTCTAATTAAATTAGTTATCTGTGTCTTTAATGCAAACATTCATTCTTTTGCATAAAAAAATCTATTGAAGAGGAAGATGTAGTTTGATATCAAGTATAGGCTGAATATGGAAGTACACATTGATTTTTAAAATCTCATTCTAACATGGTAGAATCTTATCTGGGTCAGAGTAACACAATACAAACTAAATGTTAGAAATAAAGAATGTATTTACTATTTATTGAGCTACACTTTACGAAGTTTTATGTTAGACACTTTTAATACTTTATTTCACTTTGACTTTATTGCAGAAAATTTGATTTTACACATCTAACTTTCACCAAATCCCTTTAAAACAAGCATAAAGAGATTTTGTAGAAAATTAAATACATAAAAACCCAAGAAAGAGAGAACAGGAGCAAAGATAACAAAAAAAAATTGTGGAAACTGTAAAGCAATTGGTTGATTACTGAAAAATTTAGCAGACTGAGAAAAACTAAGTCCTAAGGCCAACAGTGGAGAAAGCTGAGAACTGTCTGGAATTACACTACAGAATCCCCAACAGGCTCAGAAACTGGGATTTCCAGGTACTTCTGGATGTGGGTGAAAAGAATAAGGGAAACTGGCAAGTCTGTTTAGAACGCAGCCAGACCCTTAGATTCATCTTCCCACTCTCCTCAGCTGGGACACTTTCCCTCCCCAGTCCTGACAAAAGACTGGAGGTTTATTCTCTGGGGAAGGTTAAACAAGTCTCTGGACTGGAAGACACTCAGATAATTAAATGAAGAGCTCCCAGAAAACAAAAATGATAGCAACAATAAAAAACTAAATAGTAGGGCTTCCCTGGTGGTGCAGTAGTTAAGAATCTGCCTGCCAATGCAGGGGACACGGGTTCGTGCTCTGGTCTGGGAAGATCCCACATGCCGCGGAGCAACTAAGCCCGTGAGCCACAACACTGAGCCTGCGCGTCTGGAGCCTGTGCTCCGCAACGGAAGAGGCCACGACAGAGAGGCCCGCGCACCGCGATCAAGAGTGGCCCCCGCTCACCGCAACTGCAGAAAGCCCTCGCACAGCAACGAAGACCCAACACAGCCAAATATAAATAAATTAATTAATTGGGGGAAAAAAAACTAAATAGTAGTGATGGATGATTAAGTAAGTTGAGAAAATCTGTTAGAAAGGAGAGAAAAAAAAAACCCCAAAGATATGCAACATATAAAATACTCAGACCAAGTTTCCAATATCTAAGTAATAGGAGGTCCAGAAAGGGAAATAAATCATCAAAGAAATAATTCGAGCAATTTACCTTTAAACATTTGAAATTGCAGAATTTGCAGAATTTACAGAATTAAAAAATCTACTCACTGAGAGGTTAGCAAAATGCACAAAAAGTAACCACATCAAGACATTCCATTATGAAATTTCATAATATTGAAAATGAAGATTCTGACAGCTTCTCCAGAGTGGGGGGGAGGGAAACTCAGCTCAGACATAAAGGGTTAGGAGCCATAAAGGCTTCAACTACTCGGCAGCAAACCAGAAAGCTACACATTCTTCAAAGAAGACTTAGACATGTGTGAACAGTTAGGGGGTGTTAAGCGGAATTTACACAGGCATACAAATAAACATGTGGCATACCAATCTCATCAGAATGATGGCATAACTATGTTGGGAGGGTTGAACAACAGAAGGATGTCACTGAGGTTTGTGGGGGAAGGGGAAGAAAAAAGAGCTACATTTTCATTTTTCAGGTGTGAAATCAATAAATAATACCAAAAACTAAAATCAAGCAGTAATATAATCATATTATTTATCATTTAACTGAAAGTAATTAGCAAATAATCAGCTTAAAGATGTGAAAGCGGTTGCCTGTGGACAGCCCAAATGAGAGGAGGTGCGGACGCGGGGGAGCGGCAGACTTCTCTTCCTAATAAAGCTTGTAGATCTACTAGATTCATCAAACATGCACACGTACACCTTGAGTATGAAAGACTCATTTATATTTGCTAAATTAAATCTAAGTTCTATAACCCTTGGAAATGTAAAAGTAATGAAAAACAGGAGTTAATGGGTGGAAGCAGATGTGGAGGAAGATATAGGGGCAGTAACTCTCTTATCTTACACAGTAGGAAATCAAGGGGCACTGTCAAAAACGTACGAGTCAAGAAATAGAATTTTTATGAAGCTAAATAACAAAAGAATTTTTTCCATGAGCTTGGTAGGGATTGGAAGTGGGGAGAGAAGATAAGTGAGCTAAATTTCTCTCATGTCATAGAGGGGAATCAAAAGCTATTTTTAAACTGACATATTAACAAATAAAGTATATGCATATTATTTAAGACTTGGATTTAAGTTCCAGAAAAACTAACCATAAAATGGTTAAAAATAATCACTTCTGGTGAGTGGGAATGAAGGAAAGTATATTGAAACTTACTTTTCATTTAGCAGCCTCTTTGGTGTTTGAATTTGTATTTTGGCACATATTGTTGGTATAATAATTAAATAGACAAATAAAAATAAATCTATTAATAAATACTGGGTGGGTCAAAAGGTTCCTTCGTTTTTTTCCGTAAGATGGCCCTAGTAGTGTTTAGTTGTCTTTAACTTCATTCGAAACAATTTTGTTAGATTCTACATAACAGCTGTCATATCAGCATGAATTTTTAAAAAAGACATCAAAATTGGTGAATTTTTGTGTAGCCATTTTAATATTGAAGATGGAAGAAAAAAGCAATATTTTCGGCATATTATGCTTTATTATTTCAAGAAAGGGAAAAACGCAACTGAAATGCACAAAAAGATTTGTGCAGTGTATGGAGAAAGTGCTGTGACTGACTGAATGTGTCAAAAGTGGTTTGCGAAGTTTCGTGCTGGAGATTTCTCACTGGACAATGTTCCACGGTCGGGTAGACCAGCTGAAGTTGATAGCGATCAAATTGAAACAATAATTGAGAACAATAAATGCTATACCACGTGGCAGATAGCCAACATACTCAAAATATCCAAATCAAGCGTTGAAAATCATTTGCACCAGCTTGGTTATGGGAATCGCTTTGATGTTTGGGTTCCACATATTAAAGTTAAGCAAAAATACCTTCTTGACCATATTTCCTCATGCAATTCTGTACTGAAATATAATGAAAACATTCCGTTTTTAAAACAAATTGTGACGGGCGATGAAAAGTGGATACTGTACAAGAATGTGGAACAGAAGAGATTGTGGGGCAAGCGAAATGAACCACCACCAACTACACTAAAGGCCGATCTTCATCCAAAGTAGGTGATGTTGTATATATGGTGGGATTGGAAGGGAGTCCTCTGTTATGAGCTCCTTCCAGAAAACCAAACGATTAATTCCAACAAGTACTGCTCCCAATTAGACCAACTGAAAGTGGCGCTTGACAAAAAGTGTCCAGAATTAGTTAACAGAAAATGCGTAATCTTCCATCAGGATAATGCAAGACCGCGTGTTTCTTTGATGACCAGGCAAAAACTGTTACAGCTTGGCTGGGAAGTTCTGATTCATCCGCCGTATTCACCAGACATTGCACCTTTGGATTTCCATTTAGTTTGGTCTTTACAAAATTCTCTTAATGGAAAAAATTTCAGTTCCCTGGAAGACTGTAAAAGGCACCTGGAACAGTTCTTTGCTCAAAAAGATAAAAAGTTTTGGGAAGATGGAATTATGAAGCTGCCTGAAAAATGGCAGAAGGTAGTGGAACAAAAGGGTGAATACGTTGTTCAATAAAGTTCTTGGTGAAAATGAAAAATGTTTCTTTTATTTTTACTTAAAAAACCGAAGGCACTTTTTAGCCCTCCCAGTAATAGAGCAGATGATCACATCCTATCTAGTTTGATGTCTAGATTTTCACATGTTTATTTGGATAATATTTTATAAAGAGACAGCAATTTTTGTTTCACAGCTGGTCTGAAGCATAAAAGATACAAATGCTGATTTATGATATTTTAGTCTGGTTTTTATTTTTAATCCACTATGTAAGTACAAAGATTGGTAAAGTACTGTCTGGTCAAAATATGTTGATGCCAGGGTGTATACTTAATAAAAGAATTCTATAAAAAGGATCCTTCACATCTAGAACCAGAAAATCTCACACAGTAATTCACTGTAATTTACCTCCTCAAAGCACTGCAGGCCTATATAACCCTCCAAAGGGAGATACTGCAGTTTTACACACAGTGAATACTTCCATTGTCCTAATGCTACCCTTGTCCTACTTCTATGCTTATAAACATGGCACTATTTTTACCTTGAATAATGCATGGCTTGGTGGCCTGCAATATTAAAATAGAAGTCTGTTGTGTGCTTCATCTCATTGGTGTGCCCAGTGGCCTCAATCCAGTGTCCTATTGGCAGACAATAAACACCATCCACCAAGTTGTTTTCATTATAAATACAGCAACGGTCGTGGTGAGGCCCATTGCCTAGAACAAGAAGAAATGACAAACAAAACAATTACATCAATGTTTTGCTTAAACAGCCACAGAGTTGCTGATGCAAAATTAATAGTAAGATGAAAATAAATACAAAGCTGCATAATCTACAGATTTCAGTATAAACAAAAATAGACTAGAGTAACAGGGAACACAGTAACAATTTGTAGAGTCACTTACGAATTACATAGAGTCCTATGCTCCCTTTGAATACACGAATATTTCCAAAAGCATATTAACTCAGAATTTCTTGGGACCTTTCAGTGCCTTAAGAGCCTGTTGTGAGTCATTTTGTAGCCTGATAAGCTGCTGAAAAGGGTTTTTAAAGCCATTAATGTCCCTGCGCTGCATACTTTTATCTTCCTGGTATGCAAATTTATGACTAAAATCAGTAATAAAGTGTTTCAGTATCAGCTTAAGCAATCAATTTTAAAAAACACATTAATAAAACAAATATCACATCCAATCCAGTTTGCATGTAAATCAGTGGTTAGTATTATCTTCAAATGGGAAAACTAAGTATCACAGAGATTAACTAGCTTGTCCAGAACTAATAAGTGCAGAGCTATCAGTAAACTGATACCCCTAGACCCCAACTTTCAGGCACCTGACACCTTCATGCTGTTTTCCACCTACTTCACAAGCACCAAGACACACATCCTCTTTCCAGTGAGTGGAGCAAAAGAGGCAGAGACAGAAGAACATGTCTCTGAAAACACTACTTGCCGATATCACAATTCTCCCCAGTATCAACTACACTAGTAAACAGACCTTTTATTTCTATGAAAATTGTAATTTGTACATTATTTTTATTAGCCCTTATGTGACCACCCCATTTCAAATAATTCTTTTCCTTAAATTACCTAATTTCCATATATTGTCATTTATAAGAAAAACATGTAAGCAAAATAAAACGGGAAAAGTCACATTTATTATGAATATGAAAATTCGACTCATTTGTTCCTTGCTCTATCTTACAAAACATTTTACCTAAGGTTATTTGGCATAAAATCTCTTTTAAAAAATCCTTAAGTCATTGGGCATTTCTTTAGAATGTAACTCCCTTCCATCAGATAGAAGGTACAGGATGGCTCCTTTAATACATCATCATTGATCTTCCCAGCTCAGACTCCTCTTTTTCTCTTGATGGCTACAAGGCACTACACCTTGTAACTGCCCTATTAACCTTGATATTTAATAGATGAAAATAAAACTATACTAGCAATTTCACTTCTAGAAGTATATCCAACAGAAATATAAGATTAAAGAAAGATACATAGATGCATACGTGTGTGTGGCAATACTATTTTAATAGCAATACTGTAAACTACATAAGTTCATCTATACATTTTTCCACAAATATTTATTGAATGTTCACTATATGACAGGCATTATACTAAGTCATGTTAAAGATTTAGGTATTTCCCATAAGAGCAATGAAACATTAAAATATTTTAAGCAGACAGGTGACATGACCACATTTTTATTTTGAAAATATCTCTCTGGTTATAGAGTAAAATATTAATTCAAGCACAATGAGATTAGAAATAGAAAGTCCATTTAGGAAAATACTGCATTAACCCAGGAAAGAGATGGTAAAAGCTTGGATGTAGAAATGGAAAGGAGTGGGAAGATTCAGCAGGGAAAAGCCACAGGACTTGGTGATTAATTTGATATGGGAGGTGAAGAAAAAAGGGAACCAATAATGACTCCTAGGCTTCTGGCAAATACAACTCAATATATAGTGGTACCAGTCACTGAGATGTGAAATCTGGAAGAGTTGCAAGGAAAGATCATCAATCTGGTTTTGGCATTTGGGGCTTGAAGTGCTATTTAGATACAAAAGGAGATGTCAAGTAGAGAGTTAGAGTTATTGATTTGACACTCAGACCAGAGATCTAAACTAGAAAAATAAGTTTATGAGTCATCTAAGTATAGATGGTAATTGAGACAAGGATATAGGTGAGTCACAAAGAAAAACAATACTTTATACATTCTTTTATTTTTAATTTTTATTTATTCATTTATTTTTGGCTGTGTTGGGTCTTCATTGCTGCGCAAGGGCTTTTCTCTAGTTGCGGCAAGCGGGGACTACTCTTCGTTGCGGTGCATGGGCTTCTCACTGTGGTGGCTTCTCTTGTTGCGGATCACGGGCTCTAGGTGTGCGGGCTTCAGTAGTTTTGGCTCACGGGCTCTACAGTGCAGGCTCAGTAGTTGTGGTGCACGGGCTTAGTTGCTCCATGTCACGTGGGATCTTCCCGGACCAGGGCTTAAACTCATGTCCCCTGCATTGGCAGGCAGATTCTAACCTCTCCGCCACCAGGGAAGCCTTGAAAAACAATATTGATTGAGAAGAAAAGCCTTCTAGAACCAAGTTTAAAAGCATCTCAACATTTAAAAGCTGGACAGAGGGATTAGCTTACAAAGGAGGCACAGAAAGAGAAGCTGGAGAGGAAAACTAGAAGTGAGTAAATGAGGTGGGGGAGCATGATTGAAACTGTAAACATAGACTAAAAACTTGATGGATGCATGTCTGACTGTTAACAGTAGTTACATCTGAAGAATGTAATTGGGATGGAAGGACTACTTTCAACTATTTTGAATCCATTGGATTTGCTACAAAGGGAAGGTATTACTTTTTAGTAATAAAAGAATAATATCTATGGCTCCTACTGTTCAGTATAAGAGGCTTACAACAATTTAAATGTTGTAACTTAAATAAATTTAATTATCAAGGAGCTCAAATATACATAAATTACACTGTTCAAGCAAAAGTATGTATGTAACATTGACTTCCTAAGAATTCTTCATTCCTAGAATTAGTTTTCTGAATTATTCATTTTTACACATACATGTTTTAGGAGAAGTAACAAGACACATCTATCTCTCTCAGCCAGGGAGGTATCAGTGCAGGTGTAGGGGAGAGCAGGAACTCCCACCCCATTCAGTAGTAATAAGGAGTCCAATTCCTTCAGCTCTCAATGCAGATGGGGTGAGGAACCTGGGTAATGAGGTGATACCCCCATTCTCCTGCTGGAGCAGCATCAGAGGAACCCAGTTAAACCAAAAGGGGTTTGATAAGATGTACAGTCTCATTATATAATACTCAGAATGTCGAGGTTTCAATACAAAGTCACTCATTATATCAAGAATCACAATGATCTCAAACTGAATGAAAAAAGAAAAGCTCAAAAGATGCTAACATCAAGATGACAGAGATGTTAGAACTATCTGACAAAGATTTTAAGCTTCAACAATCCACTGAACACATTTGAAACAAATGAAAAATCACAAAGTCTCAGCAAAGAAATAGAAGATGGAAATAAGAACTAAATGGAATTTTAGAACTGAAAAATATCAGTATTAACAATTGAAATAATAACTTCAGGGGAGAGCAGAATGGAGGGGACAAAGGAAAGAATTAGCAAGCTGCAAGATAGAACAACAGAAATTACCCAATCTAAGCAACAGAGAGAAAACAGATTAAAAAAAAAAAAAAGAACAGAGACTTAGGGACCTGTGAGACTATAACAAAAGATGGAGTCCTAAAAAGAGATGAGAAAGAGGGTATGGTGGAAAAATATTTGAGAAAAATAATGTCTCAAAACTTTCCAAATTTGCCAATAAGCATAAATCTACAGGTTCAGGAAGTTGCACAAACTCCAAACAGGGTAAACAAAAAGAAATCCATGCCACAACACATCATAATTAAATTTCTGAAAACTAAATGCAAAGAAAAATCTTGAAAGTAGCCAGAGAAAAATAACAATTTAGGAAAACAACCATTCTAATGTCAGTAGGCTTCTCAAAAAAAATGGCTAAACAGAAGATCTCTATAAACAGAAAGGAAATTGTTGAACATCAGGAAAGAAGAACACAGTAAGAAAATATGGGTAAATACAATAGACTTTCTTTCTCCTCGTGAGTTTCTAATAAAAATTACAATGCTCTCTGATGTGGCCCTACATGGATGTAGCAGAAATATTTAAGGCAGTTATATGGAGAAAGGCAAAGAAATAAAGAGGGAAATAAGATTCCTCCAATTCATTTAAACTGTCAAAATGATGAAACCAGTTAACTATGACAAGTTATGTTTGTATAATGTAGGTAAATCAAAACGGAATTCTAAAAAATGTTTAAGTATGAACCATATTGCCATAAGAAGGCAGAGAAAGGAAACAGAGAGAGAGAAAAAAAAACCTCAGAAACAAAAAATACAATAGCAAACTTAAGTCCTAACATACCAATAATGTCGTTAAATGTAAACTGTCTAAATAAATACACATTAAAATACAGAGATTGTCAGAATAGATGTTTTTTTAGTGAACCAGCTATTTGCTGCCCAGAAGAAACTCACTTCAAATTATACAGGTAAGTGGAAAGTAAAAGTATAGAAAAAAATGCACCATGCAAACATTAATTAAAAGAAAGCAGAAATGGTTATATTATTATCATGTAAAGTAGAACCTCAGAGCAAAGAAAATCAGAGATAGGGAGGGAAACTATATGGTGCCAAAAGTATCAGTCCAACATGGATGGACCTTGAAGGCATTATGCTAAGTGAAATAAATAAGACAGAGAAAGACAAGTACTATATGATCTCACTTAAATGTGGAATCTACAAAACAAAACACAGAAAAAGTGTTAAGACGTCTTTAGTGACTGAATGATTTAACAAACTGTGGTACATCGGATACCATAATTTAGCCAAAAAAAGGAATGGCCTATTGATAATGCAATAACCTAGGTGAATCTCCAAAAACTTATGCTGAGTGAAAAAAATGCCAATTCCACATACTGTATAATGCCATTTATATAACATTCTTGAAATAAAAAAAAAAAAATTATAGAGATGGAGAACAGTTTAGTGGTTGCCCGGGGTTAGAGGTTGGGGAAGGAAGAAAGTAGGTGAGGCTAGAAAACAGGAACATGGGAGATCCCTGTGGTGATGAAAATGTTACCATTGAGGGAACTGGTAAAAGATACACAGGATCTTTCTGTATTATTTCTTACAATTGTATGTGAATATACAATCACTTCAAAATAAAAAGTTTAATTAAAAAAATAAATAAATCTTGGTTTGTCTGTTTTTTCCAAATAGACTGGAGAATTTTTAAGTTTCCAACTCACTTTCTTTTCCATAGGACTGGCCTAAAAGTACAATGTATAACACATTGTTTACTACCACAGTAATCATTTACGCCTAGAAGTTCAGTTGACTTTTCCAGGTCTCTTCTACCTCATAAAGGAGTCAGCTGGCTGTGTTGTAACAAGGTTAAAGGAGTAACTTTGTGGCTTCTTTGGGGGGGGGATGGGGGTGGGGAGGGAGCTTGTAGGAGGTGAATTATCTGTTCCATTAGAGCCGCCCATTGCCAGTCATTCATTAGCATTAATTTAAAATAAATAAACATACAAACAACTCACTAAGGCAGGATAAACTAACGTGTTCTTGGCAGAAAAGTAGAAAACGGTTGGTTTAATTAACAATAAACACCTATTTCCTTAGAGCAGATTTGGCCATAATATTATTTGTTCACTGAAGCAAGTTAGGTAAGTTAAAATAAAGCAAATAAATGTGAAGGAGTAAGAGGCCTGCTTTCTGGCACTCCAATTAAAGACAGAGAAGTAAGAAACCTCAAAAATTTAAAAATCTGGACTAACACATTATTTTAAATAGTTCTATAAGTTTGAAAGTTCAAGTTAAAAATGACTTTTTTTATAAACTCAGAAGGCTTGAAATTATATTGGACAAGCAAAATCTATTGGATAGTGTAGTCTACTTAAAATTACAATTCTAATTATTTTGCATATGTTATTTTATTTGAATCTATCCTCTTTGGAGTTTAATTACCTTGCAGTTTCTATTTCCAGCACATGAACATCAAGTTTGAACCTAACACATTAATCTCTAATTTTAGCTAGTAATTCACCCAAATCAGATCTCTCTCATGCCCCATCTGTTACTTACTACTTCAGAAACTATTGGTGCATAAAGCTGTACAAATATGGTATAATCATTACCAACTCTGGTATTTTGATTTTCTGTTCCAATGGCAAAAGCAAAACAAACTAAAATGCAAAAAATCTTTTTGTTCAACCAACTGCCTCTTTGAGAGAGTGGATCCTGTTCCGCTTGAGCACTTTGGTAAATTGCAGTATGCAACGGTAGAAAATAGCTGAGTTTGGGAGTAGCAATGGGAGACAGGTAAACTGCATGATAGAATAGAGGACACAGGTGCGATCAACAAAGGAGAGATGGGGAAAAATGGTGTGAAGATTGAGAAGGAGAAGGAAAGGTGAGATGGAGAAAGAGATGGAGAAAGAGAAGAGAGAAAGATGCAGCTGGCAAACTACATAAAGTGAGTAATCAAACACATTGGTCATGAGACCACCAGAGAGCAGGTAAAGGCAAGCATTTTAATACTTAATTTAAAGTTGTTTTTGCCTTTCTGTAATATTCCTCTCTACTCCTCCCACCCAACCTTCAATTCAACCTACTGCATTCACACACAAATTTCTTGCGTGGAGAGACAGAGAGGATAGTCCATTAATGAAAATTTATTTAAAAACTCAATTTCTTGCCTGTGTTGATGATGTATAACAGGGCAACAAGAAGCTTTATCTGCTAAGCAGAGCAGAAGCAGGAAAGCAAATGTAAATCCTTACAGGAGGATTTAAACCTTCCCTCCTACACAGGCATCTTAGAGAGGGTTCCATCCTCCCCAATCTATAGGAACAGGGACTTAGATAGATATACATAGATATATAGATGTATAGATATTTAGATATATAGATGTCATAAGGAGGAAGACCACAGTTAAAATCTAACTTACGTAATTATACAGTCTTTACAAGCTTTCAGAATCTGTACACACACAACAAAATAAAATTTTAAGGGGCTTCCCTGGTGGTGCAGTGGTTGAGAGTCCACCTGCTGATGCAGGGGACACAGATTCGTGCCCTGGTCCGGGAAGATCCCACATGCTGCAGAGCGGCTGGGCCCGTGAGCCATGGCCGCTGAGCCTGTGCTTCCGGAGCCTGTGCTCCGCAGCGGGAGAGGCCACAACAGTGAGAGGCCCGCGTACCGCAAATAAATAAATAAATAAATAAAATTTTAAGAAAGAAAACAAGGAAAGCTAATAAGAAAATAATAAATAATACAAGATTTAGGAAGAATATTTTGATTTACAAGATTTTTATCTCATTTGATTATAGGAACGCAAAACCCTTAAATGCAAAGAGTTAAGTAGACAACACTTCATGCTAATGGTAAAAAAATGAAATTTGGCTAATGAAAATTAGGAAATCAATGACTACCTGTGGGTATGAAAAAAGTTCTATACTAACTCAGGTAGGTATGTAGACAAAAGTCCAGTTTCTATATAATAATATTGCATTAAAATAATAGGAGGTGTATATAGTCGAGTGCCATGCCAAGAGTTAAAGCTAAAATAACTCCTAGGAAAAATCCAATACAAAACAATCCAACAAATTCAGGAAAGAGCTCCAAGAGTTTTCAAAAAATCTAGAAACAATAAATGCTGGAGAGGGTGTGGAGAAAAGGGAACCCTCTTACACTGTTGGTGGGAATGTGAATTGATACAGCCACTGTGGAGAACAGTATGGAGGTTCCTTAAAAAACTACAAATAGAACTACCATATGACCCAGCAATCCCACTACTGGGCATATACCCTGAGAAAACCATCATTCAAAAACAGTCATGTACCAAAATGTTCATTGCAGCTCTATTTACAATAGCCCAGAGATGGAAACAACCTAAGTGTCCATCATTGGATGAATGGATAAAGAAGATGTGGCACATATATACAATGGAATATTACTCAGCCATAAAAAGAAACGAAATTGAGCTATTTGTAATGAGGTGGATAGACCTAGAGTCTGTCATACAGAGTGAAGTAAGTCAGAAAGAGAGAGACAAATACCATATGCTAACACATATATATGGAATTTAAGAAAAAAAAATGTCATGGAAAACCTAGGGGTGAAACAGGAATAAAGACACAGACTTACTAGAGAATGGACTTGAGGCTATGGGGAGGGGGAAGGGTAAACGGTGACAAAGCGAGAGAGAGGCATGGACATATATACACTACCAAACGTAAGGTAGATAGCTAGTGGGAAGCAGCCGCATAGCACAGGGAGATCAGCTCAGTGCTTTGTGACCGCCTGGAGGGGTGGGATAGGGAGGGTGGGAGGGAGGGAGACGCAAGCGGGAAGAGATATGGGAACATATGTATATATATAACTGATTCATTTTGTTGTGAAGCTGAAGCTAACATACCATTGTAAAGCAATTATACTCCAATAAAGATGTTAAAATGAAGAAATAAATAAATAATAAAATAATTATAATGACTACAAAGACACTTAGCAATGATGAAAATAGGAACTAGATTTAGAGATAATAAGGTTTTTCTACAATAGATAAGAAAATATTATTGTTAAGGAGGCTAGAGTTTGGAGGACCAGAAAGGAAAACATCAAATGTGACAGGATGATTACGGTAACGAATCAAACATCTGACTCAGGGTGTGTGTGTGTGTGTGTGTGTGTGTGTGTGTGTGTGTGTGTGTGCGCATGTGTGTGCGTGTGTGCGTGCGTGCATGCAAATATGTATATGTGTGTGTGACTGTCTTTCAAGGTAAAAAACTGATTATTATTGGTGATCATTATTTTTATGGCCAATAGTAAGTTGAAATGTGATACATAAGCATCATCCTTTCTGTAAATCTGTACACTGTCTAACCCTTTCAGTCAAAATTTAGACAATTACTTGATAGAACCACAAGTCAGGGGTCTCCAAGCTTTGTACATAATAGGTCTGGCCTCACTTGCTCTCATTAATAATCAGACTTAAAACGATTCATATATTCTTCAAATCCTATGAGACGACAAAAGTCCTTGAGATGGTTGTTTAGTAGGCAGGTGTGATGTGTTGGTTCTCTCAAAGGTGAGCTTGAGGTGTGCGGAAAACAGGAACAGCAGGAGTGATTAATAAAGCTTAGCCTTGGGTTCACACTCTACCAAGTCTCCAGAGGGGATCTTTTAGGTAAAACTCCCCAAAGAGGCTTGATCAGTTCCAGCTAAGAATTTTAAAAAAAAACTTAACACCTGCCAAACCATACAGAGCAGAAAACATTAGAAGGGAAAATTTCCATGATTATAAGAAGATATAGGTGAAGTGGAGGCTTAGATCAAGCTAGGTTGAAGAAATATAATTTTAAAATGGTTATGGGAAAAGCAAAATTCAATAGTTCTTTTCTTAAAGATTTACTAATAATTTAATATCTCATTGTTATGAACTAAATTATGTACCCCCAAAATTTATGTGTTGAAGCTCTAATCCCCAATGTGCCTGTAGCTGGATATAGGGCTGTTAGGGAGGGAATTCAAGTTAAATGAGATCATATGGGTGGGGCCCTAAACCAATAGGACTGGTGTCCTTATAAGAAGGGGAAGAGAAACCAGAGATCTTTCTCTCCATGCAGGCAAAGAGGAAAGGACACGGTGAGAAGGCAGCCATCTGCAAGCCAGGAAAAGAGTCCTCACCGGAAACCAAATCTGCTGGCCCCCTGACCTGGAACTTCTAACTTTCAGGACTGTGAGAAAATTAATTTCTGTAATTTAAGGCACCCAGTCTATGGTATTTTGTTATAGCAGTCTGAACAGACTAATGCACTCATATATGTGAAACATTCTAGAATTTAATCCAGTTAATATCCAAGTATTATTGAGAGCTTGTTGTATATCGAGTCCTGTGGTAAACTGAGGTAGACAAATGAAATTTAAAACATGATTGTCACAATGAATTGACTATTGTTGATTAGACAAAGGTTACACAAAGCAATTAGTGAATGAAACAAAACTAAACTAAATGTTGAAAATAATTTAAAAACTACTCAGGACACTGATACATGAGCAGACTGTTCAAGGACTGCAAATAAGCTGCATCTCCAATGACATTTTTCAGTGTATGATGACTGGAATGCTATGTTGAGATTTATTTTAAGGAGTAATTGGCTCACTAGGAAACTATGATAGATTTGCGGTGTGTACATGGATATAGAAGACTAAAATAGAATATCAGTATGAGCTACATCTACTGAGAAAAGTTTTGTGATAAAGGGGATGGGTCTCAAACTGTGATGACAACAGAGTATGCTTTAGATACATAACAAAGAGCACAACAATGTATGAATGAGTATGATTCGAAGAAGAAAATAGATAACAAGAACAAATGTTTACTTCAGTGGGTAAAGTGACAACATAATATGGACTCATAGGGAGTTCATATTACTTACCAAATTCTAAAGCAAGCACTGTAAAACAACTGGATTTCATGACTTGGAAAAGCAGAAAAGAGAATTACCACTTTTCTAACCATTATTTAGGAAGTCAGACTTTTTTTATTGCAGACAATTTACATTAATTAGTGATTCATGAGGATACACACATCTTAAAATGGGAAGCATCTCAGAGATTGAAGATTCTCTTTAAAAACATCCCCAAAATGTCATGACCAGGCAATTATGCTTCCACTTAAAATTAAATACAATAACAGAGCTCTCCTTTTTATATAATTTTTAGAGAAAATCTGAAACTTATATTGTTCTTAATAGGCTTACTCAAAGCATCAAGACTGAATTATTAATAAGTCATTCAATGTGATGATAATCTAGAGAGAAGCCAAAAGATTTGACCACCTGATTTGAAGTGATCAAATCTTTTGGTAGCTAATAATGCCATGACTCAAGGGATTAAACAAGATGGCAATATTAAAATGCTCCATCTCTGCATAATTGGATATATTTCTACATACTGCATTTACTTTCTATAGTCACATGCAGAGATGTTTATTCATATGTTTAATGTATTTTTATTTGATTTCTCTAAAAATTTTTAATGTTGATTTTCCTACTGTCATTTAAATAATTTTTATAATAGTGTCTAGACTTCTGTTGTTAAATTGTCAGGTCAATTTTTCTCTCCATAGCACTCCCAGAATTGACTAGAAATTTCATTGTGTTTCATTGTCTGAACACAAATCCAAGTCACACTATAAAAATAAAGCATCTATATTAATATTAGACTCATAAATTCCTCTGAGCAAATTTCACTACTTCATTTGACATACTGTGAAGCCCACGACAAAAGCTCTCATGTCACCTATCTTTGTGTACTTTAAGTCAAATAATGCTGAGGCAGAAGGCAATACCTTCCCTAGTAGCCATATCTCAAGTGTCCAACATTTGGATGCAAAGAACATAAAATAGTCATATTCATCCCAGGAACTCTGAAGAACGTTGAGGATTATTTTACATTTAACACCATCCTAACCCAGCTCACCCAGCAGACAGGCATTTTAGTAGTTTCATAGTAAGTAAATGCTTTGGCATGAAATCTCTCTTCAATTATGATTTTCTAGAATGTGGACTAAATGGTTTAATGAGACATTCCCTTTAGCTGATCTAGATCTGATGTGAAAACCATCTCTGCTTCATGCTTTGGTTTCTTCCATGGCAAAAATATTTTTTTGATAGTATAGAGATACAGCTGACGTAAACATCATAGAGGCACTGCTCTAGTTACTGAAAAGAAACTAGAAATGAACAGCTAATTGAATAAAGTGGTCAAACAGTTTTAAAGACTAAATTGTTTCTGAAATTGATAAGCCAGATTAAAACCTTTTTAATGATACATATAGGCTGTAAAAAGAAAAGTGTCAATTAGGTAGATTATCTTAAAATTTACCAAAGCCATAAACTACACATGTATAAGAAAGAGTTGATAAAGAATTTTGCTTCTCTGAGTCCTACATCTGACTACAAGCAACAGAAAAACTGACTAACAGTGACTTCAACAAATACACATATATCTCTCATGTAACAAGAGGTGCAAAGCCAGGCAGTCCAGAACTGGTGAAATACCAAGTGCCTTCTAAATGTCTGCTTTGCCATCCTTCACACATTGACTTTGTTGTCATGCTTGTCAACCCATGTTCAAAGGGTGACCTCTAAACATAATGTCTGACACTCCACTAGCCATGAAGAAGAGTGAAGCGCCCTTGTTCCTTTTCATGAGAAATTGAAAGCTTTCCTGGGAGCCTCACCCAAAAGACTTCTCACATCTCATTAGCTAGAACTAGGCAACACGGTCATCCTTAGACCAATTGTTAGCCAAGATGAATAAGAGTACCATAACTGATTAAAGTAATAATGTTTCATCCCACTGCTACCAAAACAAATCAGGATTTCTGCTATCCTGGGAAAGCTGGGGAAAACAAATGCTAATTAGGCCACTGATGGTAATGGTAGTGGTTTGGAACACATCATCTTTCTCCAGCAGATCATTTTGGAAGATAAACCACATTTCTTTAGGTAGCACTTGTCTCTACCTGATTTAATTCAATAGTACCCAATGCATTAAATTTTTAATTGTAAACTATTTTTAAATAAATCAACAGGAAAATAAATCAACTAAAAGCATTTTAAGGTTTTAAAACCTTAAAAATTGCCCACACACGATCCCCTCACCCAAAAAAAAAAAAAAAAGAAAAAGAAAAAGAGAGAGAGAGACTACAGGCTCTCTAGTTCTTGACTGTGCCTGTCTTGTATAACCTCTTTGCTATCACACAGACTCTCCTCCCTTCTACTCCTAGCCTTAAATCTCTCCACATCCTTCCTCTTCAAGTTTTCCTTTAGTCTCTGCCCCACTGCCCTCTCTGATAACCTGCTTTTTCTTCTAACTAGGCTGGTCCCCAACAAATACCCTCATTTCCCTGTTCAGTCTTCAGGGACCTACAATTTGGCATCTGCCCTCATCACCCCACTGGAAAAAAAACTTTAAATGAAGTCACCTCATGTCAGATTCATTTTTCACCTTTCTTCACCTGCCTGCAGCATGTAATGACAGTGGCCACTCTGCTCAAAGTCTCCTCTGTTGGCTGCATAATACTCTTTCCCAGGACGGCAGTATATTATAGCAGTTAAGTGCATGGACTCAAGGTCCAGACTCAGACTCCATCCCATGTTATACCATTTACTGTTTGTAAGTAGTATTAAGAAAGTCATTTAAGCAATCTGTGCCTCTGTTTTCCTGTTTGTGGAAAAGGGATTGTAGCACTATCTATCTCATAGGGCGGTTGTGAGGAAAGCCAATCAGATGATCCTTTTAAAGATTTAACCCAGGACCTACCACAGTTGGTGTTCAATAACAACTCAATAAGGACTTTTGACTAGTCTTCTCTTACAACTCTTCCACTCCTAGTCTGTTTGCAAAACTGTTTACTGATTTGCAAAACAGGTATACCCCTAAAATAAGTCCAAATTGTTTTAACAGCTCTGTCCAGACCTACATGTTCCAAAGATAAGATCACCCATTTTTTTCCAGCAGCTCACCTAGTTTACAAATTCTGATCAATCTCTTTCCAAACCATGCTAACTTCTCCCTAAAACCAAAACTAATTGAAACCCCCAAATCTTTTCACTTTGAATTGTTCTCAAAGCAAATTCTCTAGTTCTCTATTTTTATAAAATAACTTACTAATGCAAATACAAGACTTGACTTTTATTAATTTCTTCTCACTGGTTTATTCCTACTTTGGGATTTAATATTTTTCAAGACTGCTGCTCTCAAATGAAATAGCAACTCTCTCTCCCAGTTTTCTCTCATCAGCAAGATTGATAAGCATGCTTCCTAAATTACTAATAAAATTATTTAGCAGGAAAGGACCTAGAATAAAGTGACTTGTGAAATGCCAGTTGCATTCACCCTCATGTTCCTACTGGTTTATTAATCAGAGCACTTTAGGTTCAGTTGTTCAGCTTGCAATGAATCCACCTAATTAATCTATTAGCCAGCCAGTCGTTTCCTAATTTGTAGACAAAGAAATTGAGAGGTTTTTCTAAAATCCTTAACTAAGATACACTGCTCCTCCATTTTTTCCCTTTGTACAAATGAGGATTGATATTTGATGAGGTAAAACTTCTAAAACAATTTTTAAACCTGCTTTAAAATATGTAATGATGATGAAATACCACAGTTTTGTTTTGTTTTTTTTTAACTACTGTGGGTCGTAAATCCTTTCGATAAGCAGTAAAAAGCTATGGATCATCTTCCACAAAAAATTTTTTTAAATGTTCATGCACACAGTGCAAACAGCTTATCACTATCCTGTATATTAGAAGAGAGGAAATTTGATTCATAACTATGACCATAAGAGAAAGAAATGAAATTTTCATTAACGTATCAATTCATGTTTAGACATCTATCTAACATTTTTTTCCTCCGTGAAAACAGCAACAGTTTATTTGGCACAAAACTATTAAAATTTTCTATCAAATGTCAGCCATTTAAAAATAAGATTTCTCTATCCACACCATTTTATAAGCAACTTTTCAACAGCCTAAGTTTCAAAGCAGCTACTTTCTCTTGTACAGAATGCAGTGATTACGGGAGTTTAAAACTGCACTGATGGTCTCCTTACAACTAAAAACTAGCAATCCATTATACTGCTAAAGAATCTTTATATTTTTTTCATGCTACAGGGAAAGACTACTCTAGTAGACCTAGACCATCACTTATATGGAAGCCTTAATATCAACAGAAGTCAGCAAGGAATAACTTATCAAGCTTTACAAGTATACTTTTCCTATTTAACTCATCTTGTAGAATTAATTTTCTAAGAAATTCTGACGCAAAGTAAACTGATATGGAACCATGACAACATGTTTCACAAACATGTCATAGACGTCAAAAGATTCAGCATAACAACTTTATCATCTTAGGATACACAGGATAAAATAAGCATCAGTGGTATTATCAGTCAAAAACGTCTACATGAGTTTATTGAAAAAAATTGTTAAAGCATTCACAAAAAAAGCCAGTGGCAAGATATTTGTAGGTGATTTTACTGATTTTAATTACCTACATCAAACTAATTTACCTACATCTGAGCAAAATTAGGTTACCTAACACTTCTTCCCAAAAGACGCAAAAGCTCTGCATAAATTGCTAAGCCTTTGCGATTGTCCTCACATATATGTCATTAAATCACTTTTAAACAAACGGTAACAGTTTCTCAGAATTGTTTTGGGAGATAGGGAGTGCACAGGATGGGAAAGGGTAAAGATAAGGTTGGGAGAAAATGAGATGGTGATTAAATTCTTTTCTTTGAGATTAATGCAAACTATAAAATTATAGTAGAGTACAAGTGAAACACTGCCACCCAGTGGACTTAAAATATAAATAAAATCTTCAAATTTGAATGAAAAGATTGCCAAGAATTTCATATCACTTTTCAATTGGGATAATAGAGCTTAATAATTTTCAAAGTATTTTCAAATATATTATTCCTCAAAAAAAAAATCCCGTGGGACAGATAGCAGACGTGTGAGTACATTTTTTCCTGAGTCTGAGATTCTAGCAGATTCCATGACGACTGAGTCCTATGCTTAACCAGCAGCAAAGGAAGCGCTGGAGCCCAAAGCTTCTGGCTCTCAGTCCACTGTGCTTACACCACACAGCTCCTCCTAAAGAGACTCTGACATCTCTTCCTTTGTCCAAACCCTGTATTTCACAGAGGAGGAAAGTGAGACTCAGAGATTATCAGGGTTTCTCAAACATTTCTAATATATAGACTGGCATATATAATCTATAGGATATAGATTAAAGCAGAACCCTACTGTCATAAAAATTCTTGTATTTTTTCCTTTTAAAATTTCTGTGGAATCTGTGTTCTCTTCCATATCATATGCATGTCTGTTTTAATCTGAAAATAATGAGGTTTTTTCCTCAAAGATCTTTTACAAAAATGTTGCTTTAAGACAATGGTGCATTTCTATCCTGTGCTACAGACTCACTAGTCCAGGACCACATCAAAGATGGGAAGACAGAGAGTATGACTGTACTAGTTCGAGACACCGGGAAATTGCCTTGTTCAAGTCCATTCATTCATCAAGTACTTAATGAACACCTGCCAAATGCCCGGCATTGTTTTAGATCCTAGGACATACTGTGATAACAAACAAATCTAAGTTAGCAGTGGCATAGAAAAGCACTTCTCTCCCATGCTAGAGCTCATTGTAGATTGACTAAGTAAGGGCTCTTCTTCACATTGCCAATATCTTCATATTGGGACCATCAGACAGAGCAATCATTTTTAGAACATCAATAGTAATCTCTTGTCAGAGAGAAAAAAGCGAGGCAAAACAACAGGAAATGACACACATCATTTCCTCTTACACTTTATTGACCAAAGCAAGCCACGTGACAAAGGTATACTTCTTTAACAGGGCAAAGAAGAATAATCCTCCCACAGGGAGATGGTGTGGATATTGGTAAACGGTAATCATCTACACACCCCAACTTTTCCAAATATGCTGAGAAAAGGTGGTGCTGGGTAACACAGAGGAAAGAGGTCAGATCCCTCAATATATGGGATGGGAATTCAAGCAACTTTACTTAAATATCAAAAGAAAGGGTTATCACAGAAGCCTAGAGGACTTGGAATATTGATGCTTCAGATATGTGAGATATAAATGAGTGTGTATTAAACAAGTAGACAGAGAAAAGGGATTTATAATATTTGTAAGTATGAATTACAACTCTTAGTTCTGGACATAGCACTTTATCAGTACAAACTCACAGAAGCCGCCTGTGCTCAGTGAAGGATACCATATCTCATCAGAAGCAACATGGCAGGGTTATTTAATTTACATAAACACAAAACTATAGCCAAGTGGGTGGGGTATCAGAGCCAGATGTATGCAAATTATATCCAGTGTCAACTCAAATGGATGCTTAACTTACAGGTATGTGAAACCCACAACCAGTTAAGTGGGGTCAACAGAGCCAGCAGGTGCCCTAATCACATATATGACCAAAATATATGAGTTCACTAAACTGCATGTTATTTTCGTAGCTCAAAAACACTTGCTCTAGCAGGAGGGATGCATATTGTTCCTTCCCTCTGCCAATGGTGGAAGGTTAAGTCTCTGACCAGAAGCTCTAAAATGAAAACCTTCATACTGAATCTAACCAACACTGATAACCTAGACAGCTGCCAGAGAAAAAGAAAGCAACCTTACCTACAAATGCCACCAATGGACCGTGACAGACACCCCTTAGAGAGTAAGAAACTCATCCCCTATATCCCTAATCCCAAGAAGTATACATATGCATGTGTGTGTTGTGCATTAGTCATAAGATTTTTTTAGACAGATTCAATAATTTTACATTATACAATCATTTGTTGTACTTAAGAATTATATAATAAATATAAATTATTTCAAGAGGTTACCTCTAACTGGTTTTCATATTATTCCACCAAAGCCAATGGAATAATGTGGCATAGTTTGTTGCGGATCTAAGACTGCCATGCTTTTGAAAGAAATCCAAGAAAAGGGTACAGCACTAATAAAGAATTGCATAAAATATTGGGGAAAAATAAGAGTCTAGGTGGCTGAAACTTAGACTTTCTTTGGAAGTGGCAGGAAAAGTACAGGCAAAAGTAATTTTTTTAAATACATAATTGCCAGATTATAAGGAACCTGAAAGGTCATACTACGAAGTTCAGACTTATTTTATAGGAAATAAGAAATCATCAAAGAATTTTTAATCACACATGGGCTATTATCCAATCTGTGCTTTAGGAAAACAGCAGCATGGAGGAAGGAATGAATAGAGAAGGGATGCAAAGGAATTAGATCTGTAGAAGGCCAGTGAAATGCAAAGGAACCAAACTTTGGCAAGAGGCAGGAAGATGAACATAAAAAGGGGCGGGGTGCAGATTGAAATACTGCAACTGCAGAAGCACTTTTAGTGATTTCCCAAGCCACTCGCTTATCAAAAGCACCTGGGGAAACTGTCAAATTCTTATTCCCTGGACAATTCCAGAATTATTAAATCAGGGTCTTTAAGGATGTGGCCTAGAAAATGCCCCAGGGGCTCATGATGCAGGCAGCCCAGGCTAAGAAGTCCGTATGTTTCCATATACTTGAGTGACTAAGCTATATTGTTTTAAATTGGGAACAAAGAAAAACAAGCTTTGCAAAGGTTGATTGTAAGCTGAGGTTTGAATATATTCAGTTTAAAGTACTTGCAGGACATCCATATGAAAAAGTCTTGTAGACAATAGACTATATAAGCTTGGAATGTAGAAAAGGGATTAGAGGACACCTTCAAGATGGCGGAAGAGTAAGACGTGGAGATCACCTTCCTCCCCACAGATACATCAGAAATACACCTACATGTGGAACAGCTCCTACAGAACACCTACTGAACGCTGGCAGAAGAACTCAGACTTCCCAAAAGGCAAAAAACTCCCCCTCATACCTAGGGAGGCCAAAAGAAAAAAGAAAAAACAGAAACAAAAGAATAGGGACGGGACCTGCACCAGTGGGAGGGAGCTGTGAAGGAGGAAAAGGTTTACAAACACTAGGAAGCCCCTTCGCGGGCGGAGACGAGGGTGGCGGAGGGCGGAGCTTCGAAGCCACAGAGGAGAGCACAACAACAGGGGTGCAGGGGGCAAAGCGGAGAGATTCCCGCCCAGAGGATCAGGCCCGACCAGCACTCACCAGCCCGAGAGGCTTGTCTGCTCACCCGCCGGGGCGGGCGGGGCTGCGAGCTGAGGCATGGACTTCGGCCGGAGCGCAGGGAGAGGACTGGGGTTGGCGGCGTGAACACAGCCTGCAGGGGGTTAGTGCGCCACGGCTGGCCGGGAGGGAGTCCGGGAAAAACTCTGGAGCTGCCGAAGAGGCAAGAGACCATTGTTTCAGGGTGCTCGAGGAGAGGCGATTCAGAGCACCACCTAAACGAGCTCCAGAGACGGGCGCGCGCCGCGGCTATCAGCACAGACCCCAGAGACGGGCATGAGACGCTAAGGCTGCTGCTGCCGCCACCAAGAAGCCTGTGTGCCAGCACAGGTCACTCTCCACACCGCCCCTCCCGGGAGCCTTTGCAGCCCGCCACTGCCGCGGTCCCGTGATCCAGGGACAACTTCCCCGGGAGGACACACGGCGCGCCTCAGGCTACTGCAACGTCACGCTGGCCTCTGCTGCCGCAGGCTTGCGCCGCAGGCTCGCCCCGCACGCCCGCCCCGCACGCCATGCCCCTCCCTCCCCCCCGGCCTGCATGAGCCAGAGCCCCCGAATCAGCTGCTCCTTTAACCCCGTCCTGTCTGACCGAAGAACAGACGCCCTCCGGTGACCTACATGCAGAGGCGGGTCCAAATCCAAAGCTGAACCCCGGGAGCTGTGCGAACAAAGAAAAGAAAGGGAAATCTCTCCCAGCAGCCTCAGGAGCAGTGGATTAAATCTCCCCAATCAACGTGATGTACCTGTATCTGAGGAATACCTGAATAGACAACGAATCATCCCAAATTGAGGCGGTGGACTTTGGGAGGAACAATATATATTTTTTTTCCCTTTTTGAGAGTGTGTAAGTGTACGCTTCTTTGTGTGATTTTGTCTGTATAACTTTGCTTTTACCATTTCATTTGTCCTAGGGTACTGTCTGTCCATTTTTTTTTCTTCTTCTTCTTTTAGTACAGTTTTTAGCACTCGTTTTAATTGGTGGATTTGTTTTTTGGTTTGGTGGCTCTCTTCTTCCTTTCTTTCCTTTTTATTCCTTTTTAATTTTTTATTTTAATAACTTTATTTTGTATTATTTTATTTTTTTCTTCCTTTCTTTTTTCTCCCTTTTCTTCAAAGCCATGTGGCTGACAGGATCTTGGTGCTCTGGCTGGGTGTCAGGCCTGTGTCTCTGAGGTGGGAAAGCTGAGTACAGGACACTGGTCCACCAGAGACCTCCAGGCTCCACGTAATACCAAATGGCAAAAGATCTCCCAGACATCTCCATCTCAACACTAAGACCCAGCTCCACTCAACAACCAACAAGCTAGAGTGCTGGACACCCTATGCCAAATAACTACCAAGACAGGAACACAACCCGGCCTAAAATCATAATAAGGTCACAGGCACCCCAAAACACAACCGGACATGGTCCTGCCCACCAGAAAGACAAGATCCAGCCTCATCCACCAGAACACAGGCACCAGTCCCCTCCACCAGGAAGCCTACACAAACCACTGAAACAACATTAGCCACCAGCAGCAGACACTAAAAACAACGGGAACTGCAACCCTGCAGGCTGCAAAGAAGAGACCCCAAACACAGTAAGTGAAGCAAAATGAGAAGACAGAGAAACATACAGCAGATGACAGAGCAAGGTAAAAACCCATCAGACCAAACAAATGGAGAGTAAATAGGCAGTCTACCTGAAAAAGAATTCAGAGTAATGATAATAAAGATGATCCAAAATCTTGGAAATAGAATGGAGAAAATACAAAAATCGTTTAACAAGGATATAGAAGAACTAAAGAGCAAACAAACAGTGATGAACAAAACAATAAATGAAAATAAAAATTCTCTAGAATGAATCAATAGCAGAATAACTGAGACAGAAGAACGGATAAGTGACCTGGAACATAAAATAGCAGAAATAACTACTGCAGAACAGAATAAAGAAAAAAGAATGAAAAGAATTGAGGACAGCATCAGAGACCTCTGGGACAACATTAAATGCACCAACATTCAAATTATAGGGGTCCCAGAATAAGAACAGAAAAAGAAAGGGACTGAGAAAATATTTGAAGAGATTATAGTAGAAAACTTCCCTAATATAGGAAAGGAAATAGCTGATCAAGTCCAGGAAGCACAGAGAGTCCCACACAGGATAAATCCAAGGAGAAACATGCCAAGACACATATTAATCAAATTATCAAAAATTAAAAACAAAGAAAAAATATTAAAAGCAGCAAGAGAAAAACAACAAATAACATACAAGGGAATCCCCATGAAATTAACAGCTGATCTTTCAGCAGAAACTCTGCAAGCCAGAAGGGAGTGGCAGGACATATTTAAAGTGAGGAAAGGGAAAAACCTACAGCCAAGATTACTCTACCCAGCAAGGATCTCAATCAGATTTGACAGAGAAATTAAAACCTTTACAGACAAGCAAAAGCTTAGGTAATTCAGCACCACCAAACGAGCTTTACAACAAACGCTAAAGGAACTTCTCTAGGCAGGAAACACAAGAGAAGGAAAAGAACTACAATAACAAACCGAAAACAATTAAGAAAATAGTAATAAGAACATACATATCGATAATTACCTTAAATGTAAATGGATTAAATGCTCCCACCAAAAGACACAGACTGGCTGAATGGATACAAAAACAAGACCCGTATATATGCTATCTACAAGAGACCCACTTCAGACCTAGGGACACATACAGACTGAAAGTGAGGGGCTGGAAAAAGATATTCCACGAAAATGGAAATCAAAAGAGAGCTGGAGTAGCAATACCCATATCAGATAAAATAGACTTTAAAATCAAGACTATTACAAGAGACAAAGAAGGACACTACATAAGGATCAAGAGATCAATCCTAAAAGAAGATATAACAATTGTACATATTTATGCAGCCAACATAGGAGCACCTCAATACATAAGGCAAATGCTAACAGCCATAAAAGGGGAAATTGACAGTAACACAATCATAGTAGGGGACTTTAACACCCCACTTTCACCAATGGACTTTAACACCCCACTTTCACCAAGATCATCCAAAATGAAAATAAATAAGGAAACACAAGCTGTAAATGATACATTAAACAAGATGGACTTAATTGATATTTATAGGACATTCCATCCAACAACAACAGAATACACTTTCTTCTTAAATGCTCATGGAACACTCTCCAGGATACATCATATCTTGGGTCACAAATCAAGCCTTGGTAAGTTTAAGAAAATTGAAATCATATCAAGTATCTTTTCCGACAACAACGCTGTGAGACTAGATATCAATTACAGGAAAAAATATGTAAAAAATACGAACAAATGGAGGCTAAACAATACACTACTAAATACCCAAGAGATCTCTTAAGAAATCAAAGAGGAAATCAAAAAATACCTAGAAACAAATGACAACAAAAACACGATGACCCAAAACCTATGAGATGCAGCAAAAGCAGTTCTAAGAGGGAAGTTTATAGCAATACAATCCTACATCAAGAAACAAGAAATATCCCAAATAAATAACCTAAACTTACACCTAAAGCAATTAGAGAAAGAACAATAAAACCCCAAGTTAGCAGAAGGAAAGAAATCATAAAGATCATATCAGAAATAAATGAAAAAGAAATGAAGGAAACAATAGCAAAGATCAATAAAATTAAAAGCTGGTTCTTTGAGAAGATAAACAAAATTGATAAACCATTAGCCAGACTCATCAAGAAAAAAAAGGGAGAAGATGGGCTTCCCTGGTGGCGCAGTGGTTAAGAATCTGCCTGCCAATGCAGGGGATCCAGGTTCGAGCCCTGGTCTGGGAAGATCCCACATGCCACGGAACAACTAAGCCTGTGCGCCACAACTACTGAGCCTGTGCTCTAGAGCCCGTGAGCCACAACTACTGAGACCATGTGCTGCAACTACTGAAGCCTGCGTGCCTAGGGCCTGTGTTCCGCAAAAAGAGAAGCCACAGCAATGAGAAGCCCACACACTGCAACGAAGAGTAGCCCCTGCTCTCCACAACTACAGAAAGCCTGCGTGCAGCAACGAACACCCAACCCAGCCAAAAATAAATAAAATAAATAAATTTTTTTTAAAAAGGGAAAAGACTCAAATCAATAGAATTAGAAATGAAAAAGAAGAAGTAACAACTGACACTGCAGAAATACAAAGGTTCATGAGAGAGTACTACAAGCAACTCTATGCCAATAAAATGGACAACGTGGAAGAAATGGACACATTCTTAGAAAAGCACAACCTTTCAAGACTGAACCAGGAAGAAATAGAAAATATAAACAGACCAATCACAAGTACTGAAATTGACACTGTGATTAAAAATCTTCCAACAAACAGAAGTCCAGGACCAGATGGCTTCACAGGCAAATCTATCAAACATTTAGAGAAGAGCTAACACATAGCCTTCTCAGACTCTCCCAAATATAGCAGAGGGAGGAACACTCCCCAACTCATTCTACAAGGCCACCATCACCCTGATACCAAAACCAGACAAGGATGTCACAAAGAAAGAAAACTACAGGCCAATATCACTGATGAACATAGATGCAAAAATCCTCAACCAAATACTAACAAACAGAATCCAACAGCACATTAAGAGGATCATACACCATGATCAAGTGGGGTTTAACCCAGGAATGCAAGGATTCTTCAATATACGCAAACCAATCAATGTGATAAGCCATATTAACAAATTGAAGGAGAAAAACCATATGATCATCTCAATAGGTGCAGAAAAAGCTTTCGACAAAATTCAACACCCATTTGTGATAAAAACCCTACAGAAAGTAGGCAGAGAGGGAACTTACCTCAACATAATAAATGCCATATATGACAAACCCACAGTCAACATCGTTCTCAATGGTGAAAAACTGAAACCATTTCTTCTAAGATCAGGAAGAAGACAAGGTTGTCCACTCTCACCAAAATTATTCAACATGGTTTTGGATGTTTTAGCCACAGCAATCAGAGAAGAAAAGAAAATAAAAGGAATCCAAACTGGAAAAGAAGAAGTAAAGCTGTCACTGTTTGCAGAAGACATGATACTGTACATAGAGAATCCTAAAGATACTACCAGAAAACTACTAGAGCTAATCAATGAATTTGGTAAAGTAGCAGGATACAAAATTAATGCACAGAAATCTCTTGCATTCCTATTCACTAATGATGAAAAATCTGAAAGAGAAATTCAGGAAACACTCCCATTTACCATTGCAACAAAAAGAATAAAATATCTAGGCATACCTAAGGAGACAAAGACCTGTATTCAGAAAACTATAATACACTGATGAAAGAAATTAAAGATGATACCAACAGATGGAGAGATATACCATGTTCTTGGATGGGAAGTATCAACATTGTGAAAATGACTATCCTACCCAAAGCAATCTACAGATTCAATGCAATACCTATGAAACTACCAATGGCATTTTTCACAGAACTGGAACAAAAAATTTCACAATTTGTATGGAAACACAAAAGACTCTGAATAGCCAAAGCAATCTTGAGAATGAAAAACGGATCTGGAGGAATCAGGCTCCATGACTTCAGACTGTACTACAAAGCTACAGTAATCAAGACAGTATGGTACTGGCACAAAAACAGAAATATAGATGAATGGAACAGGATAGAAAGCCCAGAGATAAACCCACGTACATATGGTCACCTTATTTTTGATAAAGGAGGCAAGAATATACAATGGAGAAAAGACAGCCTCTTCAATAAATGGTGCCGTGAAAACTGGACAGCTACATGTAAAAGAATGAAATTAGAACACTCCCTAACACCATACACAAAAATAAACTCAAAATGGATTAAAGACCTAAATTTGAGACCAGACACTATAAAACTCTTAGAGGAAAACATAGGCAGACCACTCTATGACATAAATCACAGCAAGATCCTTTTTGACCCACCTCCTACAGAAATGGAAATAAAAACAAAAATAAACAGATGGGACCTAATGAAACTTCAAAGCTTTTGCACAGCAAAGGAAACCATAAACAAGACCAAAAGACAACCCTCAGAATGGGAGAAAATATTTGCAAATGAAGCAACTGACAAAGGATTAATCTCCAAAATGTATAAGCAGCTCATGCAGCTCAATATCAAAAAAGCAAACAACCCAATCCAGAAATGGGCAAAGACTTAAATAGACATTTCTCCAAAAAAGATATACAGATTGCCAACGAATACATGAAAGGATGCTCAACATCATTAATCATTAGAGAAATGCAAATCAAAAGTACAATGAGGTATCCCCTTACACCAGTCAGAATGGCCATCATCAAAAAATCTACAAACAATAAATGCTGGAGAGGGTGTGGAAAAAAGGGAACCCTCTTGCATTGTTGGTGGGAATGTAAATTGATACAGCCACTATGGAGAACAGTACAGAGGTTCCTTAAAAAACTAAAAATAGAACTACCATATCTGCTAGCAATCCCACTACTGGGCATATACCCTGAGAAAACCATAATTCAAAAAGAGTCATGTACCACAATGTTCATTGCAGCTCTATTTACAATAGCCAGGACATGGAAGCAATCTAAGTGTCCATCGACAGGTAAATGGATAAAGAAGATGTGGAACATATATACAATGGAATATTACTTAGCCATATAAAGAAATGGAATTGAGTTATTTGTAGTGAGCTGGATGGACCTAGAGTCTGTCATACAGTGCGAAGTAAGTCAGAAAGAGAAAAACAAATACCGTATGCTACCACATATATATGGAATCTGAAAAAAAATGGTTCTGAAGAACCTAGGGTCAGGACAGGAATAAAGATGCAGACGTAGAGAATGAACTTGAGGACACAGGGAGGGGGAAGGGTAAGCTGGGACGAAGTGAGAGTGTGGCATGGACATATATACACTATCAAATGTAAAATAGAGAGCTAGTGGGAAGCAGCCGCATAGCACAGGGAGATCAGCTCAGTGCTTTGTGACCACCTAGAGGGCTGGGATAGGGAGGGTGGGAGGGAGACGCAAGAGGGAGGAGATATGGGGATATATGTATATGTATAGCTGATTCACTTTGTTATAAAGCAGAAACTAACACACCATTGTAAAGCAATTATATTCCAATAAGGATGTTAAAAAAAAAGGGATTAGAGCTAGAGCTATAGCATCACAGGATTGGAGGAGGTCTTCCAAAGAAAGAACATAATATAACAGGTGATCCGAGGAAAGACGCTTAAAGAGCACTTACACTGAACAGTAGTGCACAGAAAGATGAACATGTTAATATTAGGGTTGGCCAAGAAAGGATAAATGTATTTAACAGATAATTCCATTAAGCCAAATTGCTCCACTTGTTTACAACAAGTGAAGCACTATACAAAACCAATTCATGCATTTCAAAGTAAAAGCTTCAATGTTCAGCCCAAGTTAGATGTACCAGCTGCCTATTCTATAGTTTTCTATTATCCATCCAAATATCTGCATCCATGCCACCTCAGGAGGCAAGAGGGAGGGGATATGGGGATATATGTATACGTATAGCTGATTCACTTTGTTATAAAACAGAAACTAACACACCATTGTAAAGCAATTATACTCCACTAAAGATGTTAAAAAAAAAGAATGCAATAGAAAACAAAATAAAAACATGGACTCTCAATAACTCAACATCTGTAAGGCAAATAGCCCAATTAAAAATGGGTAAAAAGATGTGAATAGACATTTCTCCAAGAAGATACACAGACACGTGTATCTTCTGATTGACAAATGGCCAATAAGCATATGAAAAGATGCTCAAGATCATCAATCATTCGGGAAATGCAAATCAAAACCGTAATGAAATACCACTTCACACCCTCTGGGATGGCTAAAATAAAAAATACAGAAAATAACAAGCACTGTCAAGGATGTGAGAAACAGAAACTCTCATACACTGTTGGTGGGAAAGTAAAATGCTGCAGTCACTTTGGAAAACAGTTTGGCAGTTCCTCAAAAGGTAAACAATGGAGTTATCATATGATTCGGCAATTCCACTTCTGGGTATACACCCAAAAGAAGTAAAAACATCCATCCACACAAAAACTTGCGCACAAATGTTCATAGCAGCATAATTCAAAAAGTGAAAATAACCTATATGTCTGTATGGGCTGACGAATAAACAAAATGTGGTGCGTCCACACAATGAAATATTACTCAGCAATAAAAGGAGACGAAGAACTGAGACATGCTACAACATGCATGAACCTTTGAAAACATTATGCTAAGTGAAAGAAGTAGGTTATACAGGGCTACGTACTGTATGGTTCCATTTATATGAAATACCCAGAACAGGCAAATCCATAGAGACAGAAAGTACGTTAGTGTTTGCCGGAGGATGGGGGAGGGAGGAATGGGAACTGGTTAGTAATGAGTACAGGGTTTCTTTTTGGAGTGGTGAAAATATCGGGGAATTGGTGTTGGTGGTTACACAGCTTTGTGAATAGGCTGAAAATCACTTAACTGTACACTTTAAAGGGGTGAAATTTATGATATGTGAATTATATCTCGGTAAAACTGTTAGAAACATACGGACACGGGACACGGGGGTGAAGGGGGGGTGGGATGAATTGGGAGATTAGGATTGACATACATACACCACCATGTGTAAAATACATAGCTTGTGGGAACCTGCTGTATAGCACAGGGAGCTCAGTTCGGTGCGCTGTGGTGACCTAGATGGGTGGGATGGGGGTGGGAGGGAGGTCCAAGAGGGAGGGGATATATGTATACGTATAGCTGATTCGCTTCATTGTACAGCAGAAACTGACACAGCATTGTAAAGCAACTATACCCACATAAATAAATACAGTGGCAACAACAACAACAAAAATATGGATTTCCAAGCTTCATCCTTGGATATTCTGTAGTCTGTGATTGACCCAAGAATCTGTATGTTTAAAAAGCTCCCCTGGTGATCCTAATGCTCAGTCAGGTTGGGGAATCATTGATGTACCTAGAAACTTCACCAGAGAGTTACTTGAGTTACATTTTAAGAAAAAGAAAAGATGCCAACAGAGAGAGCTCAAAATGAGCAATGCAGCAAGAGAGGCTATCTCTCCCCAAGTCCTCCAGGTCCCGAGAAAGAAGGCCCTCCTGTGGATGCCCCCAGACCCCTGCAGACCCCATTCCCACCCTCCTCACCAGATGCCCCTAAAGCACCTCCCTCAGGATTCCTTTACCAAAAACTGATGTTCCTACACTTCACCCCACCCCATCCCAGGACTCCCAAGGAGCCCCTCCACAAAAGTGTGAAAGGCTTACATGCCTCTGAGCCCTCAGATCTGGGCTTTTTCCTTCTCAGTTTAGTAAAACCATGACTCTCACTTGTGGAGGATAAAGTCAGGGCACCAATTTCCTGTTGGATTCACATCAGGCAGGTTTTAAAAAATAATTTTGTTTTTATTTTCATAATTACAGAAAGAAAATAAACGAGGGAAGATTCTCTTCTTTAAATACCAAGTTCAAAATATTCTGCCTTCTATAGAGACTTTCCCATCCTCCTCCCTTTCCTGATTTCCCACCAGGATAAACTTGCTCCACTACACTCCATAAAGATCTTCAGATTTCTGTTACAGTCCTTACTTGACTGAAAGCCTTTTTTTTTCCTCTGCTAGAATATGTCTCTTAAATGCAAGACCTGTGATTTTTCATCTTTGTTTGCCAGCACTTATTGCAATTCCAGGTGGATAACTGAGCCTTAAAATTGTGTTAGATGAGTTGAATAAATGAATCAATACTGATTATGATTTCTTAGGGGTTGTTTTTCCTAATTGAGTTAGGGAAAGTAAAGAGATCCTTTCTCAAAGGCTAAAACCAAAATAAGGTTTTAAATAATACTAAAATTCGAGGTTTAATGGTATTAATATATTTGTATTTTCATGGCATCTTTTCCCTTTGTAATAGCAGACTACCTAGAAGAGTTACTTTTTTAAGTTTGATTTGGATTATGTCCCTCTACATTGCCCACACCTAATTAGTTTGATCCACTAATGAATTCTAAGTACATCTCTCTGAGAAATAATAAAACCTCTTCAACCACAATCAAAAGACAATATTATCAAGTGAAAATCTCAGATTCAGATTACTAAACAGATTAAGTAAAGACAGAAGTCTGTGCAAAAAAGTATACACACCTCTGGGGTAAAGGACTTCTAATAAATTTTTTATGGGATACTCCTTCATTGCAAATAAAATGTGAAATGTCACCAAAAAATAATAAAGATAAATAAACTAATGACAAAATCTTGTCAATATTTTAATACAAAATATTTATCACTTCCATTTACATAGAATGTTCCTATATATTAACTCAATTCTTCCCCATAATTATTCGGAACTAGTAAGTTTTAAAGCAACACTTTAAACCGATGTCTTTTGCACCACATTCAGAATTTGCACAACCTCAAAATTCAGTAGGTGATGTATAGAATAGTTCTGAATCTAAGATCAGGGAAATAACAGTGTTAACTCCCAAATATAATTTTCTGTATACAGGAGCCTGAATTATTCTAGTTCTGGATAATGACTTTCACTCATCAAATAGATTTTTAGTGATTGCAGTCAATAAAGGTGGTAGTAAGTTGGTAATTTATGGCAAAAGACACAAATGTAAATGCTATATTAACCTTTTCCAAAGGTACAAATCTACAACTATAACATACAGAAATTTTGGCAATAACAGATCAAATGATGATCTATTATTTCTCCTAGAAATAGCGTAGAGCCTTTTACAACTAAACTGAAAAAGGAAATGATTTCAAAGTAACCATTCCTCTGATTCTCTATGGTTTAATTAGCTAAAATTTGGAATAAAGCTCTATGTTAATGTGACATTATGATTTAACATTTAAAAACATGAAGGTCATAGAATTGAAAATGTTAAGCTTCTCATTTTGTTGTATACTGGCTGTACTACAGACCTCAACTAGCTGGATACTGGCCCATGATCCCACCATCAGAGCAGAAAACTGAGAAAATGTTCTACATAATGAAACTCGAATTGATGATCATCTTGGAATAACGAAACACTTTAAGGAGCTTACGAGTATGGAAGCACTGGCACCAACACTGGTACCAAGACAGAGCCACCACTCACGCCCGGCAGCGACCCACACAGCTAGTCAGACCTGACCTGCCAGCCAAGCCCATCTCTTGAACAGAAAGTTGAAATCTCCTCAGGCTTCTTTCATCTCATTAAGCTATCCATCTCTGGCTTTCTACAAATCACAATTTATAAATCTTTTTCTCATTCACTCTCATGTCCCAAACACTCATGAGCATTATCTTTACACAAAGAAACATAATTAATGAAGTATAAAATCTGCACCATACGCATTTCACTACCCTAAACTCCCCACCACAAAATGTTATACTGGTTTAAACTAATGCTTTATCCAGCTTATTATTTTGTCTCTACAGGAGCACAAAGGAACATTTAGTTGTTCTACCACTTTTTGAAAAAAACTTTCCATAGCATCCCTCCCTCCCCACTGTGTGAGCATGCGACAACATTTTCTTTAATTTCCCCTAAAATGAGAACCCCATTCTGCTTCTGGGGTCATGAATAAGTCATCTAAAAGCAGCAAGGATTTTCATTTCGGCTCCCATTCAGCTCTCTGGCAAATGATGGAGGGTCAGGTACTGGGGAAGATGGAACGAGAAACTGCAGTAATATCTATTCCTGGATTATTTTAGTCTGGCACAACTTATTCTGGACATACGGTAGACCGTGGTTTGGTCCCAGAGCAGAGAAAAAAATGCTGTTTATTCTGATTTAAATACCATTCTTATTGACGTTCTCGAAACTTTGGGTCGTTTTAGCTGAAGCAACACATTAAATAAATGCTCTGAAGAAAAAGAAGGTGGGAAGAGGATTAAGAGAATGTTAAAAGAAAGAACCATTTGGAACAGAGTCTCAACTCACTTCTCCATTTTTTCTCATTTTTCTCCATCAGTTCCCTTCTCACTGATCATGCAGAGATATCCCAGATATTACACAGCCACCGTGAACTTCTTCTCACCTATGAAGTCCCAGAGCTCAGAGTTTATATACAGGACATTAAAATTCACTCACCAAATCTCCATGCCCTGCCTAGCAGAGGTGATGTAATCTAATCTGGAAGGAAAAGTGCTAAATCATGACACCAGCCTTCTAGCCCAGTGTTTCTCACAGGCTAGCAGTGTGTGAGCTTAACCTCTCTGGGTCCCACTTTCTCCATCAAAAAATAAGGAGGGGGCTTCCCTGGTGGCGCAGTGGTTGGGAGTCCGCCTGCCGATTCGGGGGACATGGGTTCGTGCCCCGGTCCGGGAAGATCCCACATGCCGCGGAGTGGCTGGGCCCGTGAGCCATGGCCGCTGAGTCTGTGCGTCCGGAACCTGTGCTCCGCAGCGGGAGAGGCCACAGCAGTAAGAGGCCCGCGTACCGCAAAAAATAAAAATAAAAATAAAAAAATAAGGAGGGTTAATTTGATGATGTTATGGTTCAACATAGATTCAGGTTTCCTTGGATGGTTTCAGGTGATCAAGGAACAGTAAAATTAAACCTATTGTAATTTTTAGTGAGTAGCATTTTTCACTCAACGGTAATAAACTATTGTCAAAATGAATATTTCTCTTGACCATTTAATGCGTCACTCTTCAAAGTTTTATTTATACTTGTCTTTCATATCTATTTCATTAAGCTATCTCATGTAACTCTCTACCAGGTACCAGTTTATATTCCCTTTTTAATGATTCCTTTGATAGTTTGAGCGTAGTAGGCATAGTCAAACCCAGTCTTCACCAAGGCGTAGCACAGTCAGAGTAGAAGCACAAGTAGAAATGGGCAATGCAAGTAATTGTCAAGAGTTTGCAGCGTGGTCTAGAATATACTGGAACATTGGTATAGTTTGGGGTCAGCGTATGCAACAGTCCAATATTACATAAAACCGATGCCTCTGTGAACATAAACTGTCTTTAAGATCAAGAAATTTCGTCTTAGTAAAAATGGAAAGGCAGAGGTAGTCCAGCTGCCAGAACTGCTGGCTATCTTAAAGTTATACCTACTACCTTGTTCTGGACACCTTACAAACTAGGCCTCACGCAACCCTGGTGTGGTTGTTAATCATCCCTTTTTAGAAAGAAAGAAACAAACTCATGAGGTCAAGTAATTCATGTAAGGTTACACAACAAGTCTATGGCAGAACCTGGAGTCTAATCTGGGTTTACCTTACTGCAAACATTTGTTCTTTATACTATGGTGTCCCTCTATATTGCCTTCCAAATAGATGTTTTTATCTTGAATACAGATAACAGTGAAGTAGCTCTAGGGTAAGTGTTTCTACCCAAAGGCAAATGATAACATTCTTTAATAATTTAGAATGTAAAGAACAATTTGATGAATTAAATAAATATTGGAAGAGATTTGCTATTGGTATCAGTTGAATTGTGTCCCCAGAATTCACAGGTTGAAGCCCTAATCAATTCCCAGTTCTTCAGCGTGACCTTATTTGCAGAGTCTTTACAGTGGTAATAAAGTTAAAATGAGGCCACTGCGGTGGACTCTATTCCAATATGATGGGTATCCTCATAAAAAGAGGAAATTTGGACAGAGAGACACATAGAGAGAAGGTGATGTGAAGACACAGGGAGGAGAAAACCACCTGCAAGCTGAGGAGAGAGAGCTAGAACAGATCTTTCCCTCATGGGCCTCAGAAGAAACAAATCCTGCTGACACTTTGATTTTGGACTTCTAACCTCCAGAACCGTGAAATAATAAATTTCTGTTGTTTAACCCATCCAGTCTGTGATAGTTTGTTATGGCAGCCCTAGCAAACTAATGCATTATCTTAAAAACATAAAGTTGCATGTTGATTTGCTTAATCTTCTTAAATTATAATAATAGATTATTTAAGGATTAGAAATTTTAACATGTCAATTCTACTCTAACACAATCTTTGTAGTGGCATGAAAGGTAATATGAAATGAAGACAAATTACAGTTTTTGCAGAGGGATAAAAGTGGAGTAAGAAATAGTGATAATTTGAATGTTGAATTTATGGCCATTAAAATCTAAGACTAGGATGCCTAATCCAGAGTGTAAATGAGTGGAAACAGAATTTAATGCCAGTTTATAATTAGTTAGGAATCTTCAGCATGAAAGAAGCTATTACCAAATAAAATAACCTAACTTTAACAAGAAAGATATAGGTTAGACTATACATATATGTGTGTGTCTGTGTGTGTATACACATATATACATATATACACACATACATAAATATATTAGAAATAAATTAAATAACAAAATCAGGAATTGCCATTTCACAAAATTTTTAATAATATGCTATAAAAATATCTAACAGTAAACTTTTAAAAATCAGTCAGAGACTTCTCCTGCCTATAAAAGCAACAACTAGAAAAATGGCAAAATATATGAAACAACGGTTTTGAGATGTTGAACAATAGGCAGTGCAGGAGTGAAATCTCTGAGAAAAGAAAAACAAAGTGAACAGTATGAATGCCACAGATTTCTGCCTATAGAGAAGTTCTGAACCATGACACAGGGATGGAATCCCAAAGAGAACCCAACAGTGTCACTGATCGAGGAACTAGAAATACAAATTTGGGAGAATGAAGTAACTAGAATTTGTAGGGTCAAATTCTAGAGATGAGAAAGCCATACAAAGAGGTCCATAAATCTTCATAAAGGTCTCGGGCTTCCCTGGTGGCACAATGGTTAAGAATCTGCCTGCCAATGAAGGGGACACAGGTTCGATCCCTGGCCCGGGAAGATCCCACATGCCGCAGAGCAACTAAGCCCGTGCACCACAACTACTTAGCCTGCGCTATAGAGCCCGCAAGCCACAACTACTGAGCCCGAGTGTTACAACTACTGAAGCCTGCGTGCCTAGAGCCCGTGCTCTGCAACAAGAGAAGCCACCGCAGTAGAAGCCCGCACACCTCATCGAAGAGTAGCCCCCGCTCGCCTCAACTAGAGAAAGCCTGTGTGCAGCAACAAAGACCCAACACAGCCAAAAATAAAAACAAATAAACTAATTAATTTTAAAAAATCTTCATAAAGGTCTCTTAGATTCTTTGGTTTCATGCCTATCTGTGGATGCATAAGTTGATATTTGACAGAGCCATACAAAGAACAAATGACAAGAAAAGAACAATTTCTGAAAATTGTAAGCCAAAGAATTGGCAGAGCTCACACAGAACTGGGAAACATTTGAGTTTCCACCAGATAGAGTGGGAAGATCTTGTTTAATATGTGAAGCATCCAGCAGAGAGCACAGAAGGATCATTGCTTAGTAGTGGGGCTAAACTAGTCCTACAGTAAAAGTTACTGCAGTTATGCTCTTATAAACCTTCAAAAAAAACCTCAGAAGGAACAATAACTTAACTGCTATAAAAAAAAATCCCAAACTCTCTTTGAAACAATGTAAAACTACAATGTCTACAATCCAAACAAAAATCAAGAGATATATAAAAGTTGATTTATTTCCTATATACCATCAATGAACAACTGAAATTTAAAACTGAAAAAATTTTAAATACACCATTAAAAATAGCACCCCCCCCATTTAAAAAACTTACGTATAAATCTAATGAAACATGTACAGGATTTGTATATGGAAACTACAAAACACTGATAAAAGAAATCAAAGACCTAATTAAATGGAGATATATTCCATGTTCACAGATTGAAAAACTCAATAGTATTAATATGTCAATTCTTCTGAACTTGATCTATAGATTCAATGCAACCCTAATCAAAATTACAGCAAGCCATTTTGTAGATTCAACAAATCGATTCTAAAATGTATACGAAAAGGCAAAAGAACAAGAAAAGCCAACATGATACTGAAGAGGAACAAACTTGGGGGACACACACTACACTATTTCAAGATTAGTATTAAGCTACAGTAATCCACACAGTGTGTCACTGGTGCGAGAATAGACACAGATTAGTGGAACCAAATAAAGAGCCAAGAAATAGACCTATGCAAATCTAGTCAACCTATTTTTGATTAAGGCAATTCAAAATAGACAGAACAGTATTTTCAACAAATGGTGCTGGAAAAATTGGACACCTATACATGGAAAAAAAAAAAAAGACCTAGGTACAGACTTTACACCACACATAAAAAGTAACACAAAATGGATTATAGACCTACATATAAAATGCAAAATTACAAAACTTCTAGAAGATAACATATGAGAAAATCTAGATGACCTTGGATTGGGGGAAGAGTTGTTTATTCAAAACCACAAGCACAATCCATGAAAGAAAAACATGGTAAATGGGACTCAATTAAAATTAAAATTTTTACGTTATAAAAGACACTGTTGAGAGAATAAAAAGACAAGTCATAGACTGGGAGGAAATGTTTGCAAATAACATATCTCTTAAGAGTTTGTATCTGAGATACACAAAGAATTCTTAAAAATCAGTAATAAGAAAACAAACAACCCAACTAAAAAATAAAGAACTGAGCAGACATCCAATTAAAGAAGTTACACAGATGGCAAATAAGTATATACAAAGATGCTCAACATAATTTATTTTTAGAGCACTGCAAATTAAAGCAGTGAGATACCACGACACACCTATTAGAATAGTTAAAACCCCCAAAATGAACAAAACCACCTGATGAGAATGTGGAGCAACGGGAACTCTCATTTATTGCTGGTGGGAATGAAAAATGCTATGGCCACTTTGGATGATGGTTTGGCAGTTTATTACAAGGATAAATATAGTCTTATCATATGATCCAGCAAATCCACTCCTAGGTATTTATCCAACTGATCTGAAAACTTCAGGTTTATGTAAAAACTTGCACATCAATTGCAAACTATTATATATAGAATGGATAAACAACAAGGTCCTATTTTATGGAACAGGGAACTATCAATATATTCAATAATTCAATATCCTGTAATAAACCATAATGGAAAATAATATGAAAAATAATATATATTCATATAATATATATATGGCTGAATCACTTTGCTGTATACCAGAAACTAACACAGCATTTTAAATCAACTATACTTCAATTTTTTTAAATGTGAAAGAAAAGACACCAAAAAAAAAAAAACTTGCACATCAATGTTTATAGCAGCTTTATTCATAATCACCAACCCTGGAAGCAACCAAGATATCCTTCAATAAGACAATGGATAAACAAACTATGATGCATGCACAAAATGGAATATTACGCAGCAATAAAAACAAATCATCTAACAAGCCACAGAAAGACATGGGTAGATCCTAAATGCATATTACTAAGTGAAAGAAGCCAGTCTGAAAAGCCTACACACTGAATGATTCTAATTATTTGACATTCTGGAAAAAGCAAAACTATAGAGATGGTAAACAGATCAGTGGCTACCAGAAGTTTGAGGATGGGGGAGGCTTGAATAGACAAAAGACAAGGGAATTTTGAAACTATTTTATATGATATTATAATGGTGGATGATATACAACTGTGCATTTGTCAAAACCCATAAAACTTTATATTACGAACTGTATATCTGTTCCCCATATATACGCATACATATTTCTTTGTTCTGTTGGCTAAGAGGGCCTACAAGCAGCAATACCCCGGAAGCAAGGAGCATACTCAGTGCCCAGATCTTGGTTTCTAATACCATTCTACAATAAAACAAACCAGAACTCTTTGGAAAAATGGCTGATTTAGCATGAGGGCAGGAAATACAAAAGATGAGCCTGGAGTACTTTGCAGTACCAGAAAGTAAGGAAGTGCTCAAGTTGAACAAACAAAGAAACAAACCACATACACAATGATGCGAGCAGCTCAAAGAGCCACTGGAGCCACTGAAACAGCTCTCAGTGGCCAAAGCTGGATCAAACTGAGCAACAAAATAAATAAAATACTAGAGGTGGGGGTAGCGGATGGATGGGAGGGTGGGCAAAATGGATGAAGGGGGTCAAAATTCCAGTTATAAAATAAACAAGTCATGGGGATGTAATGTACAGCATGGTGACTATAGTTAATGATACCATATTGCATATCTGAAAGTTACTAAGAGCAGATCTTAAAAGCTCTCATCACAAGATAAACAAATTTTGTAACTATGTATGGTGACAAATGTTAACTAGACTTACTGTGGTGATCATTTTGCAATATATACAAATATTGAATCATTATATTGTATACTTGAAACTAATATAATGTTAAATGTCAATTATCCCTCAATAAAAAATAAATACTGAGATTATAACCCAAAGTATAAAATAAATATCTATGAATCCATACCAAAATCAAAGGGATTGAATAAATAAATAATTGGAGGAGACAAATCCTGCATGCAGATGGGTCCCAAGTAATTTATGAGGATAGCCCATCCTTAAGGGGGTGGAGCATAACTCCTCACTTCTAAACTGTAGGCTGTGCATAATGAATTCTTTCCGAAGAGTACAGTATTGAAAGAGAGGGGGAAAGAGTAACTTTACCGGGGAGAAGATTAATAGACAACTTACCTCAGCCAGGTGATCAAGGTGAATATCAACAGTGGTAAATCATGTTCAAAGTATGTACCCTTGATATGATGTGATAAGAAAGGCAATTTACCTCTATGATCTTCTTCCCAAAAGCCCACAACCCCAGTCTAATCATGAGAAAAACACCATAAAAATTCCAGTTGAGGAACATTCTACAAAATACTTGATGAGTTCCTTAAAACTGTCAAGGTCATCTCAAAAACAACAGAAATCTGAGAAACCAACACAGCCATGATGACTAAAACATAATGTGGTATTGTGGATAGGATCCTGGAAGAGGAAAGATATGTTTAAAAAAAAAAATCTGAATGAAGTATAGACCCTAGTTAATAATGATGTATCAACACTGGTTAATTAATTTTGACAGGTATACTATACTAATATAAAACGTTAACAATAGAAGAGTGGGTGGGGAATGTATGGGAACTCTGCCCTATCTTTGCAACTTTTCTGTAAAGCTAAAACCATTCCAAATACAGTTAACATTTTAAAAATACATGCAGTATGGTCCAAAATGTGTAAAAATAAAATCCACAAATAAAGCTCCATTATATTAGGGGGAAAGGCATGAAAAGAAGCAGAGAAGTATTATTAATAACCAATAGGAAAATTAGTCAGTAGAAATCAGACCCAAATATAAAACAAATATAAGGGGACTAGAAGATATGGACTCTAGCTATAATTTCAATGTGGCCGAGAATTTAAAGAAAAACATAAACTAAATAAGAACAAAAGGAAAATATGCAAAAGAGTATGAATGAAACTTTCAGAGAAGAAAAATACAATATCTGAAAAAAAATTTCACTGGATGAGGTTAACAGCAGATTGTAGATTAGACCCTGCAGAAAGCCTCGGTCTCTTCATCTGTGTAAGAGGCAACTGAATTTCTTCCTCCTCACAGCGTAGTTGGGGAGAACAAAGGGTAATTTAGTTGAAAGCACCTAAGAAGTAATTAGCACATGACAGATACTTAAGAAAAACTTTGATCTTTCTGTTTGTGCTTCACTCATTCAACCAATATTTATCGAGCAGCTACTATGTGCCAATTACAATTGCAGGATATAAAAGAGTGAATAAAGCAGACATAGTCCCTACCCTCATAGAGCTCACAGTCTGGTGGGAAGGTATACATTAAACAAATAAATATTGTAGTTGATATCTTTTGTTTAAAATGTAGCAGACATTGTTAATTGCCTCCCTAAAATCAATTCTCCTTATTCTTGGTAAATAGAATCCTAATTTTCCTCAGGGCAGTAATGTGCTAGGCTAAATAATGTACTTTTCCAGTCTCTTCTGCAGTAGAGGTAGCCCAGCACAACCGTTCTGCCCAATTCTAAACATGAAAAGAAGTATTGCCATACCTCAGAGACACTGCCAATTCAGTTCCAGACTATCAAAATAAAGTAAATATCACAATAAAGCAAATCACATGAATTTTTTTATTGTCCAGTGCATATAAAGTTATGTTTACCCTATGTTGTAGTCTATTAAGTGTGCAATTAGTATTATATCTTAAAAAACTATTTAAATACCTTAATTTTAAAATACTTTACTGCTAAAAAATGCTGACCATCATCTGTGTCTTCAGCGAGTCATAATCTTTGTGCTGGTGGAGGGTCTTGCCTCGATGAGGATGGCTGCTGACTGATCAGGGCGGTGGTTGCTGAAGGCTGGGGTGACTCTGGCAATTTCTTAAAATAAGACAACAGTGAAATTCCTCACATCAATTGACTCTTCCTTTCATGAACAATTTTTCTGTAGCATACAGTGCTGTTTGATAGCATTTTACCCATAACAGAACTTCTTTCAAAATTGGAGCCAATCCTCTCAATCCCTGCTGCTGCTTTATCAATTAAGTTTATGTAATATTCTAAATCTTTTGTTGTCAGTTCAACAATCTTCACCAGGAGTAGATTCTATCTCAGGAAACCGCTTTCTTTGTTTATCCATAAGAAACAACTCCTCATCGTCAAAGTTTTAACATGAGATTGCAGCAATTCAGTCACATCTTCAGGTTCCACTTCTAATTCTAGTTCTCTTGTTATTTCCACCACATTTGCATTTACTTCCTCCACTGAAGTCTTGAACCCTTCAAAGTCATCCACGGGGTTTGGAATCAACTTCTTCCAAACTGCTGTTAATGTTGATATTTTTACCTCTTCCCATGAATCACAAATGTTCTTAATGGCATCTAGAGTGGTGAATCCTTCCCAGAAGGTTTGCAATTGACTTTGCCCAGATCCATCAGAGGAATCACTATCTACAGTAGCTATAGCCCTATGAATTGTATTTCTTAAATAATAAGACTTGAAAGTCAAAATTACTCCTTGATCCATAGGCTACGCAATGGATGTTGTGTTTGCAGGCATGAAAACATTAATCTCATTTTACATCGCCATTGGAGCTCTTGGGTAACCAAGGTGCATTGTCAATGAGCAGTAATATTTTGAAAGAAATCTTTTTTTCTGAGCAGTATGTCTCAAGAGTGGGCTTAATATATTCCATAAACTATGTTGTAAACAAATGTGCTGTCATCCAGGGTTTCTTGTTCCATTTACACAGCACAGGCAGAGTCATTTTAGCATAATTCTTAAGGTCCCTAGGATTTTCAGAATGGTAAATGAGCATTGTTTTCTAGATAAATGGGGATACCCACGGCTGACATTTCCATCCTTCCCGCTCCTCCCGTGTTCCACCGAATGCATATGTGATGATTAGAGCAGCAGCTGCTGCCTTGAGGGAAAAGCCAAGAAAATGCAATGACACCTCACCTGACATCCACGAGCTATGGCCCATTTCCACTGCCACCCACCAATGAACTTTTTACAGCAGAAAAACAAACCCTTATTTTTTAAAGCAAGGGCTTGTTGTGTTTTCTGTTAACCTGTGGCCCACTGCATTCCAATCTGCCTCTGAAACAGTACATGCTTTCTGGGGCGGCGGGGGTGGGGGGGCAGTTCCTCCTCCCAACTCCAGGAAGTGTTTGTTGTTGGAAATGCTCATCACTGTACTCCCACTTCCTTGGCAAGAGTGATTGGTTCCAACAAGGTGAATTTCAGTCTTTCCCCCAGATTTTTCTAACTAGAGCTGGCAGAGAAGATTATATTTTTCTTCTCTGGTTCTAAGTATGTAAGCCCAGAGCTCTGTGTGGAGAATCCAGCTTGACAGAGTCAGTTAGCTTCAGAAAATGAAGTTCCTGAGTAAAGCAAATGCACAGGGAAGAGAGAGAAAACTAGAGGGCAGGTGAGGAAAGAGGTTGGACCCCATGCGTCTTTAATTTGGTTATATGAGTTAATAATATTTCTTTTATAGGCATGTTCATACTCAGTTTCTATTACTTGCAATCAGAGTCCAAGCCAAAATAACTAATGCAATTTTAAACTATAATAAGAGATATAAGGAAAGAAACAGGTGCTGTGAGAAAGAATAAGAAGGTAGTTAGAGAAGACTTATAAGAGGAGACGTAACAAATAGATGCCAACCTGGAAAAGAGTTGAAGGAAAGGTTTCTCACCTGCCTCCTTCCACCCCACCTTACCCCTAACATGAAATAAGTGTGCTGTAAACACAGTAGAGAATGGCTTTCCTGGAAAGGGCCCTAGTGTGGGTATAGGGGCTAGATATCTGAACAGAACAGATCTTGAGACATCTATGGGCCCAATGACATACCTGAAGATGAGAGAAAAAGGCAACACCATTCAGGAATAAAACAGACTGAAATATCTCTTCCTATAGTCAAGTTTTTGTTTGTTCTGTTTCTTTACTTTGCTAATGATAAGGACCTGGAGCCTGCTAAATCCTCAACCATTAACCCTAAGTGAAGAAGCCTTCCCCTCCACAAAATCTGCCAGATTACATGGTAGCCCATGAGTGTCCACCCATTTAGAGAAGATTTTGGATAAACATAAGCAACTTCAACAGGGAACCAGCACAGCTGCCTATACAAATCAACATAACCTTTATTCATAAAAATGAATGGTCACCTAGGGATTACCAGATACTTGAGGAAAACCCTTAGCATTAAAAAAAAAATTGACTACAGAGAGGGAAAAAAAAGTTAATGCAAGACAAAAACAACTTTTAATCAATTCTATTTGATGTCCTTAGAAAGATTCAAGTGTAAATTATCCATACAAGAAAAACAATCAGCTCTGGAAAAAAAGAAATCAGAGAACAACAGAAAAAAAGGTGGGAGATTAAAAATACAATTGCCAAAAATTTCAAAAATATAGTGTAGGGAGTAAATGATGGAATGGTTAGTGTTAAAAACCAAACAGTGATCTGGAAACACAGCCAGGGAAATCTATTCAAACAAAAGATGGAAAATACAGGAGAAAAGTTAAGAGATACTCACATAAAAGCAGAAGGTACAATATATGGCTAACAGACATTTCAGACAAAAGAAGAGAGAAAACAGAGAGGAGGAAATAAAGGAATAATAGAAAATTTCCATGAGTTGAAAAAAACAATTTCTGGAATCAAAACAACCAACCAATTGTCAAGTCACAAGAAGAACAACAACAACAAACTCAGATACCTCCTGGTAAAATAGTGCAAGGAGAAGTGTTAAAGCTTCAAAAGAGGGGAAAAAAGTGGCTACAAAGAAATGGGCTTAGTTTGACATCAGAAATATCAGCTACAACAGGTGCTAGAAGGTACTGCGGCAGTTCCTTCAAAGGGAAAATTATTTTGAGACTGGAATACCAGATGACTAATCAAGTGTGAAATCAAAAGAAAGACCTTTTCAGGCATTTAAAGACTCAGAGGGCTTCCCTGGTGGCGCAGTGGTTGAGAGTCTGCCTGCTGATGCAGGGGACACGGGTTCGTGCCCCGGTCCGGGAAGATCCCACATGTGGTGGAGCAGCTGGGCCCGTGAGCCATGGCCGCTGAGCCTGCACGTCCAGAGCCTGTGCTCCGCAACGGAAGAGGTCACAACAGTGAGAGGCCTGCGTACAGCAAAATAAATAAATAAAGACTCAGATATTTTATCACCCACTTACTGTTTCTTCAAAATTATTTGAGGGGAGACGTTCAAGATGGCAGAGGAGTAAGACGTGGAGATCACCTTCCTCCCCACAAATACATCAGAAATATATCTATATGTGGAACAACTCCTACAGAACACCTATTGAATGCTGGAAGAAGACCTCAGACTTCCCAAAAGGCAAAAAAACTCCCCAAGTACCTGGGAAGGGCAAAAGAAAAAAGAAAAACCAGAGACAAAAGAATAGGGATGGGACCTGCACCTCTGGGAGGGAGCCGTGCAGGAGGAAAGCTTTCCACACACTAGGAAGCCGCTTCACTGGTGGGGATGGGGTGAGGGGGAAGCCCCGCATTCCGTGCCCCTCCCTCCCCCCGGCCTGCATGAGCCAGAGCCCCCTAATCAGCAGCTCCTTTAACCCCGTCCTGTCTGAGCGAAGAACAGACGCCCTCAGGTGACCTACACGCAGAGGCGGGGCCAGATCCAAAGCTGAACCCCTGGAGCTGTGTGAACAAAGAAGAGAAAGGGAAATCTCTCCCAGCAGCCTCAGGAGCAGCGGATTAAATCTCCACAGTCAACTTGATGTACCTGCATCTGTGGAATACCTGAATAGACAACGAATCATCCCAAATTGAGGAGGTGGACTTTGGGAGCAACTGTAGACTTAACCTTGCTTTTTGCATCTAATTTGTTTCTGATTTTATGTTTATCATAGTTTAGCATGTAGAATTTATTACCCTTGGTAGATTTGTTTATTGATTTGGTTGCTCTCTTCCTTTTTTTTTTATATATATTTTTTCCTTTTTTGCTTTTTTGTGAGTGTGTATGTGTATACTTCTTTGTGTGATTTTGTCTGTATACCTTTGCTTTTACCATTTGTCCTAGGGTTCTGTCTGTCTGTTTTTTTGTTGTTGCTTTTTTTTTTTAATATACTTTTCAGCGCTTGTTATCACTGGTGGATATGTTTTTTGGTTTTGTTGTTCTTTCTTTCTTTTTTATTCTTTTTTATTACTTCTTAATATTTTTAAAATAATTTTAAAATTTAATAATTTTTTTCTTTTAATAACTTTATTTTATTTATTTACTCTTTCTTTCTTTCTTTCTTCTTTTCTCCCTTGTCTTCTGAGCCACGTGGTCAACAGGGTCTTGGTGCTCTGGCTGGGTGTCCCAGGCCTGTGCCTCAGAGGTGGAAGAACCGAGTTCAGGACACTGGTCCACCAGAGACCTCCAGGCTCCACGTAATATCAAATGGCGAAAGCTCTCCCAGATATCTCCATCTCAATGCTAAGACCCAGCTCCACTCAACGACGAGCAAGCTACAGTGCTGGACACCCTATGCCAAACAATTAGCAAGACAGGAACACAACCCCACCCATTAGCAGAGAGGCTGCCTAAAATCATAGTAAGGTCACAGGCACCCCAAAACACACAACTGGACATGGTCCTGCCCATCAGAAAGACAAGATCCAGCCTCATCCACCAGAACACAGGCACCAGTCCCCTCCACCAGGAAGCCTACACAACGCAACCTTAGCCATTGGGGGCAGAAACCAAAAACAACAGGAACTACGAACCTGCGGCCTGCAAAAAGGAGACCCCAAACACAGTAAGTGAAGCAAAATGAGAAGACAGAGAAACACACAGCAGATTAAGAAGCAAGGTAAAAACCCATCACAACAAACAAATGAAAAGGAAAGAGGCAGTTTACCTGAAAAAGAATTCAGAGTAATGATAATAAAGATGATCCAACAGCTTGGAAATAGAATAAAGAAAATACAAGAAACACTTAAAAAGGACCTAGAAGAACTAAAGAGCAAACAAACAATGATGAACAACACAATAAATGAAATTAAAAATTCTCTAGAACGAATCAATAGCAGAATAACTGAGGCAGAAAAACGGATAAGTGACCTGGAACGTAAAATAGTGGAAATAACTACCACAGAGCAGAATAAAGAAAAAAGAATGCAAAGAATTGAGGACAGTCTCAGAGACCTCTGGGACAACATTAAGCACACCAACATTTGAATTATAGGGGTCCCAGAAGAAGAAGAGATAAAGAAAGGGACTGAGAAAATATCTGAAGAGATTATAGTTCAAAACTTCCCTAATATGGGAAAAGATAATCAAGGCCAGGAAGCACAGAGAGTCCCATAGAGGATAAATCCAAAAAGAAATATGTCACAACACATTAATCAAACTATCAAAAATTAAATACAAAGAAAAAATATTAAAAGCAGCAAGAGAAAAACAACAAAAAACATACAAGGGAATCCCAATAAGGTTAAGAGCTGATCTTTCAGCAGAAACTCTGCAAGCCAGAAGGGAGTGGCAGGACATATTTAAAGTGAAGAAAGGGAAAAACCTACAAACAAGATTACTCTACCCAGCAAGGATCTCATTCAGTTTTGGAGGAGAAATTAAAAGCTTTACAGACAAGCAAAAGCTAAGAGAATTCAGCACCACCAAACCAGCTTTACAACAAATGGTAAAGGAACTTCTCTAGGCAGGACACAAGAGAAGGGAAAGACCTACAATAACAAATGGAAAACAATTAAGAAAATGGTAATAGGAACATACATATCGATAATTACCTTAAGTGTAAATGGATTAAATGCTCCCACCAAAAGAAATAGACTGGCTGAATGGATACAAAAACAAGACCCAGATATATGCTATCTACAAGAGACCCGCTTCAGACCTAGGGGCACATACAGACTGAAAGTAAGAGGATGGAAAAAACTTTCTCATGCAAATGGAAATCAAAAGAAAGCTGGAGTAGCAAGTCTCATAGCAGACAAAACAGATTTTAAAATAAAGACTATTACAAGAGGCAAAGAAGGACACTACATAAGGAACAAGGGATCAATCCAAGAAGATATAACAATTGTAAATATTATACACCCAACATAGGAGCACCTCAATACATAAGCCAAATGCTAACAGCCATAAAAGGGGAAATTGACAGTAACACAATCATAGTAGGGGACTTTAACACCCCACTTTCACCAATGGACAGATCATCAAAAATGAAAATAAATAAAGAAACACAAGCTGTAAATGATACATTAAACAAGATGGACTTACTCGATATTTATAGGACATTCCATTCAAAAAAAACAGAATACACTTTCTTAAGTGCTCATGGAACATTCACCAGGGTAGATCGTATCTTGGGTCACAAATCAAGCCTTAATAAATTTAAGAAAATTGAAATCGTATCAAGTATCTTTTCCAACCACAATGCTATGAGACTAGATATCAATTACAGGAATATATCTGTAAAAAATACAAACACATGGAGGCTAAACAATACACTACTAAATGCCCAAGAGCTCACTTAAGAAATCAAAGAGGAAATCAAAAAATACCTAGAAACAAATGACAACAAAAACACGATGACCCTAAACCTATGGGATGCAGCAAAAGCAGTTCTAAGCAGAAAGTTTATAGCAATACAATCTTACCTCAAGAAACAAGAAACATCTAAAATAAACAACCTAACTTTACACCTAAAGCAATTAAAGAGAGAAGAACAAAAATACCCAAAGTTAGCAGAGGGAAAGAAATCATAAAGATCAGAGCAGAAATAAATGAAAAAGAAATGAAGGAAACAATAGCAAAGATCAATAAAATTAAAAGCTGGTTCTCTGAGAAGAGAAACAGAATTCATAAACCATTAGCCAGACTCATCAAGAAAAAGGGAGAAGACTCAAATCAATAAAATTAAAAATGAAAAAGGAGAAGTAACAACTGACATAGCAGAAATACAAAGGATCATGAGAGATTACTACAAGCAACTCTATGCCAATAAAATGCACAACCTGGAAGAAATAGACACATTCTTAGAAAAGCACAACCTGCCAAGACTGAACCAGGAAGAAATAGAAAATATGCACAGACCAATCACAAGCACTGAAATTGAGACTGTGACTAAAAATCTTGCAACAAACAAAAGCCCAGGACCAGACGGCTTCACAGGCGAATTCTATCAAATATTTAGAGAAGAGCTAACACCTATCCTTCTCAAACTCTTCCAAAATATAGCAGAGGGAGGAAGACTCCCAAAATCATTCTAAGAGGCCACCATCATCCTGATACCAAAACCAAAGTCACAAAGAAAGAAAACTCCAGGCCAATATCACTAATGAGCATAGATGCAAAAATCCTCAACCAAATACAAAAAAACAAAATCCAACAGCATATTAAAAGGATCATACACCATGATCAAGTGGGGTTTATCCCAGAAATGCAAGGATTCTTCAATACACGCAAATCAATCAATGTGATAAACCATATTAACAAATTGAAGGAGAAAAACCATATGATGATATCAATAGATGCAGAAAAAGCTTTCGACAAAATTCAAAACCCATTTATGGTAAAAAGTCTACAGGGAGTAGGCATAAAGGGAATTTCCCTCAACATAATAAAGGCCATATATGACAAACCCACAGTCAACATCATTTTCAAAGGTAAAAAACTGAAACCATTTCCTCTAAGATTAGGAACAAGACAAGGTTGTCCACTACACTACTATTACTCAACATAGTTTTGGAAGTCTTAGCCACAGCAGTCAGAGAAGAAAAAGAAATAAAAGGAATCCAAATTGGAAAAGAAGAGGTAAAACTGTAACTGTTTCCAGATGACATGATACTATACATAGAGAATCCTAAAGATGCCACCAGAAAACTACTAGAGCTAATCAATGGATTTGGTAAAGTAGCAGGATACAAAATTAACGCACAGAAATCTCTTGCATTACTATACACTAATGATGAAAAATCGGAAAGAGAAATTCAGGAAACACTCCCATTTACCACTGCAACAAAAAGAATAAAACACCTAGGAATAAACCTACCTAAGGAGACAAAAGACCTGTATGCAGAAAAGTACAGGACACTGCTGAAAGAAATTAAAGATGATATAAATAGATGGAGTGATATACCATGTTTTTGGATTGGAAGAATCAACATTGTGAAAATGACTATCCTACCCAAAGCAATCTACAGATTCAATGCAATCCCTATCAAACCACCAATGGCATTTTTCACAGAACTAGAACAAAAAATTTCACAATTTGTATGGAAACACAAAAGACCCCAAAAGGCCAAAGCAATCTTGAGAAAGAAAAACGGAGCTGGAGGAATCAGGCTTCTGGACTTCAGACAATACTACAAAGCTACAGTAATCAAGACAGTATGGTACTGGCATAAAAACAGAAATATAGATCAGTGGAACAGGATAGAAAGCCCAGAGATAAACCCATGCACATATGGTTACCTTATTTTTGATAAAGGAGGCAAGGACATACAATGGAGAAAAGACAGCCTCTTCAATAAATTGTTCTGGGAAAACTGGACAGCTACATGTAAAAGAATGAAATTAGAACACTCCCTAATAACATACAGAAAAATAAACTCAAAATGGATTAATGACCTAAATTTGAGGCCAGACACTATAAAACTCTTAGAGGTAAACATAGGAAGAACACACTATGACATAAATCACAGCAATATGCTTTTTGACCCACCTCCTAGAGAAATGGAAATAAAAACAAAAATAAACAAATGGGACCTAATGAAACTTAAAAGCTTTTGCACAGCAAAGCAAAACATAAACAAGCTGAAAAGACAACGCTCAGAATGGGAGAAAATATTTGCAAATGAAGTAATGACAAAGGATTAATCTCCAAAATTTACAAGCAGCTCATGCAGCTCAATATCAAAAAAACAAACAACCCAATCCAGAAATGGGCAGAAGGCTTAAATAGACATTTCTCCAAAGAAGATATACAGACTGCCAACAAACACATGAAAGAATGCTCAACATCACTAATCATTAGAGAAATGCAAATCAGAACTACAATGAGGTATCACCTTACACCAGTCAGAATGGCCATCATCAAAAAGTCTACAAACAATAAATGCTGGAGAGGGTGTCGAGAAAAGGGAACCTTCTTGCACTGTTGGTGGGAAGGTAAATCGATACAGCCACTATGGAGAACACTATGGAGGTTCCTTAAAAAACTAAGAATAGAATTACCATGTGAGCCAGCAATCCCACTACTGGGCATCCCACTGAGAAAACTCTTAGGAAGAGTCATGTATCACAATGTTCATTGCAGCTCTATTTACAATAGCCAGGACTCAGAAGCAACATACATTTCCATCAACAGATGAATGGATAAAGAAGATGTGGCACATATATACGATGGAATATTACTCAGCCATAAAAAGAAACGAAATTGAGCTACTTGTAGTTAGGTGGATGGAGCTAGAGTCTGTCATACAGAGTGAAGTAAGTTAGAAAGAAAAAAACAAATACCATATGCTAACACATATAAATGGAATCTAAAAAACAAACAAACAAAAAAAAACGGTTATGAAGAACTTAAGGGCAGAACAGGAATAAAGATGCAGACGTAGAGAATGGACTTGAGGGCACAGGTAGTGGGAAAGGTAAGCTGGGATGAAGTGAGAGAGTGGCACGGACATATGTACACTACCAAATGTAAAATAGATAGCTAGTGGGAAGCAGCCGCATAGCACAGGGAGATCAGCTCAGTGCTTTGTGACCACCTACAGGGCTGGGATAGGGAGGGTGGGAGGGAGACACAAGAGGGAGGAGATATGGGGATATATGTATGTGTACACCTGATTCACTCTGTTATAAAGCAGAAACTAACACACCATTGTAAAGCAATTATACTCCAATAAAGATGTTACAAAAAATGGTAATAGGAACATACATATCAATAATTACCTTAAACGTTAATGGATTAAATGCTCCAACCAAAAGACACAGGTTTGCTGAATGCATACAAAAACAAGACCCATATATATGCTGTCTACAAGAGACCCACTTCAGACCTAGGGACACATACAGACTGAAAGTGAGGGGATGGAAAAAGATATTCCATGCAAATGGAAATCAAAAGAAAGCTGGAGTAGCAATACTCATATCAGATAAACTACACGTTAAAATAAGGAATGTTATAAGAGACAAGGAAGGACACTACAAAATGATCAAGGGATCAATCCAAGAAGAAGATATAACAATTATAAATATATATGCGTACGACATAGGAGCACCTCAATACATAAAGCAACTGCTAACAGCTATAAAAGAGGAAATAGACAGTAACACAGTAATAGTGGGGGACTTTAACACCTCACTTACACCAATCAACAGATCATCCAAAATGAAAATACATAAGGAAACAGAAGCTTTAAATGACACAATAGACCAGATAGATTTAATTGTTATTTATAGGACATTCCATCCAAAAACAGCAGATTACACTTTCTTCTCAAGTGCACACGGAACATTCTCCAGGATAGATCATTTCTTGGGTCACAATCAAGCCTCAGTAAATGTAAGAGAATTGAAATCATATCAAGCATCTTTTCTGACCACAATGCTATGAGATTAGAAACGAATTACAGGGAGAAAAACATAAAAAACACAAACACATGGAGGCTAAACAATACGTTACTAAATAACCTAGAGATCACTGAAGAAATCAAAGAGGAAATCAAAAAATACCTAGAGACAAATGACAATGAAAACACGACGTTCCAAAACCTATGGGATGCAGCAAAAGCAGTTCTAAGAGGGAAGTTTATAGCTATACAAGCCTACCTCAAGAAACAAGAAAAATCTCAAGTAAACAATCTAAACTTACACCTAAAGGAACTAGAGAAAGAAGAACAAACAAAACTCAAAGTTATCAGAAGGAAAGAAATCATAAAGATCAGAGCAGAAATAAATGAAATAGAAACAAAGAAAACAATAGCAAAGATCAATAAAACTGAAAACTTGTTCTTTGAGAAGATAAACAAAATTGATAAACCATTAGCCAGACTCATCAAGAAAAAGAGGGAGAGAACTCAAATCAATAAAATTAGAAATGAAAAAGGAGAAGTAACAACTGACATAGCAGAAATATAAAGGATCATGAGAGATTACTACAAGCAACTCTATGCCAATAAAATGGACAACCTGGAAGAAATGGACACATTCTTAGAAAGGTATAACCTTCCAAGACTGAACCAGGAAGAAACAGAAAATATGAACAGACCAATCACAAGTAATGAAATTGCAACTGTGATTAAAAATCTTCCAACAAGGGCTTCCCTTGTGGCGCAGTGGTTGAGAGTCCGCCTGCTGATGCAGGGGACGCAGGTTCGTGCCTCGGCCCGGGAAGGTCCCACATGCTGTGGAGTGGCTGGGCCTGTGACCTATGGCCGCTGAGCCTGCGCGTCCAGAGCCTGTGCTCCACAACGGGAGAGGCCACAGCAGTGAGAAGCCTGCGTACTGCAAAAAAAAAAAAAAAAAATCTTCCAACAAAAAAAAGTCCAGGACCAGATGGCTTCACAGGTGAATTCTACCAAACATTTAGAGAATAGCTAATATCCATCCTTCTCAAACTATTCCAAAAAATTGCAGAGGAAGGAACACTCTCAAACTCATTCTACAAGGCCACCATCACCCTGATACCAAAACCAGATAAAGAAAAAGAAATTTTCTTTTTTCTACAAAAAAATAAAAAGAAATTTTCTTTTTTTCTACAAAAAAAGAAAATTACAGACCAATATCACTGATAAATATAGATGCAAAAATCCTCAGCAAAATACTAGCAAGCAGAATCCAACAACACATTAAAAGGATCATATACCGCGATCAAGTGGGATTTATCCCAGGGATGCAATATATGCAATTTCAATATATGCAAATCAATCAATGTGATCAATCAATGTGATACACCATATTAATAAACTGAAGAAGAAAAACCATATGATCATCTCAATAGATGCAGAAAAGCTTTTCACAAAATTCAACGCCCATTTATGATAAAAACTCTCCAGAAAGTGGGCATAGAGGGAACCTACCTCAAGATAATAAAGGCCATATATGACAAACCCACAGCAAACATCATTCTCAGTGGTGAAAAACTGAAAGCATTTCCTCTAAGATCAGGAACGAGACAAGGATGTCCACTCTCACCAAAATTATTCAGCATAGTTTTGGAAGTCCTAGCCACGGCTGTAAGAGAAGAAAAAGAAACAAAAGGAATGCAAATTGGAAAAGAAGAAGTAAAACTGTCACTGTTTGCAGATGACATGATACTATACATAGAGAATCCTAAAGATGCCACCAGAAAACTACTAGAGCTAATCAATGGATTTGGTAAAGTAGCAGGATACAAAATTAATGCACAGAATCTCTTGCATTCCTATACACTAATAATGAAAAATCTGAAAGAGAAATTCTGGAAACACTCCCATTTACCACTGCAACAAAAAGAATAAAATACCTAGGCATAAACCTACCTAAGGAGACAAAAGACCTGTATGCAGAAAACTATAAGACACTGATGAGAGAAATTAAAGATGATACCAACAGATGGAGAGATGTACCGTGTTCTTGGATTGGAAGAATCAATATTGTGAAAATGACTCTACTACCCAAAGCAATCTACAGATCCAATGCAATCCCTATCAAGTTACCAATGGCAGTTTTTAAAGAACTAGAAAACATCATCTTAAAATTTGTATGGAGACACAAAAGACCCCGAATAGCCAAAGCAGTCTTGAGGGAAAAACACGGAGCTGGAGGAATCAGACTCCCTGACTTCAGACTATACTACAAAGCTACAGTAAGCAAGACAATATGGTACTGGCACAAAAACAGAAACATAGATCAATGGAACAAGATAGAAAGCCCAGAGATAAACCCAGGCACCTATGGTCAACTAATCTATGACAAAGGAGGCAAAGATATACAATGGAGAAAAGACAGTCTCTTTAATAAGTGGTGCTGGGAAAACTGGACAGCTACATGTAAAAGAATGAAATTAGAACACTCACTAACACCATACACAAAAATAAACTCAAAATGGATTTGAGACCTAAATGTAAGACCGGACACTATAAAACTCTTAGAGGAAAACATAGGAAGAACACTCTTTGACATAAATCACAGCAAGATCTTTTTTGATCCACCTTCTAGAGTAATAGAAGTAAAAACAAAAATAAACAAATGGGACCTAATGAAACTTCAAAGCCTTTTCACAGCAAAGGAAACCATAAATGAGACCAAAAGACAGCCCTCAGAATGGGAGAAAATATTTTCAAATGAATCAATGGACAAAGGATTAATCTCAAAAATATATAAACAGCTCATGCAGCTCAATATTAAAGAAACAAACAACCCAATCCAAAACTGGGCAGAAGACCTAAATAGACATTTCTCCAAAGAAGACATACAGATGGCCAAGAAGCACATGAAAAGCTGCTCAACATCACTAATTATTAGAGAAATGCAAATCAAAACTACAATGAGGTATCAGCTCACATCAGTTAGAATGGGCAGCATCAGAAAATCTACAAACAACAAATGCTGGAGAGGGTGTGGAGAAAAGGGGACCCTCTTGCACTGCTGGTGGGACTGTAAATTGATGCAGCCACTATGGAGAACAGTATGGAGGTTCCTTAAAAAACTAAAACTAGAATTACCATATGATCCAGCAATCCCACTACTGGGCATATACCCAGAGAAAACCATAATTCAAAAAGACACATGCACCCCAATGTTCATTGCAGCACTATTTACAATAGCCAGGTCATGGAAGCAACCTAAATGCCCATCGGCAGATGAATGAATAAACAAGTTGTGGTACATATATACAATGGAATATTACTCAGCCATAAAAAGGAATGAAATTGAGTCATTTGTTGAGACGTGGATGGATCTAGAGACTGTCATACAGAGTGAAGTAAGTCAGAAAGAGAAAAACAAATATCATATATTAACGCACGTATGTGGAACCTAGAACGATGGTACAGATGAACTGGTTTGCAGGGCAGAAGTTGAGACACAGATGTAGAGAACAAATATATGGACGCCAAGGGGGGAAAACCGCGGTGGGGTGGGGATGGCGGTGTGCTGAATTGGGCGATTGGGATTGACATGTATACACTGATGTGTATAAAATTGATGACTAATAAGAACCTGCAGTATAAAAAAACAAACAAAAACAACTAATACTAAATTTTCTTTGGGTTATTTGTATGGAAATATGTTAATATAAATGTTTCAGACATTACATGAAATTTCTAAAAATCTTATATGTTCTGGTATAATGTTATAAGTCATTATTCTAGTTATTACTTTAAAATATGTATCTCAGAAATAACTAAATTTCCTTGTCAATTGCATTATTATGAACTTTCACCAAATCTTTAACCACGGTCATTTTGAAGTCTTTTGTCATTTGCAGACAGTTCTGGGTGTACTCTGATGTTTTTACAAAAATGTTCCTATAAAAGTGTTTCATCTTCAAGGAATTCATGGAAAAGACTCTGACAAGTACAGGTTTCTGGTAACTGACTATACTGCTGAAGTGAATGAATGAGCATTTTCACAACTCTAATGGAAAACTGATGAATTTATAAAAGTGCTAACAAAAGATCAAGATGAAATAAAAATTAATTACATGGGACTGAGTGAACTGATGAGGATGATTATAATTTTTGTGACTTTCTGCTTGAATAAAAAAAAAATCCCACAGAGACTCAGAGGCAAAAAATATACAAATCAATTTTCACTGCAAAGTAAAGGAGCTGTTACAGTGGAGGATTACTGGAGTGAATGTCAATATTATGACATAGTGTGAGTGTGTTTCGTGTTTGGTAATTGCAATCATTGTTGCTTTTGTTGTGGCCATCCATTTACAATGTTTGATGTCAGTTTATTTATCTCTTGTAAAAATAAAATACAGGGTGTGTATGCAAAAAAAAAAGTATGAAAAAAAACTAAAAAAAAATTATTTGAGGATATAATCCAATGAAATGATTAAGACATTCAAGAAAGTGGAAGATTTGGAATCCTTAACAATGCAACACACATCGGAGTTCAATTAAAAACAACAAAAATAAAAGTCTCAGATAGCTGTGCTCAGAAAGCTATATATTAGTGAAAATTGGAACAAAAATCCCAATTCTTCAAGGAAAAGAATGTTTTCAAAAAGTGAGGAATTTGCATTCATCCAATACTGCATTTAAGCTAGGAAATTTTGATGATCAACATGCTATTTCTGTTTTTAAAAAGTAACTATAAAGTTTGAAACAAGGTGTAGAACATGGCCACCCAAATATAAAGTAAAATGAACTCTGGTATCACTTTAAATAAAAATCTGAGCATGATTTACAGTGTAAGAGAAGAGAGCTTTTCCTCCTGGTACACAGGTTTCATGTCACAGAATTATATTTCCAAACTTTCAATGAGTGCAACTGAACTACTTAGTTCCACACTAATTATTTCCTAATCATAATAGTAACAATAACAAACACTTATTTAACACTTAATATATGTCTTATTCTAAGCTTTTTAGATTTATTAGCCAGTTTAGTCCTTTCAACAACAGCACAGTAAAGTGACTTGCCCAAGGTCACACACTGGTTGGTGAAGCCATTCTGGCTCTAGAATCCTTGCTCTTAAAAATAGGCTATGCGGGCTTCCCTGGCGCAGTGGTTGAGAGTCCGCCTGCCGATGCAGGGGACGCGGGTTCGTGCCCCGGTCCAGGAAGATCCCACATGCCGCGGAGCGGCTGAGCCCGTGAGCCATGGCCGCTGAGCCTGCGTGTCCGGAGCCTGTGCTCCGCAACTGGAGAGGCCGCAGCAGTGAGAGGCCCGCGTACCGCAAAAAAACAAACAAACAAAAAAAATAGGCTATGCTGCGCCTCGTGATGCTCTTTGTTAACTTACAGTTCTTAGAATCAACCTATCCACCTAAAACAAGAAGGCACAGCAACAGTTATAAAACAGAATACAAATTATATATTAATAGAACTTAATGTAGAAATGATGATTAACCAAAGTAAGGAGAAGGGGAGGAATGTGTAGGTGAGTTATTTTTCTTATCCTTTTACATAGGAGTAACTTTCTATGTAACAGAAGCATAATACAGAAATTTCTATATAATAGAAAGTCAACAATAAACTACATATATGCAGTATAAAATAATAATACAAAAACCAGCAGGGAGGAGAGAGATAATGAACTTGAGCTAAATTCCTCATATTTCACAGCAAGTATGATGGTTAATTTAATGGATATACAGCAGCTGTCAATAGATATTTTCTAATTTTAATTTAAATGTAATATATAACTTGTATGGTAACTCAGAAAATCTAAAAACAGAAAAATTCAAGTTGCTATATTAAGAAATAGCAATATAAGCAAATTATTCAGAACTTTGGGAGGAAGAGCAGAAAAACTAAAAATAGAAAAGGAGACAGACTGGGGAAAGGGAAGAATCTTTCTTTTTTACCATCCTAATTTTTATTAAAATGATCAGATATTACTTTATTATGAAAAATAATTATATGATACTATTAATAATAGTAATATCCTGTAAAGAAGGGCACAATTGATGAGAGTACCTTTCAGTTCTGGCATCGTAATACAAAAGGACAATAAATGTCACCAGACCATGAAACTCAGTGGGGTACAAAAAGAGGAACAAGGAAAAAATATATATATATAAACATATTACAGAACACTCATGCTCTTTGCAGATTCTTTGATTCCACATCATTATGGGCTAAGTGGCCCATTTTTGTCATATAAACTTCCACAGAGACACTTCATCCACTTTAGACAACTACTGAGCCACACATACTCCAATCCCCAACTTTGCACATTTCATTTAAAGAAAGGACTGTCTAAATTCACACATCGCGGGCAGGATTCTACGCTGGCATAAAGTTTTCAGGGAATAATTTGGTAGTCCTTACTGGAATGTAAAATATGGCCACGCTTTGACCTAACAGTTTCACTTCTCAGAATCTACCATACAGGAACATTCCCAAATGCTCAAAGATAACTTTATACACGGATTTCCAATTAAGCTATTACTGTTTATAACAGAGGAAGACAGAAAACAACCTAAATGCACATTGGTAGATGCAGAATATTTCATTACCATTTAAAAAATGAAATATACATTTATACGAGTGGCACTAAAAGGTATCCGCAACCTTTACAGAGCAAGAAAAAGCAGGATAGAGAATAATATATTAACCAATTTATGTGTGAGATAGATACATGTCATATATTGGTCAGTGTGCAGTGGACTCAGGGTGTGTGGAGGACACAAGTTTTTACTTTGTACATTTTTTGCTTTTGTTTTTGATATTTTACAGCCAGCATGTATTGTTTTTATATTTTAAGAAATCAGAGCATATCTCAACTGTCATATATTCGGGGCTTTAAAAAAAAAATCAAAAAGAGAAACGCTCAATGTTTTTCCAGTAGTTCATTCTCAAATCGAAAAGAAGAAAAAAAAATACACTAGAGATAGTACGTTGCAAGTTAGGATTAGCGAAAAGGGTAGCTTCACTGGTTGGGTCATTCTTTAGTGAATCGGGGCAAGAAAATGAGGGCACAAAAACAGTCAAGGCAGAGCTGAGGAGCGAACCCAGGGGCGGCGGGGGACCTGGCAGTCCGGGGACCCGCGCAGGGAGGACGCGGAGGGCGAGGGGGACCGAGGCCCCAACCGGGTCCTGTGTTTGTGGGAAAGAGGTCGGAGGAGCAAAGACCGAAGGGGAGGGAGGACAGAAACCCAGCCTCCATCTAGCGAACCTGTCGGGTGCGGGAGGCGCGGCTGGGGCGACAGCTGGGCGGACAGAGAAGGGTCAGCCCAGGGCGTCCGGGGAGTTCAGACAGCTTGTGAAGCCCGAGAGCCGGGCAAAGCGCCCGGGAAGTCGCGGCGGGGACTGTGGGGCCCGCCCCAGGCCGAAGCCGAGGCCCAGGCCAAGGCCGAGGCCGGGATGCAGGCCGGCGCAGCTCCCAGTACCTTCCCATGAGAGCTCTCCTCCCGGCTCGCGCTTCAGGAACTTGTACCAGAACGTGTCCACGCGGCCCGGCTCCGCCCCGTCCTGCGCCGCCTCCTCGGCCGCCAGCTCCACCTCCCCGAGCCACAGGCCCGGTTCCTGCAGCGCCAGCGTCCCAGCGCCCGCTGCCGTGCCCGCCGGCTTCAGGCGCACCGCCCCGCGCGGCTCCCAGCGCCCCAGCTCAGGCCGAGACCCCACGACCAGCAGCTCCGGCCCGGCTCCGGCCACCGCGGGCGGCACCACCACCCCGAAGCGGAACCGCATGGCGGCGGGCGGCGCGCTTCCCGGCCTCCAGTCTCCCTGCGACCGGCGGACGCGACCCGAGCGCCAGGCGGCAGCGGCGATTGGGCGGCGGCGCGCGAGGCCTGGACGCGCGAGGCGCGGACGCTGGCAGGAACACGTGCGATGCTGTACCTTTTTTGGGCTGCATCACGCGGCCCAGGAGCCCGAGGATGATCCAGGCCTGGGCCTTTGGCCGCGGGAAGTGGTCAGCTGGGGCCACCGTCTGTCTCTCCCGGAGAAGAAGCCTGGCCCTTGCCCGCTGCCTCTTCCAGCGGCTCCGCGGACGGCTGGGGACGCATAGGAAGCAAGGAAAAGGGGTTAGGAAAGGAATAAAACATCTCATAAGCCCCGAGATTTTCCAGTAATCTTTCCAAAAACCTCGAAATTATTTTTGTGAGGGTCATAGGAAGAAGAGAATGGCATATAGAAAGCAGCCTCCACAATAGTGAAGCTGGGGAAAGATCCTGCAGCGCTGTCTGGAGAGCTCCAGACCTTCAACAGGTCACTTATACTCTCTGGGCCTCAGGTTCTTACCTGTAAACTGAGGGTATAAAATAATGATCTTTAAAGACCCTGACGGCTCTAAAGTTTTTCTGATTAGTGGAAGAGGCGCCATTCAGAGCCCAGAGCTCAGTGCAAAAACACTGAATACTTTTCCCTTGCCTAGACCAATTTGATGCCTGAAATGACACATGATCACTTTCCTTTTTTGAAAGAGTGTTATAATACTTTAGTACGTATAAAAATGGGTTTAAAGTAAATATTTTCAAGCCTTTCCAAGGTAAAACAAAACCCCAAAACGGTAATTCTATGACTGTAAATATATGACTGACAATTTTTAAATGGCATAAAATAAAGCTTTTTGCTTTGAATTTGCTTTCAGTAAAAGTCAGTAATATTTTTTCAACTTAAAACATCATTCTGTGTCCAGAAACACAGGCTTATAGTTATTTGATCAAAAGAAAACTGTTAGGGGTAGGGCGTGGAGGAGGGGGGCTTTAATTTTGGTCACTACCTTAAGAAAACCACCTGTCCTGTTTACATAATCTGTTACTTTTTGATTCTTTATTAAAATTGTTCTCGTGGTCTTAACATTTCTATATTCATCAGCACTTAACATAGCAATCTTATGTGAACTAAAGACACACAAAGACACGTCTTTACCAGTATTTGAAAGCTTGTGAATAGTGGGGGGAAGTCAAAAAATTTCAGACATTCAGAATATCATAAGTAGAACAGAAAGAAGTACAAAAATGTAAACCATACAAACTCAGTCTCTCTGTGGAACAATTAGTAAACTATTAATACATTTCACTTTTAAATATCGATATTCCACTCAGTGTTTGGTTAGTTGCTAAGCTTAGGGATAAACACAAAGAAAAATGTGAAGACAGCAGGGCTGGCCAAATACAGCTGATTCAGTAGCAAAGCAGACATTAAATCACAGTGACAAGTGAGTCCGTTTATTCAAATTGCTGCTACAAAATATTCTTAGAGTAATTTTAGGAAAATAAGAGTCATTTGGCCATGCAAGGACCCTGGAAGCTGACAGTTCAGAACTTTCTTGTGTTCTGCCATGCTGCTGTGTTGTGTACTTTCCAAATGGCATTATTCCCATCAGCTCTTTCAAGGGGAATACTGCCCATTCTGTAGATGAAACAATGACAAAAAAGAAAACAATATATTTTTTCAATAGACATTATTTCCTTTTCTCCTCTCTCCTCGTAAAGAAGTTGCATAATTTTAACAGTTGGAAGCACCCTTTTAAGCCCGTAAATAAAATTTATAACAGCTTATTTTATGGCATGCATGGATTTAAATATAGTACGAATGTGACGGCTACATTGCGCCCCAAGTAAAATGCAATTGGAAAGAGAGAAACACCAAAATATAAAAATACATATTTTAAAGTTTCAATCATACTTTGACTGTCAATCATTTTAATTTATTAACTATGATAGTTATAATAGTTATGGAGCCCTTTTTATGTGCCAGATACATGGTTTTCATATTCATATTATCTCATTTAATTCTCTCACCAATTCTATGAGATAACTGCAATTGTTATCCCTATTTTTATATGCGAGAAAACAAGCAAGGAAGGTCCAGTAAACAGCCCACAGCAAGGAAGGGGCAGAGCCAGATGCTAAAAGACACCCATTCATCTTATAGTTAAAGATAAGATAATATAACATAATATTTGATTTCTGATAAGTAAATCATTTACAGAATGCATTTAAATCCCAGCATATTTAAATAAGTTATTCTCCATTAATTCTTAATAAAGAAATGAACTTTCTGTAAATATTTCCTGTGACTAAATTCATGCTTAGGAATGATGGAATAGAAGAATCATAAGTGGCAGTCTAAACTGATCAATGAGATCTGTAAAGACATAAATATCTTGGTATCTAAAGTGGATTTGACCTCAGGTTCTAGAAAATGGTCATTTTTATGCCTTAATATGCCTATCCTGTTGGCAGTAGTAACACAGATTTAAGAAGGCAAGGTGAAAAAATTTACCAATTATTAAGCTGTGTTATTCCCAACTCATTTTCCTTGTTGAGTTCTCTATGTAAGATTTCTTTTACATTTCAATGACTCGGGATATTTATTAAAAGAGATTAGTTATGAAATCCATTTGGGGTCAGATTCTTGATGCTATAATGACAAGCTGAATTTAGAACAAGAATTAGCCCAGCAGAGTAACATAATTCTGATAATAATTTTTAAAAGACCAAACTAATGTGTTGTCATTGAATTTCATTTCTATAGTGCTATCTTGTATATAACTACAATGTATCTTAAAGAATGGGTGATAAGTTCAAATTTAGAGTTTCAGGATCCAATTCAAATGCAAATTCTTTCAAAGCCCCCCCAGGGAAAGCTCTTACTTGGATCTCTGGTAATTTATGTTTTCTGAAGCAATCTTTCACTAGTCAGTGAGTTATCATAAGTCTTTCCTTATAATATTGTGTATGTATCTACACACTCACTGATGTAAAACATATTTCAACCAAGTAGTTTAGGGACCATTATAAGTATTAGTTTATTACTTGTCAGAACATACTGAGTTAAATGTGTCACATATACTATTTCCAATTTCATAGCTTAAAAAAAAATAATAAAAGCAAAACCAGACAAAACATTCCAGGGAGAATTTGAATACAGCTTAGAGATGTTTGCATACTGCAACTGACTTTTTTCTGGCTTGGAAAATTGTAGGTTAGGCTACTTGAAATCTCTTTGAGGATCTGGAGCAATAGAACGATTTGAGCTATACCAGGCTTTGTTCAAAAATCCCACAACATTTCTCAACTATTTAAAAAATCCATGTCCCTTTTTGGTATATATAAAAATCTTCTTGGGGCTTCCCTGGTAGCGCAGTGGTTGAGAGTCCACCTGCCGATGCAGGGCACACGGGTTCGTGCCCCGGTCCGGGAAGATCCCACATGCCGCGGAGCGGCTGGGCCCGTGGGCCATGGCCGCTGAGCCTGCGCGTCCGGAGCCTGTGCTCCGCAACGGGAGAGGCCACAACACTGAGAGGCCCGCGTACCACAAAAAAAAAAAAAAAAAATCTTCTATCTCCAGGAGATTCCAATAATTCGACTTCCCACCCCACACAGTCATAGGGAAGTACTGCATTTTCAGTGCATCAGCAACAGCCAGTTTTGTCATGCATATTTCTCTGTAATTTATATGATCAAAAATGTTGTTAGAAATGCTCCAAGTATAAAATTACAATGAAATGTATGCCTTTTCCAAAGACATTGACTCTGCCCCTCCCCTCAAACATCCCTCCCTCACACATCCCTTCCCACTATCCATATTGTAAAACCCACCTCCCTACACTTCTCAGTTGGAAACCTCTACGCAACAGGTCAGTCGAGCCTGGGCTCTGTTAGGCAATGATCTCAGCTGACTTTTCCTAGGGAAAGTAGTGGGCCAAGCCAGGTGCCCAGACCTTGAGGTTAGAGACACCAGCTTAGAGCGTCCTTCAGTGGTAAAAAGATCCTTCTAGGTCTGGGGTAACTTGAATGGCAGGCTCATTAACACCTTTCTCAAGGAGGGTAGCGGGCCTGATAACTCAACCCTTGGGAATAAAAGAGTCATGGCTGGAAGGGAAGATCTGAAACTCCCAAGGGAACTTTCAAAGAGTTTGAGAAAAAGGAAGGAGGTTAGCTGGAAGCAGAGCTGACTCATTTATCCTTAAATGGAGAATGGAGACTAAAGTGGAGGAGGTGGGCAATTGTTAGTGGGAGGCAGGCCAGGAGGCAAACCTGAAAGTACTTTTTAAGAATTTGAGCACACTGTAATTGACCCTTTGCTTATTTTTCCTCACCATTGTATGTGTTTGCATTAAGAATAAAAGTACTTTAAACATGAAACCATTTAGGGTGCCTATTTCTAAGATTGGGAGAGGAAGGAAGGCAGAAAGTTGTTTAGAAGACATTCCTTTACTACATCATCAGCTGGACAAAGATCAGGATCCTGGAGAGGAAAGTAAGCATTGGTGGGAGCTATAAAGGAGAAGCCTGAGGTGAAACCCCATCGGCCTTCAAGAGGAAAGAAAGGATAAAGCAGGATCTGAGTAAATGCCCTGGGCCTTCCCCAAATCTCTAGTTCTTACTAGGACCTCAGGAGCTCCCTGGAAATGCAGAAATAAGTTAGAAGGAGGGGGTGTCCTCATATTTTAATCAATGGAACAAGCCACTTTTTAAAAGATATATACTTGTCTAAGCATGCATTATGGACATTGTCCAAGTATAATTTTCCAGAATGAATCTCTTGCAAATTAAGGAGGGAACCAGCAGGATGGTAAAGATGGTTCAAAAAGAATTCAAGATGCAATGTATATAGACACTGAAAGACTGCTAGAAGTTTACTAGGTTAAACACAAAATTGATTAATTTCCCACGAGGCAATAAAAATGTGACCTTTGGGTTTATCTATTCTACCACACAGAAATCACTTGCGTCTTTAACAGGTAAACATTTAGAAAATTTAATATATAACTTTGGGAGTAGGGCCCTAATCAATGGTAAACAGTAACATAAATCAAGACATGAAGAATCTCATAAAAAGCTGAATAATTCTTGAATGCATCTGGTGGACACTGCTCCAGACTGCCCAACATGTAGTCAATCTTGCATCTTACCTCTAAGTTTTGATTATTTTTTATTAGCAATATATAATAATAATAAAAACTTCTCATTTATTGAGTGCCTATCTACCATGAGGTAGGCACTGCGCTGGATGTCTAACATACCTTATTTAAGCCTCTCCACATTTCCATGACATAGTTATGATCTCCATTTTACAGAAGAAGGATGAAAGTTTCTGAAACATTAACTGATTTGCCTCAGGCCATACAGCTAATAAACGACAGAGCCAGGAACTCTACCCAGGAATGTCTCTCTAGCCAGGGACTCAGCATGTGGTTGTGCAGTTAAGATACTGCACGGAAGCACTGGGCTGGAGGGATCAGTGGGGGCTGAAACATAGCAGATGCTCCACTTGCAAAGCCTTTTCCTCTGGGTGCTTTTTCCTTCCCATAAAATACCTGCTCCTTGGTAAGCCTAGTGCCACAGGGTAAATCTGTAGAAAGCCATGGGGGCTGAGAGTGCCCAGGGGTGACATATGTCACTACTTCCTTCTCCCAGAGGGAAATACTCCCAGTTCCCACAAAGGTATGTACAAGCTAAAGCCCTGATTCCAAAAGTATAAAAAAACAAACAACGCAATTAAAAAACGGGCAGAAGAGCTGAACAGTCATTTTTCTAAAGAGGAAATGCAGATGGCCAACAGACACATGAAAAGATGCTCAACATTGCTGATCATCAGGGAAATGCAAATCCAAACCACAATGAGATATTACCCCACACCTGTCAGAATGGTTATCATCAAAAAGAACACAAGTATCTTGTATTGGCGAGGGTACGAAGAAAAGGGAACTCTCGTACACTGTTGGTGAGAATGTAAGTTGGAAAACAGTATGGTGGTTTCTCAAAAACCTAAAAATAGAGCTACCATATGATCCAGCAATTCCGCTCCTGAATATATATCCGAAAAAAAAAAACACGAATTCGAAAAGATACATGCACTCTAATGTTCATAATGGCATTATTTATAATTGCCAAGATATAGAGGCAACCTAAGTGTCCATCAACAGATGAATGGATAAAGAAGATGTTTATACACACACACACACACACACACACACACACACACACACAATGGAATACTATTCAGCCATAGAAAAGAATGAGATATTTGCCATTTGTAGCAACATGGATGGACTTCGAGGGCCTTGTGCTAAGTGAAATAAGTCAGACAGAGAAATACAGATAACATATGATATCACATATATGTGGAATCTAAAAAATACAACAAACTAGTGAATATAACAAAAAAGAAGCAGACTCACAGATATAGAGAGGAAATTAGTGGTTACCAATGGAGAAAGGGAAGTGGGGGACAATATAAGGGTAGGGGTTTAAGAGGTACAAACTATTAGGTATAAAGCAAGCTACAAGGATATATTGTACACATGGGAAATATAGCCATATTTTCTAATAACTATAAATGCAGTATAACCTTTAAAAATTGTGAATCACTATATTGTACACCTGTAACTTATATAATATGTATATCAACTATAATTTTACTTCAATTTTAGAAAGTAGCCAAAAAAACAAGAACAAAAATAAAGGCAGACCAGACAGTCTGCCACATAATATTGTCATAGACACAGTACCACAGTGCAACGTTTGTGTAAGAAGGAGGGAGGGGAAGGGGACAAGAAAAAAAACTCTTTAAAAAAATGTAAAAAAAAATTAATGACAAGAAAAGGGAACCCTAATACACTGTTGGTGGCAATGTAAATTGATACAGCCACTATGGAAAACAGTATGGAGGCTCCTTAAAAAACTAAAAATAGAACGACCATATGACCCAGCAATCCCACTACTGGGCATATACCCAGAGAAAACCATAATTCATAAAAACACATGCACCTCAATATTCATAGAAGCATTATTTACAATAGCCGGGTCATGGAAGCAACCTAAATGTCCATCGACAGTGGAATGAATAAAGTAGACGTGGTACATATATACAATGGAATATTACTCAGCCATAAAAAGGAATTAAATTGTGTCATTTGTAGAGACAGAAGGACCTAGAGAGTGTCATACAGAGTGATGTAAGTCAGAAACAGAAAAGCAAATATCGTATAATATAACACATATACGTGGAATCTAGAAAAATGGTTTAGATGACCTTAGTTGCAAAGAAGAAATAGAGACACAGACCTAGAGAACAAATGTATGGATACCAAGGGGAAAAGGGGTAGGGTGGGAAGAATTGGGACACTGGGACTGACACATATACATTATTGATACTATGTATAAAATGGACAACTGATGGGAACATGCTGTGTAGCACAGGGGACTCACCTAATGCACTGTGGTAACCTAAATGAGGGAAGTCCAAAAGGGAGGGGCTATCTGTATGTGTATGGAGGATTCATTTTTTTGTACAGTGGAGGCTAACACAACCTTGTAAAGCAACCATACCCCAATAAGAATTAATTAGAAAAAATTAATGACAACTGTTTAGACACAGTTTGGTAAATCTCAGTATTTTTACTCATTAGCACAGATCCTTAGCAAAATTACAGCTATAAGCAGATTATATATAACAGCCTGGACAAATACAGATGTATCTAACTAAATGTAGAACAGTAGCCTAGACTTTATACACATGCGCTGTGACAAGATTGCCTGGCTGTAGGGGTCTGCCATGTGGCGGCTTCCGCTCCCTCTGCTAAGACCTAGTTCTGCAAGAACTTCACAGGAAACTTCACAGCCGTTCTGTCACTCTGGGAACTCTGAGAGATGAGTGAAACAGGAAACAAAAATTCTACTGCTTCCTTCCTTAAAAGGAGGCCAGAGAAGGCTATGATGAGGGAAACAGTTTACTGAACCCGACTGAGCACATTTCACTTCAATTTATAAATATTACCAGATGGAGGGAGGCTCTAGTCTCTAGGCCACCGCACAAAAAAGAACTTGCAGAATGTACCCAAAAAAAGCAAGTAAACTATTATAGCAGCTTATATTGCACATTTAAGTCATCTGAGTTTTGAACCCCTGCTTTTCAAAGGAAAACACACATAAACCTGCCTCCTAAAAATCTAGAAGAGAAGAATTTTTTCCCTTCAGCATACACAAAGGTAATGATTTGCACTTTGCAGTGGTGGATAGGAAAAAAGACCTTTTCAGATTTTTTCAAATCCCTCCAAAAGAGGCAACTAATTCACATCAGACAATCAATATACAAATAATGTTGAAGTAGACAGCATTGGATTAGGTGACTTGGACCTCACAAATATAAGATGTGATCCTTGCCCTCAAGGAGTTGCTGGTGCAGTTGTTAGAGATAAATACACATGAAAAGTTGAGTTACATCACAGATATTCATTTTTTTCAATATAAAGATACTAAATTACTTGTCACAGAGCAATGACTGACAACTAGAAACAGGAATCATAGAGGTCAGAACAGGATTGAAGCACCAAGGACCTGGATGGTTTGGTCCTTGGAAGCATAAAGGTCATAAAGGACCCTGGAAACAGAACGTGGGAGAGACAATAAACAAGAGATGAAGGTGAGGGGACACGGATATCCCAGGTCAGAGAAATGCATCCACAAAAGCAGAGGCAGAAAACCTCAAAACATGTTTAAGGTAAAGTCATTTTAGAGGAGCAAAGGATAAGGATCCCAAAAATCATTTTTCTCAGATAATTATATAACAAACATGTATTTTGCCTTGGTTACATTTTAGAGAAATCGTGCGCTTTAACTCATGTTCCACATTTTACAATTTGTAATAAAAAATAATGGATAAAGAGACAAGCATGTTATAGTAGTTCTATAAGGAAGAAAGGGAAAATAAAAGGGAAAAGAAAATATTTTGGGTGTTTCATGTCCATAGAGAGAATATCAAACTTATTAAAATCAAGAGGTGAGGCATTTCACGTACCTTAGTTCAATATGAAGATGAGTTCATTTATGCAATTTCATAACAGCAGAAATGAGTAAATTGAAAACTGATATACTTTGCTCATTGCCTCCTTCAGTAAGTATGTGAGTACATCACCCACAAGCTTATCACACTAACAGTATTAATCATGGCAAGGCTAAGATACATTTAATCATCTCATTTAGTTATCAAACTTTTTGAAGTATTGGGTTAGGTACACGAGATTGCTTTTTTAAGTAAATATCTTTGGGATGCAGTAACATTCTTTTTAGAAAGTGTGATTTATTATCACTTTGAGGGAAGGATCAATTTTCCAGTCTTTAATTTTCAATAAATGTCCAGCTCTGACATAGTCACTGCCCCGCCACTAAATTCATCAGAAAAAAAAATTCTGTGGTTTAATTAAGTTTGTATGTCCCAGGTGGAGTAGCAATTGATTCTATAATTCAATTTAGAAATTCCTCCATAGAATAAATGAAAACATAATTTGTTTTACCAGATTAATGGCTTTAATATTCAGTCAGTTTAATATAGTTAGTTTACCACATTGCCCCTAGTTAGAAAATTCAAAGAACTGTTATATTTGGAACTGCAGATTTTTAAGAGCCGTCTGGACCTCCATGTTCCAGCCTCTTTGTTTCATATACGAGCAAACTGAAGCTCTTATAAAACCAATTTTTAAAGTTTCCATTCATTTGTTTTCACCTATAGATCTAGATTCCTAAAACATGAAGGATTATCTGAGAGACACACTTCCTCTTATTTCCATGCTTTTCATTCTCACTCCCTTTCCTGAAGGACTAACTATGTGGTAACCTCATGTCAATGATACATCCACCAGAACATACTCAATCCATGATTGATAATAATGTATTCATTATGTTGTGCGAGCATCACCAAAATCTTAAGTCCAGAACTTTTCATCAATCCAAAAAGAAACCCCATACGTATTCATAATCAATTTCCCTCTTCCTCCATCTTCTGGCAATCCCTATTCAACTTCTGTCTCTATGGATTTGCCTGTTCTGGAAACTTCATACAATTGGAATCATCTTAAGGGTTCCACTGTTGTCTCTGAGATGTCTTTACAAGCCACTGACATCCAGCCTACAAACTTTGATGCTGGTACTTTCTTTTTTCACTGAACTTATAGTTGCATTGTTTTCTCTCACCTGAATCACATGCCCACCTTTTGTTTAAAGCAGTAGGTAGATTTTGAAATTTGAAGTTTGATACCTTAGTGATAGTTGTTCACATCAGCCTGTACCTGTTTTAAATATTGTATAATTATTTGAAGGGGTATGGCATCTCTCTTGCCTTTAGTTGCATCACCTGGCATGTGATAAACAAGTCTTTTGCATGTATCTTGGTAACAGAACAACTCTGCTTCACCTACTTGTGGCAATCTTCATCAGGTTCCATAAAGCACTTGGATATTGCTTTGCATGAAAATAGGGAATTGTGATCTTTCCACTAATGATAAATACTTGTTTCAATAGTATAAAATTTACATTTTGCTGATTCCTTGCCTATTTTGTACACAAGAAGTTTTCAGATTCTAGACTGGGTCATACTGTAATCTTTTTGAAGATATTTTGAAGGGCAAACTCAAACATGTGTAGTAACAACCAAGCACACAGTTCAAATCAAGTGGCAACAATATGGAGGGCTATGATTAATTCACCACAGTGATTGCCCCAAGGCAGAGGTCAGCAGACTTTTTCTGTAAAGGGCCAGATAGTAAATATTTTAGGCTTCATGGGCTATATGGTTTCTGTCGCAGCTATTCAACTTGTAGCACAAACACAGCCATGGTCAATATGTAGAGATAATGAGCATGGTTGTGCTCCAATAAAGCTTTATTACAAAAACAGGTGCAGGGTATTGATTGAAGGAATGGGCACATGAGCTAAGCTGGTCCAATAAGATTTCTTCCCCAAGTGGAAAAGGAAAGTTCTTTAAATATCAGACTTTAAGACTAAAACTGAGAGCTACTTGTATCAAAGTTTCTAGCCTCATGAGGACAATTAGTCTGAGAGAATGGAGCTAACAAAGACAAGAGACAGAATCATCTCAGTATTCAAGGCTGTAAATCCAACTTTTTCCTGAGGTCAACACTTCCCCTGCCTTCTGTGCTTTGGTTATATGTATCTACCTAGTCACTTTTTTTTTTTTTTTTTTCAGTACACAGGCCTCTCACTGTTGTGGCCTCTCCTGTTGCAGAGCACAGGCTCCGGACGCACAGGCTCAGCGGCCATGGCTCACAGGCCCAGCCGCTCCGCGGCATGTGGGATCTTCCCGGACCAGGGCACGAACCTGTGTCCCCTGCATCGGCAGGTGGACTCTCAACCACTGCGCCACCAGGGAAGCCCTCACTTTTTAGGCATAAGCTGATTCAACTTGTTTTCTTATGCTTATGATCCCTGGCTATGCAATCTTATTTAAGTTCCCAAACTCTGTCGCACTTTCTTCACTAATAAAATGGGAACAAAAATGAACCTGCTTCACTGGGTTGATGAGGAAATCAAATGAGATATCATATACAGGAAAGGGCTTAGAACAATGCTTGGCAGATAATAAACCCTATGCAAATATTATCATCATTATCGTCATTACCATTGTTAAGAATTTGGTTGCTTGCAAAAATATAACATATATCTAGAATGTTACATTTTCATTAAAATACAGAACAATTAGTTCACACAGGCAAAACTCCTTGGCAAATCTAGCTTATTAATTTTCCCTTCGTAATAAGGGTTGTGATGGCAGAGGAAGGAAAGAACTGTCAATAATATGGATTTTAAGGCTGATATTTTCAGAATTCAGGAATACATGGGCCATAAGAATAGGAAAGTGAAGTCTATGTTTAAAATGCAAGGGCTAAAAAGTCAGATTGCTTTATTTCTTAGCTAAGTTACACAGATCACCTAGCTGGCATATGTTCACTAGTAAATTGGATATGCAATAATATGTCCCCATTAACCTTTTTTTTTAACATCTTTATTGGAGTATAATTGCTTTACAATGGTGTGTTAGTTTCTGCTTTATAACAAAGTAAATCAGCTATACATATACATATATCCCCATATCTCCTCCCTCTTGTGTCTCCCTCCCACCCTCCCTATCCCAGCCCTCTAGGTGGTCACAAAGCACTGAGCTGATCTCCCTGTGCTATGTGGCTGCTTCCCACTAGCTATCTATTTCACATTTGGTAGTGTATATATGTCCATGCCACTCTCACTTCATCCCAGCTTACCCTTCCCCCTCCCCGTGTCCTCAAGTCCACTCTCTACATCTGCGTCTTTATTCCTGTCCTGTCCTTAGGTTCTTCCCATTAATCTTTAAAACATATTAATGTTTCAGCAGTTTGAGATGCCAAGGAGAAAACTACCTGTGCAAATCCAGACTAGTCTTAGAACTAGTTAAATAATTCCTATCTATTAAAGAACATTGAAAACTTTCATTTGGTGATAATCATTTCCTTATTTCTCTTTATAGCTTTATTTCCTACATACACATCCATAATATAGTGTAGCAGAGGTTACTAGTATCCCACTCATATCCCCTAGCAATTACTAGGGTTAAGTCTCAAGCCCTATCATTTCATGATAGGAAATGAACTATTCTTCTATGAGAGGAAACAATTTATCAGATGTGCTACATGGCCTAATACATACAGGAAGAAATTGAGAGGATATGCCTGAAAATGAGGGGGTGGAATATAAGCTGGATATAGTATTGGCTTATTAATTTGAAGGCCCTCTCCTGTGATTCAGGATGTACCATCTTTAGCAAGGTCTCGAGAGGTCAGTCCCAATACATTGTTGGAATGGCTCCTTCAAATTTGGGGGAAAAGATGGTACATAGTGAATGATGTGAATGTCAAAATTGCTTTGGCAGAGAGAGTATTGAGGAAGGGATCAGAGAACTTAACGGGGTGAGCAGGCTAGACTAAATATTTAGAATATAGGGTAAGAGAAGCCACCAGCTGACCACGCTCCTTGGGGTTTCCCAGAGGATATCCTTTTACTAAAGCAATAAGGAATGCACTACTAAGGGAAGCATCAGTATTTGAGAATTTCTGTGGCAGCTCTTCTTTGAAGCCAGGGCTAATGGTGGAAGACACTGCTTTGGGACTGAGCTTTTCATTGTCAGTGAGAAAAATAAGAATCTGGAAGAGAAAATGGCAGGTGGCAGGCAGCCCATTGACATCAGAAGGGAAGTGGATATATCATCAGTTGAAGGGGAGACATGTCCCCTCAAGGAAGGACTTTTCAGTGCCTCAGCAAGTACTTACATAGTGATTTCCAAATCCTTCCACCAAAGGGCCATACACAAGTACACTGCAGAAAAGAAAATACCTATATCTTTTAAGAACTCTTAGCTATTGGATCTGACTTGAAACTGTCAGGAAGTCAAAATATCATGGATATGCAATCAGAAAGGAGGCATTCAGAGATCTGTTGACAATTGGAGTCCTGGTCCATGTCCATTTCACAATGAGTCCAATGGGTCCATGAAATCATCCATGGTCATTTCCCCAGTCCTTGAGTGTATAATTGGAAGGGATGTACTTAGTAACTGGTAGAACTGGTTAAACTTAAATTGGCTCCGTAATTGTGGAGCGCCATAGTTAATTTTATGTGTCAACTTGACTAACCACGGGGTGCCCAGATTAAACATTATTTCTGGGTGTGTCTGTGATGGTGTTTCCAGATGAGATTAGCATTTGAATTAGTGGAATCAGTAAAGTAGATTGCCCTCCCCAGTATGCGCGGTATCATCCCGCAGAGGGAGGGCCTGAACAGAACAAAAGTGGAGGAAGGAGGAATTCTCTCCTTCCTGCCTGGATGCTTGAGCTGAGACATAAACCTCCTGCCCTCGTGGTCCTTGTTCTCAGGTCTTCAAACTCAGGCTAAATCACACCACTGTCATTCCTGTGTCTCCAGCTTGCAGATGGTAGATTGTGGGACTTCTCAACCTCCATAATTATGTGAGCCAATTCCTTATAATAAATCTCTTCCTCTCTCTATATATATCCTATTGCTTCTGTTTCTCTGGAGAATCTTAACTAATAAGTGGAGTAAAATCATAATTAAAAGTTCGTAGAAAATTATGTATGTCCTTGAATGCCTTCACTTCAGGCAAGACAGACTCTTCTATTTTTATTTTTCTTTTTTTTTTTTTTTGCCGTACGCGGGCCTCTCACTGCTGTGGCCTCTCCCGCTGTGGAGCACAGGCTCCGGACGCGCAGGCTCAGCGGCCATGGCTCAGGGGCCCAGCCGCTCCGCGGCATGCGGGATCCTCCCAGACCGGGGCACGAACCCGCGTCCCCTGCATCGGCAGGCGGACTCTCAACCACTGTGCCACCAGGGAAGCCCAAGCCAGACTCTTATCCTGGATGAATGGGAGAGATTAGTGTCTCCCTCAAAAATGTAAAGGATGCAGGGACACGACTCCATCATATCTCCATTTAATTCACTAATCTGGCCTTTGAAAAAATCATATGGATCATGATGGATGATGGCAGAATACATCACAGCCTTCCCGGAACTATGATAACTCTCCTGATCTCGAGCACAACATAGTTCAAGGGTACCTCAGTCATCTGGACTTTTCTCAGAACTCCACTGTATCTGATAGTAAAATAATTGGAACTGAGGATCAAGAAGTTGTAATACTCTGGATGCCTTTGCAAGGCAAAATGCACACCAGAGGGTTGGAAATAATTCTTTCAAAGATTCAGAGGTCTGCAATGCCAAAAGAGTGTTTTCAGATTCAGTAGTCTGAGATATGCCAGCATATCCCCTTGGAAGTAAAGAATTGCACCTTGCAACTCCTACAACTAAGAAGGCGGCACTTTTGTAAGCCTTTCTGAATTTTGGAGAATACATACCACACGAGAATGTTGCCTCAACCCATTCACTGGGTAACTTGGAAGATCACCAGTTGCAGTTGAGCCAGAACAAAAAAGGTCTCTGCAGCAGTTCCAGTATATGGTACAAGTGACAATGCCTTTTGTAACATAGGTCCCATCTGATCCCATCAAACTAGAGATGTCCGAGGTAGATAGCAATGCTGTGTGGCATCTCGGCAAACCCTGGAGCAGTTCTCCAACAAAAATTAACAGGAAAATGTGCATAAATATCTTAGCTTTCCCCTAAAATAAGTTAATTCTGGTGCTTTTTCACTGGCTCCCTTGAGTTCCCTAATGGGACTACACTCTAGTCATCCATAGTGGTAGCTGGCTTGAAAAACACCATATATTGTCTGCTTCCACTTCTTGCCTATTTATTTCTCCACTTCTACTGCTATTTTTCTTTCCTTCCCAAATAAACTATTGGATTGACCCATAGTTGCCATTTTTGCAGGTCAAAAAATGAATATCACTAGTTTCATACATTTCAATCTAATATTTGAGCTTGAATCCTTGATTTAGGATCTGCTTTTGGGGACACTCATACTAAAAAATTGTTTCACCTATTTTTTGAATTTTGTATAAATGAAACCATACTGTATACACTCTTCTGTAACTTAAGTCTTTTGCTCAACATTATGTTTTTGAAATACATTCATATTGGGGCATGGAAGTTCAATTAATTTTGTTTATGTACAGTATATTTCATTGTTTGAATATCTCACATTTTATACATTTTGTTGTTAATGGAGAGAATCATTATTCTCAGTGTGGTCCAATTATAGACAGTGGAGCTACTAAGAGCCTGGTATATACATTCTGATGTACATGCACAAGTTTCTCTGGGGTATATAACTAGAAGTAGAATTGCTAAACCACAGCATATGTTTGTATTCTACTTGTTCTTTAAAGAATACTCAAAATAAGAAAAAGTAACCTTTACTAGGGTACAATCCAGTGCGTACAGTATCTTCCTAATCCCTGCTTTCTACACAGCATATCTCCGAGTTGAGAATTTTAATTCTATGCAGCCCTGGGTGGGAAAGAAAACAGAGGCTTTTGTTTCCTCTTAAGAGTTATCGCCTTCTATATTTTCTCCTCGAAGAGTGTAATCTCCGTAAGTGTTCTCTTTTCTTACAAATAAATAAACCCAATTCCTTTAGTTATTTCTTCATAGAGACTATGCCTCTAATTATTTCCATTAATCTCTTCTGGAGTGCCCTCAAATTTTTCAAATCTAGGGTAACCGTGAAATGTATTGTCCAAAGCAGGTCAATTTTGAGAATGGAAAGAGGTATTAAAATAATTAACAGTGCTAACAACAGTGTAAACAAGATCCATCTTAGGCAAACCAGAATGTACTTTATGTGTGTGTTCTCGGACCAAATATGGAATGCTTCTGGAGGACTGGCTCATATTAAGTATTAAAGAGAAGGGGTTGGCTACATGACACATTCCCATTTACAATCTCAGTCTCAGAGACATTACTGTGAATTTATTACGCCTAAGTAACAGCACATAATGGTATTCCTAAACAGCAAGGGCAAAACATTGGTCTCTTAGCAGCAACGAAAAAATACTAACTAGGTTTCAACTGTGCCCTTTAGGGAAATTGTGACTGCATATTTGATCTTCCATTTAGTAATAGACACAAATCTCATGGTAATTTAGTATTCAAAGGAGATTTTTCAGAAGTATTAGCTGGTTGCTAAGTAACGGTAAGAAAGAAGGTAAAATGGGGGAAATTTTGCTAACTTCCCTTGTATTCACTGGCTTCAGAAAACAGTTCTCTTATAGATAGGACCCGTTTGACAATTTGTACCTGGGAAATTGAAAGTGTGACACTTTTCTGCAAGAAGAAATGTGCAAAACAAAACTATTTTAGGCAAAAAGAAATTTCACAGTGTTAGTATTTGTTTATATGGAACAGCCTACAATGCATCTCACTGCTTAGATAAGTGAAATATCTGAATAAAAAAGTAAAATATTTGGGGAAAAGTCTAATTGCCTCAGAAACACTTGGATTTTCTCAAATAATTTGGTAATAATAATAGAATTGGCCATTTAATAGGAGCTGCCTTGTGGTGGTCACTAAGCTTCAAACTTCAGTTACATCACCTAATAAAATCTCCTTAATTTTCTTAACTAGAAATTATGATCACATTTTGCTGTTTAAGATACTGAAGCTCAAGTGGTTAAGTAAATTCTAAGTGGCTGAGCCAATATTTGAACCCAAAGCTTTTTGACTCCAAAGGCCTTATGTCTTTTATAAGATATTTGCAAGGCTTTGACTTTATTTGCTACCACATAAAAGATGCTACAGTTCAGGTGACATTAAGTTAATAGAGACAGAAAACATATTACTGAGACTTGAGGATGTTAGTTTACCAAAACAATTCAAAATATTTAAGCAGAGATTTAGGGGCCCACTTTAAAAACCAATCTACACTTTCCTTGAAAGTATATTTCTAAGCTTAAAAAAATTAATACTTAAACATTAAAGAGGTTGATGTAATCTAGGAAATAGAAAAAATTCTATTTTAAAATAAATATTGAATTTCATATTCTTCGGAAGTCAATTTAAACAATGTCAATTTAGGAAAAAATATGTATTAATTAGTAGAATAATGTAGATAATCAAGTAGGAGGAATTTAACGTCCAAATTTACAGAGGTAAGACATGTTTTTTGGTTGCCTCTCAAGTCTATCCAATTTTTGTTATGACAAAATTTCACTTTGGTGGATAAACTTTTAGTTCATCTTGTACTTTTGTATTTTAATTTAGTTTAAAACTAAGATAAATAAAAGAAGGTAGGCCAGAGGATAAGAAGATTAGAGAAAAATGGTGATTAATTTATGGAAATTAGATGGAAAGGATAAAATGAAAGAGAAAAAATTTATTATGCATGATGGGCAATAACATCAAAGTCTCATATTATTCTGAAGCAGAAAACTTGAAATCATTGGAATAATGCCCCTGTATAAACTTTTTCAAGATGAATTGAAGCAGAAACTATTCTTTTTCATTGTTCTTCTGCTCATTGCCCATCATGCATAAGAATTTTTTTCTCTTCCATTTTATTATTTCCATCTAATTTCCACCTAATTTCCATAAATTACTCACCATTTTTCTCTAGTCTTATTACCCTCTGGCTTACCTTTGTTTATTTTATTTATCTTACTTTGTAACTTCTAGAAAATTCTTTTGAAATGCCTGAACCACATTAGCTGTCTTTCTTCATAGTAAAGTGATCCATTATTAAAAACAAAGGTCATACTTTAAAGAACTATATTTATTTTGAACTTTGGCCTTACTGAGGATAAATACAAAATAAATTATTATGGTTTAAGGAAAAAAGTTTTCAGTAGTAAAATTACATATAAGTTCCCAAATGTAATACATGCCACATCTTCAGTGGAAAAATATTAAAAATGTCAAGATAACTTTTCTGCTCACTGTCTAGGTATGATTCTTTTATTGCTATCTAAGCTAAAGATAACACATGAAGGAAACTCTGGACAATATTACGAACTTAGTGTCTCAAAATCAAGAATGATAGATTTCTGAGAAACTCATATGATTTTAAAAGGCAATGTTAGGTAGCATTTTTCTGGATTTCTGAAAATTGTAAAGTAATAAAGTAAATTTAATTGTCTGATTCTGCAAAAGGAATATCATTTCAATCCCTGACCAGTGAAGATTTGATTTTGAATGCCTTAAAGATTTGGTTAAATTATAATATCATACGGTTTGGGATTGGCAAATCCTAAAGAGAATTTGTGAGTCTTTTTCAATAAGATGGCAAAAACACACATCTCTTAGGATAATAACCTTTCAAAGTAGTTTGGCTCTGTGAGGGCGGGGGACGTGTATTTAAGAGCACTAACAGGCCTGGGAATGGGGAAGAGAGATCACTCTCGTTGTGGGAAGAAGCAGACATGAGCAGCTCCAAATCACAAGGACATGGATACGAACAGTGGCTACTAGGAGATCACCTCAGGGGAAAGATGACAGGAGGATATTTAATCTACAAATTGTGAACAAACTGGCTTTTTACTTAAATATATAAGCGGGAAAAACTTTAGGTTTATTAGTATTAAACCAGTGGTTATTTATAATCAGTATCTGAGGCAATTGTAGACAAGCAGATGGGCTGATGACATGTAGCTGAATATGCTTTTAAAAATGAAATTATTTAGTAAATGTCAATTGTCAGGAGCTAGCAATGTGACTGTAACATAAACATTACATTTGTGCTTGATAAGGTCAAACTTTTTGATGCTTAATGGCTATCTGTATCTAGATAAATAGAAAGATATTTTAAAAGATGCTTTTACATTTTATTATATGTGTGGCAAAATGGAATTTTTTCTCTCCTTTCTTCTCAAATTTTTTCACTTAATGATGTACACACACACACACACACACACACACACACACACACACACACACTCTTATCCCACTGATCCCTTCAGGCTCTGGTCCATCCCAAAACAGAATAATCCAAAACGAAATTTTAGGATTTGACAGAGCATAGAAAAGATTCAGAGACCCACATAGGTTATGCTATAAAAAGCAGTCTATTAGTAAGAAAAAGATTTGTCTCATGAATGTTTCTCTTTGAAAACTAAAGGAATCAAAGCACTCTCCACTCAGGAAGAAACTAAATGGGAAAAGAGGTAATCTGGTCACAGCGTCTATGCTGCTAACAACCAATCGATATTCATATAGATATAAAGAAGTTATTTTGAAAGGAAAGATGAGGAAAGCTTCATCCATGTTGAATTGTGGTACTTGCAGGCCATCCAGGAGATGTGAACTGAAAGACAATTAGGTCAATCACTATAGGGTTTAAAGGAGGTTTAGATTTGAAAGTCACCAAATCCAGAGTGCCTGAAGGTGAAAAGTGAATGTAATTATCCAGTTAAATGGTTAGAATGAGTGGAGAAAGGGCCAGCTTCAAGGATGAAGCTCTGGGGTGCCCTGGTATTAGAGAAGAGCCCTGACACTGGGAAAGACCATTTATTCATTCATTTGACAAATATTTGTGTGTCTGCTCTATGTGATGCAGGAGCTCGGTAGTGGGAAGACAAAGAAGATATAGTCTATGCCCTTGAGAAGTCCAGTTAAGAGCAGCCACAATAAATTAAAGGAAAAGTATGAGGAAGTAGTTAAGGAAGATATGGGAAACAAGAGTTTCAAATGTCACAGAGTTCAAGTAAGATAGGGACAGAAAAATACACTAGTGGAATTGGCAATTAAAAAGTCTTTGCTGATGAGACGTCCCTGGTGGTCCAGTGGTAAAGAATCAGCCTTCCAGTGCAGGGGCAGTGGGTTTGGTCCCTGGTTGAGGAACTAAGATCCCACAGGCCACAGGGCAATTAAGCCCATGTGTGACACAACTACTGAGCTTGTGTGCCTCAATGAGAGAGCCCGTGTGCCGCAACTACAGAGCCCACGCACCACAACTGCAAAGCCCACACACCTTGGAGCCTGCGCACCACAACAAAGAGCCTGCATAGCAACGAAAGATCCCGCATGACCCAATGAAGATCCCGAGTGCCACAACTAAGACATGACGCAGCCAAAAAAATTTAATTAATTAATTTTTTTAAAAAGTCTTTGCTGAGAATGGTTTCTTTGCCATTGTTGTAAGGAAAAGTAAATTGCTCAGGATGGCTAGTGAATGAGACATGAAGTAATTAATACAAAGTGAGGGTAAACTATTCTTTCAAGAGGCTTGCCATGAAGAGATATGATGAGATAGAGAGAAGAAAGGAGGGCAGTGAAGCACATATGGAAGCTTCTGTTTATTTTAAGATGAAGAACACATCATATTTACAAGCTGAGAGAATGTTTAGTATGGAGATGGAATTTGAATGTACAGGGCAACAAATGCTGACTGATGAAGCATATTTCCCCTAAGGGGTAGGAGAGGAAGATGGGAGCCAGAGCACTGATATAAGAGATTAACTTTGTAACCAATTAGGAATAGTATTTTAAGAAAAAACAAGGGGGAAGAGAAATAAAGATAAGTACACATGCAGAAAAAGTTAGAATAAATATGGGAAGGAAAATACTGGGTCATCTTACTGAGTCTTCAGTTTCCTGTGATGTTACAAGCAAGTCTCCTGACTGAGAGGGAAGGAATGGAGATGCTCTAGACAGGGAATGCAGAGTGGCTGAGTAGCTCTGCCTGCCCTTTGGTGTTTTGTTTAGAAAATACTTTCTTGACATTGACCCTCAATGAGAGCAGTGAGCTAAAAGTTTCCATGCACCCTTTGATACCAGGACTTTCTAGGGTTCACAGTATACCTCCTTAAGAAAGCATTGATTAAAGTTGAAAGAAGAGCTGAATGATGGTAGAGAGCAGTAATGCCAATGCCACAATACAATAAAGAGTTACTATTTTTAGGAAATTATTTTAAGAGGTAAATGTTTCAGTAACCCAAGGTTTGCGCTGTCCTCAAATTCTCAACTCCAGTGTCTCTTATACTGCTAATTTTGCTATGGTATCAAAGATCCAAAGTTTGACAATAATGCACTGTTTAAAGTTCATCACTATGTAAGCATCATTTCCACTCACTGGCTTTCCAGAAAAGTTTGGTTGAGTAGGAAAAAAGGAGAGGACATTGCGGTCAACATGAAGAGGATGGTAAATAACCTAAGTCTATTTCTGTGCCGCACTCATTAACGGATAACTCTCACTGCTGAACCATTTACTGTTGCAGGATTATCAATTATTAAGTGCTTATGAGTTGTGATGCTGTAATCAGTTTAAAAAAAATTTACCCATGGATAAATTTTTTTTTTTTTTTTTTTTTTTGGCGGTACGCGGGCCTCTCACTGCTGTGGCCTCTCCCGTTGCGGAGCACAGGCTCTGGACGCTCAGGCTCAGCGGCCATGTCTCACCGGCCTAGCTGCTTCGTGGCATGTGGGATCTTCCCGGACCGGGGCACGAACCCGTGTCCCCTGCATCGGCAGGTGGACTCTCAACCACTGCGCCACCAGGCAAGCCCCCCATGGATAAATTTTTAATGCAGAAGGAAGCAAAGATAAATGAAGAAATTATGAGTGTTACATCTACTCTGCAGCATGTAAATGAGATTAATGTTCTGAACATTTCTGTTTGTAACAACATACAATTTTGATGATCAAATTAAGAGCAGACAGAACAAAGCACACGTCAAAATTTCAAAACCCTATGTAGGTTAATGGTAATAAACTCTGTGAGTGGATATTTTAAATTGAGATAGGGCTTATGCCACAAAATTACCCTTTTTAAGTGTAAAATTCCATGCTCTTTAGTATATTTACAAAATATTTCCACCACCCCAAAAAGAAACCCCATACTCATAAATAGTAACTCCCCACACTCCTTTTATCTCAGCCCTGGGAAACCACTAATCAACTTCCCTTCTTTATGAGTTGGCCTATTCTGGATATTTCATATAAATGGAATAATGCAATATGTGACCTTTTGTGTCTGGCTTCTTTCACATAGCACAACGTTTCAAGGTTCAACCAAGTCATAAAATGTACCAGTACTTCATTTCTTTTCACTGCCAAATAATATTTCATTGTATGGATATACCACATTTTTAAATCCATTTATCATTGACAGACATTTGTGTTGTTTCCACCTTTTGACAAATAATTATAAAGTTCCTGTGAACATTTCTGTACAAGTTTGTATGTGACCATATGTTTGCAATTCTCAGATATATGCTTCAGAGTGGAATTGCTGGGTCATACAGTAACTCTATTTTTAACTTTTTAAAATTAAGAACTTTTAAACATTAAAATTAAAACAAAGGATAGTCTCTTCAATAAATGGTGCTGGGAAAACTGGACAGCCACATGCAAAACAATGAAACTACACCACTGTCTCACACCATACACAAAAATTAATTCAAAATGGATTAAAGACTTGAATGTAAGACCAGATACCATAAAACTCCTAGAAGAAAACATAGGCAGTGCACTCTTTGACATCAGTCTTAGTGATATCTTTCTAGATATGTCTCCCCAGGCAAGAGAAACAAAAGCAAAAATAGACAAATGGAATGACATCAAACTAAAAGACTTCTGCATAACAAAGGAAACAATCAATAAAACAAAAATACAACTTACCAAATGGGAGAAGATATTGGCAAATAATAATTCGATAAGGGGTTAATATCCAAAATATATAAAGAACACATACAACTCAACAACTAAAAAACCCAACAACCCAATTAAAAATGGGCAGAGGAGCTGAATAGACATTTTTGCAAAGAAGATATAACAGATGGCCAACAGGCACATGAAAAGATGTTCAACATCACTAGTTATTAGGGAAATGCAAATAAAAACTGAAATGAAATATCACCTCACACCTGTCAGGATGGCTATTATAAAAAAAAAAAAAAAACAAGAAATAAGTATTTATTGGTGAGGATGTGGAGGAAAGGGAACCCTCATACACTGCTGGTGAGAATGTAAATTGGTACAGCCACTATGGAAGAGGTATGGATATTCCTCAAAAAATTAAGAATAGAACTACCATATGACCCAGCTATCCCACTTCTGGGTATTTATCCAAAGAATATGAAAACACTAATCTGAAAAGATTTATGCACTTCTATGTTCATCGTGGCATTATTTGCAATAACCAAGATATGGAAACAACCTAAGTGTCCATCAAAGTATTAACAAGATGTGGTATATATACACAATGGACTACTACACAGTCATAAAAGAAGATGAAATCTTGCCATTTGCAACAACATGGACGGACCTTGAGGGTTTCAGGCTAGGTGAAATAATTCAGATGGAGAAAGACCAACATTGTATGATTTCACTCACATGTGGAATATAAAAACTGATAAACAAATGAACAGAAAAACAAACCAAAAAACTGAAATAGATGAACAAACCAAACCAAACAAAAACAAACATGTACATATAGAGAACGTAGTAGTGGTTATCAGAGGGGAAGGGGGGGAGGGTGAAATGGGTAAAGGGGATCAACTGTATGGTGATAGATCAATGGAACTAAATTTTTGGTGTTGCGCACGCTGTAGGGTACACAGAAGTGGAAATATAATGTTATACACATGAAACTTATATAATGTTACAAATCAATGTTACTTCAATAAAAATTTTTTTAATTTTCAAAAATACAAAAACTTGGGCTTCCCTGGTGGCGCAGTGGTTGAGAGTCCACCTGCCAATGCAGGGGACACGGGTTTGTGCCCTGGTCCAGGAAGATCCCACATGCCGTGGAGCAGCTGGGCCCGTGTGCCATGGCCGCTGAGCCTGTGCATCCGGAGCCTGTGCTCCGCAATGGGAGAGGCCACAACAGTGAGAGGCCTGCGTACCGCCAATAAATAAATAAATAAATAAATAAAAATAAAATAAAGCTAAAAACAAAATTTCCATACTTTTTCCAAAATGGCTACAGCATTTTACATTCTCATCAGCAATGTATGAGGGTTCCAATTTTTCCACATTCTTGCCAATGCTTGTTTTTTCCCCTACTTTTTATGTACAGTTTTTTTGTTATAAACTTATTTATTTTTATTTTATTTTTGGCTGCATTGGGTCTTTGTTGCTGCATGCGGGCTTTCACTAGTTGCGGCGAGCAGGGGCTACTCTCTGTTGCAGTGTGTGGGCTTCTCATTGTGGTGTCTACTCTTGTTGCAGGGCATGGACTCTAGGCTGCGTAGGCTTCAGTAATTGCAGCACGTGAGCTCAGCGGTTGTGGCTCACAGGATCCAGAGCTCAGGCTCAGTAGTTGTGGTGCATGGGCTTAGTTGCTCCACAGCAAGTAGTATCTTCCCAGACCAGGGCTCAAACCTGTGTCCCCTGTATTGGCAGGCAGATTCTTAACCACTGTGTCACTGCGCCACCAGGGAAGTCTTTCCCTACTTTTTAATTATAGCAGTCCTAATGGGTGTGAAGTGCTCTCATTGTGGTTTCAATTTGCATTTCTCTAATGACTAATGATGTTGAGCATCTTTTCATGTGCTAGTTTTCCATTTGCATATCACCTATGGAGAACTGCCTATTCAAATGCTTCATCCATTTTTTATTTAGGTTATTTATCTTTTTGTTTTGCATTCTTTACATATTCTTTATACTGCATGTATCAGATATACGACTTGCAAATATTTTCTCCTATTCTGTAGATCATCTTTTCCTTCTCTTGATAGTGTACTTTGACACAAAAAGTTTTTAATTTTGATGAAGTCCAGTTTATCTGTTTTTAATTTTATTTTTGTGCTTTTGGTGTCATATACAAGAAAACATCACTTAACCCAAGATTGCAAATATTTATGCCTATGTTATTTTTTCTTCTAAAAGTTTTATAGTTTAGCTCTTAAATTTAGATTGCTGGTCCATTTTGAGTGAATTCTTGTGTATGTTGTGAGGAAAGGGTCTAACTTCCTTCTTTACTGTGTGGATATTAATTGCCCCAAGACTATTTGTTGAAAGTCTTACCCTCATTGAATTATCTTGGCTCCCATGTTGAAAATCCTTAAATGTAAAAGTTGATTTCTGAACTCACAACTTTATTCTACTGGTCTATATTCCTATCCTTATACCAGGACCATACTGTATTGATTACTGTAGCTTTGAACTAAGTTTCAGAATTGGAAAGGGTAAGTCCTCCAGCTTTGTTCTTTTTCAAGATTGTTTTGGCTACTCTGGGCCCCTTGTATTTCCATATGAATTTTAGGATTAGCTTGTCCATTTCTGGAAAAAACAAAAAGGCATTTTGGAGATTTGTTAGGGATTATATTTAATCTGTAGATCAGTTTGGGGAGTACTGCTATCTTAATATTGTGTCCTCACAGGACGTTTTTCTATTTGTTTAGATCTTCTTCAATCTTTTAAACAATATTTTGTAGCATTTTAACATATGTTTTGAACTTCTTCAGTTAAATTTATTCCTAAGTATTATTTTAATGTTACTGTAAATGAAATTGATTTCTTAATTTCAAATTCACATTGTTCATTGCTACTGTATATAGAAATGCCGTTGATTAAAAAAAATTTTTTATTCAACTTATTTAAACTTGATCTTGTACCCTGCAAACTTGGTGAACCCATTCATTAGTTCTAATAGTTCTACGGGAAGTTTTTAAATGAGTTTACTTGTTACAGGTCTACTCAGATATACTATTTCTTCTTGAGTCGGTTTTGTTAACTTGTGTCTTTCTAAGAATTTATCCATTTCATTTAGGTTATCTAATTTGTTGATATAAAATTGTTCAGAGTGTTCCCAATTTTTTTTTTTTTTTTCTGTAAAAGACACATTAATGTTCTCTCATTCATTCTTTGTTCTCGTAATTTGAGTCCTCTTTGTTTTTGCTTGGTCAGTCTAGCTAAATATTTGTCCATTTTGTTGATCTTTCCAAAAAACTAACTTACGGTGTCATTGATATTTTCTATTCTCTATTTCATTTATTTCTCCTATAGAGTTTATTATTTCCTCTTTCTATTTGCTTTGAGTTTAGTTTGTTCTTTTTTTTTCCCCTGAGGTTCTTAATGTAGAAGATTAGGTTATTGATTAGACATATTTCTTCTTTTTTGATGTAGGCATTTATAGTTATAAATTTCTTTGTAACACTGCTTTAGCTGAGTCCCATTTGTTTTAGTATTTTGTGTTTTTATTTTCATCCATCTCAAATAACTTTCTAATTTCCCTTGTGATTTCTTATTTGATCCATTGGTTATTTAGGAGTGTGATGCTTAGTTTCCACATATTTGTGAATTTCCCAAATTTCCTTCTATTATTGTTATCTAATTTCATTCCATTGTGATCAGAGAATGTATTATGTGTGGTTTTAATCCTTTTAAATATATTGCTTTATGTGTAAATTATGATCTGTGTTGGATTATGCTCCATGTGCACTTGAGAAGAATAGGTATTCTGCCATTGTTAGATGGAATATTTCATAGGTGTCCGTTAGGTCTAATTGATTAATAGTGTTTAATCAGGTTTTCTATATCCTTGATGATTTTCTGGGATACTCATTCTATCCATTATTGAACATAAATTATTGAAGTTTTAACTATTATTGTTCAATTGTCTATTTTTCCTTTTAATTTTGACATGTTTTGCTTCATGTATTTTGTGTTTCCCTTATTAGATGCGTGTGTGTTTATAGTTGATATATCTTCTTGATGGATTGCTCATTTTATCGTTATAAAATATCTTTCTTTGCATCTAGTAACACATTTTTATTAAAGTCTATTTTGTATGGTAATATAGCCACTCAACTCTCTCTTGGTTACTGTTTGCAGGATGTATCTTTTTGCATTATTTTATTTTTTAAATTTTATTTATTTATTCAAAATTTTATTAGGGTGGGCTTCCCTGGTGGCGCAGTGGTTGAGAGTCTGCCTGCCGATGCAGAGGACACGGGCTCGTGCCCTGGTCCGGGAAGATCCCATATGCTGCGGAGCGGCTGGGCCCATGAGCCATGGCTGCTGAGCCTGCGCGTCCGGAGCCTGTGCTCCGAAACGGCAGAGGCCACAACAGTAAGAGGCCCGCGTACCGCAAAAAAAAAAATTTTTATTAGGGTATAGTTGATTTACAATGTGTTGTGTTAGTTTCAGGTGTACAGCAAAGTGAATCAGTTAGAAATATACATATATCCACTCTTCTTTTATATTCTTTTCCCATATAGTCCATTATAGAGTATTAAGTAGAGTTCCCTGTGCTATACAGTAGTTCCTTATTAGTTATCTATTTTATATATAGTAGTGTGTATATGTCAATTCCAATCTCCCAGTTTAACCCTCCTCCGTTTTACCCGTGGTAACCATAAGTTTGTTTTCTACATCTGTGACTCTACTTCTGTTTTGTAAATAAGTTCATTTGTGCCCTTTTTTTAGATTCCACATATAAGTGATATCATATGATATTTGTCTTTCTCTGACTTACTTTACTCAGTATGACAATCTCTAGGTCTATCCATGTTGCTGCAAATGGCATTATTTCATTCTTTTTTTATGGCTGAGTAATATTCCATTGTATGTACCACATCTTCTTTATCCATTCCTCTGTTGAGAGACATTTAAATTGCTTCCATGTCCTGGCTATTGTAAACAGTGCTGCAATGAACATTGGGGTGCGTGTATCTTTTCAAATTATGGTTCTCTCCGGGTATATGCCAAGGAGTGGGATTGCTGGGTCATATAGATCAATGGAACAGGATAGAAAGTCCATTGATAAACCCACGTGCCTATTGTCACCTAATATATGACAAAGGAGGCAAGAATATACAATGGAGAAAAGACAGTCTCTTCAATAAGTGGCGCTGGGAAAATTGGACAGCTACATGTAAAAGAATGAAATTAGAACACTCCCTAACACCATACACACAAATAAACTCCAAATGGATTAGAGACCTAAATGTAAGGCCAGACACTATAAAACTCTTAGAGGAAAACAGAACACTCTATGACATAAATCGCAGCAAGATCTTTTTTGATCTACCTCCTAGAGTAATGAAAATAAAAACAAAAATAAAAAATGGGATCTAATTAAACTTAAAAGCTTTTGCACAGCAAAGGAAACTATAAAGAAAACAAAAAGACAACCCTCAGAATCAGAGAAAATATTTGCAAACAAAGCAACCGACAAGGGATTAATCTCCAAAATATACAAAGAGCTCATGTAGCTCAGTATCAAAAAAACAACCCAATCAAAAAATGGGCAGAAGATCTAAATGGACATTTCTCCAAAGAAGATGTACAAATTGCCAAAAGCACATGAAAAGATGCTCAACATCACTAATCATTATAGAAATGCAAATCAAAACTGCAATGAGGTATCACCTCACAGCAATCAGAATGGCCATCATCAAAAAAATCTACAAACAGTAAATGCTGGAAAGGGTGTGGAGAAAAGGGAAGTCTCCTACACTGTTGGTGGGAATGTAAATTAGTACAGCCACTATGGAGAACGGTACAGAGGTTCCTTAAAAAACTAAAAGTAGAACTACCATATGACCCTGCATTATTTTATTTTTAACCTATGCATGTCTTTGAATCTAAAAGTGTCTCGTGTATCATTGGATTGCATTGCTTTTTACAATTTCTTCCTTCTGATTGAAGTGTTTAGACTGTCTACATTTTACTATTTGTTTTCTAAACATCTTTTTATGCTCCTCTATTCCTCCATTGCTGCCTTCGTTTATGTTAAATATTTTCCAGTGTACCACTTTTTCCCATTTTTGTCTCTTTTACTGTAGTTTTAGTTATTTCTTTAACTAAAAGATTACCCTGGGGATTACAATTAACATTGGGTTGAATGTCTACCCAGACATTTATGTCTAATAAGAACCTCAGAATGTGACTAAATTTGGAAATAAAGTCTTTGAGATGTAATTAGTTAAGATAATGTCAGACTGGATTAGGATGGGTCCTAAATTCGATGACTGGTGTCACTGAAAGGACCCACAGAGATAGACACAAGGAAGAAGACCATGTGATTGCAGAGGCAGAGGTTGAAGTGATGCAGCTACAAGCCAAGGAATTCCAAGGATTGTCAGAAGGCACCAAAAGCTATGAAGAAGCAAGGAAGCCTTCTTCCCCAGAGTCTTCAGAGGGAGCGTGACCTTCCTGACACCTTGATTTCAAACTTCCAGACTGCAGGACTGTGAGAGAATACATTCTTATTGTTTTAAGCCCATCCGCTATGGTAATTTGATATGAAAGCCCTAGGAAACTAATACAACATCTTAATTTATAACAATCTAGTTCAGAGTAATATCAACTTAATATCAAGCGTATACAAAAACTGTGTTCCTATATATCTCCTTTCCTTCCCCTTCCATTGTGCTGTTATTATATAAATTACATCTTTATACATTGTATGCCTTTGAACACAGATTTATAATTATTGCTTGATAGTTGTCTTTTAAGAGGAAAAAACTTTACAAGCAAGAGTTATCTTTTTAATGTTTCCTACTTGTAAATGGGAATAACAGTTCTACTTCCTCAGCACAAAGGACTTGAAGTCATCCCTGATCCCTCTTTTTCTCATATACTTCACTGTTTCCACTGCTAACACCCTGGCCCACAACATCCTGTTCTTTTTCCTGGATGACAGCAATAGGTTGCAAACAGGTTTCCTTGCTTTTAGCCCTCATTTCACTACAACCTACTCTCAGATCAGTAGCCAGACAATCCCTTTAACATGAAAGAACATGGAGTAAGCCATACTTAAAGGCTTGTCACGGCTCCCATTTCACTAAAAGTCAGAAGTCTCACAAAACCCCCCAGGCTCTACATGATCTGGTCTCCCATTACCTCTCTCATTGACTCTCCTACTATTTTCCGCATCACTCACTCCCCTCCAGTCTCTCTGGCTTTCTTGTTACTCCTTGAAAATACTTGGACACTGGTTTCAGGCACTTATACTTGCTGCTATCCCTTGCCCGAAGCACTCTTCCCCTAGATAGCCATATTGCTAATGTTTTCAAGATAAAAGCTCCATTTGTCAAGAAGACACAATAATACTTCTACATAAACAAAGAATGAATCACAGGAGAAATCAGAAGATATTTTGAATTATATGATAATGAAATACAACATGTCAACATTGTGGGATGCAACTGAAGCAGTGATTAAGAGGGAAATTAGTATCTGTACAAGCCTATATTATAGAAGAAAAAAGGTTTAAAATCAATGATCTAAGTTTCCACAATAAGAAGGTGGTAAACAAAGAGCAAATTAAACACAAGGTAGAAACAAAGGAAATAATAAAGAAAAGAGGCAAAAATAAATGATAGTAACAGACAAACAGGGAGAAACTTAAGAAAGCCAAAGTTGGCTCTTTGAAAAAATTAATAAACTCATAAACCCCTACCAAAAGTAGTAAAAAAAAAAAAAAAAAGAACTTACAAGTTACTAATATTAGCAATGAAAGGTGGTGGTGACTACAGATGCTGTAAACATTAAAAGTTTAAGAAGTCACTTTTCTACCACAATGCTCCCCGCCTGCTGCTGTTCTCTGTCCTGTGCAGCTCCTCCCTGCTGTCCCTACAAAACTTGATGCCCTCCTCCATTTTTGAATTGGTTCTTCATTTTTGAATAGTTTTTTAACATTTAGGGGATTTTGCTAGAAAACTCTAAAGAGGAAAGGTGGGACTATCAAATTAGAAATGTCCTGGGCATTTATGGTAAATTTAAATGGACAGATTCTCCCCATTCCTATATACACACTCATTTGCAACATGATTTTACTGCTTCTCCCACAGAGAGGTAGAGTCTATTTCTCCATCCCTTGCATCTGGGCTTAGCCGTGTACCTGCTTTGGGAAATGGGACATTCACAAATGTGACAAGCAGTGGTTTGCACATTGGGGCTTACTCTCTTGCTGTTCTTGCTACTGCCACGTAAGTAAGCCTGGGCTAGCCTAATGGATGATGAGAGACATGTGGCCTAATCATCCCCATCACCCCAGCCAACAGCCTGCCAACTGCCAGACATGTCCGTAAAGCTGTCTTATATCACCTAACTTCCAGCTGACCCATCAGCTGACCATGGATGCATGAGCCAACCAGACAGAAATCAGCCAAGTCAGACCAGACCAAACTACCCTAGCCAACTAATCAGGAGCTAATTAAACTTGTTTCAAGCCATGAAGTTTTGGGGTGGCATGCTATGCAGCAAAAGCTAACTGAAACAGCATTTTAAAATATTCAGTCATTTTTCATGATTAGTCCAACAGACATCTACTGAAGGCCTTCTATGTGTAAGGCCTTTTGCTAGGCACAGAGATCCAAAGCCAAGTGAGACACGGTTTCTGCCTAAAGGGGTCCACAATATACAGCAGTGTACAGATATCAGCAGATAGATAATGGTAGTGCAGTGTGTTGAATACTGAAAAAAGGTACGATTTTTTAAAAAGGGGTGGGGACATAGATGAGGGCGACTCATTGGCTTGGGAAGGTCTAGGAAAAAAACAGGTGACATCAGAAGTGGATCCTCACCAAGTATCTGAAGTTTACCAAAGAATTTGGGGGAGGCCATTCTAGGCCAAATAAAAAGCATATGTAAAGGCTCAGAGACACGAAAGGATATAAAGTGTCTGGGAAATAGTGCAGAAATGTAGCCTGCAAGAGGACAGAATAAGAGGTGATGACTAAGGAAATCTGGGTCAAATAACCTATTTGATAAAAGTCCTAAGTCTTGTAGAAATATCACAAAATTGCTGAGAAATCACTGAAGTAAAAAATCACAACAAATTGAGAGTAGGATTATCAGTTATTTCCCTTCCTCCCACCCTTTGACCTTGGGCCTTGTTGCAGTGTCTGAGTAGACCTGTTGTGGTGTAAGTCTCCTCTTGTCTACTCTGGTTATCCTGATAGTTTAGCTCATACTATCAGCCTCAGTCTGTTCAGCTCATTTAATTATACTTATTGTTGTTCAAGGTGGAGCACACACACACCTTAGTTGGCACATACACCCCAATCATAGGAGAGGCAAAGTTATTTGCAAAGCAACTTTTTTTTTTTTTTTTTGCGTTACGCAAGCCTCTCACTGTTGTGGCCTCTCCTGTTACGGAGCACAGGCTCCGGACGCGCAGGCTCAGCGGCCATGGCTCATGGGCCCAGCCGCTCCGCGGCACGTGGGGATCTTCCCTGACCGGGGCACGAACCCGCGTCCCCTGCATCGGCAGGCGGACTCTCAACCACTGCGCCACCAGGGAAGCCCCAATTTAACTTTTTAAATATTGATTTTAACCAACAATTTTCTAGTCAGCTACTATAGAACACAGTGGAAATTGGCTTAATGTAATCTAAAAACACCTCCTTCCTAAAGTCATGAAAGCAAACTTGTTAATAAATGCATTCCTCAAGTAATAGACTATTTATAATCATGTGTATTTTACTGTACTAAAGAATATGTCTTTAGTGTTTGAGGAAGATACATATGAAGAACCATTTAAAGGGCCTAAACGCCTCTCCTTCTTTGGAACTTGTCCATTTGTCCACGTTACCAGATACACAGTAGTCATAGGAGGAGGGGGAAGTAGCAGTAATTCATGAGGCATATCACAACCCTCCAGAATCAAGCCTACACAGTGCCTGGCATCAGTGCTCAAGAAATTCTTGTTGAATGAACGAACACTGACAAACTCAGCTTTGATTTCTCCAAATATAAAATGAGAAACTAAATGATCATTAAAGTACCTACCAATGCCAAGATTCAAGTATCTTCCCACAAGACAATTCAAAAGAATACAAAATGTATACATCAGTTCAATTTATTTAGTCTTATCTAATACATCAGTGTATTTGCTCTTTAAAAGGAACATGAAGTATAAAACCATAAAAAATGATCATGAAAACTATACAAATGTTTTTTCAAAGCATGATTTTAAATACGGATCTTTAAAAAATGTGATTGAGATGTGCCGCAAGGAATCATAAGAAAATGTAAAAAGTGAACATTAACATGGAAGCCAATTACTCACTGTCACAGTTGTATTAAATATAAGAAAATTGTGATGAATTACAACTTTATTTCCACTGCTGTCAGCAGTACTTCCGTGATGGAATTCATGAATTTCATTAGGACTTTGAATAAATGTGTTACATCACTAATGCTGTAATTTAATTCTAAACCATAGCTTAAGCATTTCACACTTGAGAACACTGTACTTTTTACCTTGAGTAATGACTGCAAATACTCCCTTTTTAAAAAAATTGTGGTAAAATACACATAACATAAAATTTACCATTTTAACCATTTTAAAGTGAACAATTCAGTGGCATTTAGTACATTCACAATGTTGTGCAATCAACACTATTTTTGTCCTAGAATATTTTCACCACCAAGAGGAAACCAGTATCCATCAGGCAGTCACCTCCTACTATTCCCTCCCCACAACCCTTAATCTGATTTCTCTCAATAGATTTGCCTATTCTGGATTATTTCATATAAATGGAATCCTACAGTATGGGGCCTTCTGTGTCTAGCTTCTTTCACTTTGCATATTTTTCAATAAATACCATATCCTTTTGCAATTAAGATAAAAAATGACTTTATGTTAATCATGAGAAAAAGAAGATACTTTGGAAACTAAATGACATCTGAGGTAAGTTAATGAGTCAGTGCAATTACCTCTCAGAATCCAATTCAAGTTTTCAGGACTGATTGGTGCTTAAACACTGATCAAATGAACAATACAGCTTTAACATTTTAAATGCAGCATAAAAATCTTTAGAATTCATATCCACCGAATTATTAACCATTTAAAGCAATTTATTTCATATGTCAGTTTTTAATCATAAAACTACTGGAATGTTGTAGGGAATCAATACTAGTCTCTATTTTTATTTCAGATCTCTAATACAGGAAACAATTTTAATTAATTTTTACTGGAGTACAGTTGCTTTACAATGTTGTACAGCAAAGTGAATCAGCTGTATGTATACATATATTTATTAGGAATCAAATATTCTAGACAACAATGTATTCCAAAATAATTTCCCTTCTCTTTCTGCATTTGTAAAGAAAAGTCAGAACACACTGCTCTCAAATACTACAATACACTCATCAATACCTAAACTTTGAGTTATCTATGTATAAAATAGGTAACTAATGAGAACCTACTATATAGGTCAGGGAACTCTACTCAATGCTCTGTGGTGACCTAAATGGGAAGGTAATACAGGTAACAATTTTTTAAAGTTATCAGTTGATAAAAAGGACATCCAGCTGACATAATTAAATATTCACTGGGTAATTTTACACTTGAACAGATGTAGTACCCTATTGCTTCTATTTCTATAGCTTGATTTCTTTTAATCAAATAACGTGATTAAACCTGAATGCTGATATTTCAATTTTTCAACACTACAAACTTATTTGTGAGCTGAGACTTTAAAAGAAACTAAGTTACTTAATCAAATCTAAACTTTATTGATCAAAACTACTAAACATAGGTTGATCAGCAAAACAAGTTTTTAAAAACTCTGTGTACTTAATCTAGGTTTTTTGATCACCTGATCAGAAAATTGAAGTCACAGGACAAACAAGCAATAATGACAATTAATGTGGAAAGGAGGACTTCAATGAAGAAAAAATTCTAGGACAGTCGAAGGCAGGATCTCCTTTTTTCAACTTCAACCTTTTGAGCAATCACAAATTATTGCTACTGTTCTTGTATCATTAGACCACTGAATAATAATCTAACAATGTTACTCTCTGACTGGAAGGGGTTTAGAAAGCCATCTAACTCTAGTCAGTTCCTCTGCCCAAGGATGAACCAACACATATATCAACCTGTTTACCTGTTTGAAGATCTTGTCTGAGAAAAAAATTCTAACAATTTGTATTAGAAAAAGGTTAAACCTGAGGAATTTGCTTTTACTGGGAAAGGACAATTTGACCTGATTACTTGGTCAGTCTTAAGAGTTCAACACAAATGCAGTTATATTACTTTCAAACACACACACTATTACCACCACTAGAGCTACCCATGTAGTTCCTTTCCTATCATATTTGCATGCAAATCGGTTAATAATATGATCTGGGGGATGCTTACAATTTTACTGGTGTTAGTGAAAAGGAAACAGATTTCCCTTGTTTCTGTTGTCAGTTTGCTTCAGAAATGCTCTTCATAGTAAGTAATAGATGCTTCAGTACAGTACATCAAAGATAAAAAATTATAAAATAGGAGATTCGTATCAATGAGTTTTTACTGTATTTCTATAGTTTATGAATCATCCTTGTAACTCATTTCTTTGTAGTTTATTAATGAAAAGTTACTCCCCACATAATACATTGGAATGTCAAACATTCTGAATACAAGATGTCAGTTTTGAAATGTTCTAAGGTAAAACAGCACTTCGAGATGTATCTCCATTAGTATATCTCAAGATGTATTAAAATCTACTTGGCCGATTCATGGAGATAACACATGCAATACATTTATAGATTTTACCAATCACAGATGCAATAAAATACTTGTAAAACTTCAGCAAAAGTTCCTATTTTTACAAAGGATTTTCAGAACAGCATACGGTACTTAATTTCTACTTTGTTTCCTTTTGGTATTACCCAATAACTCTTTCCAAAACACTTATTAGTAATCAAATATTCTAGGCAACAATATTTTCCAAAATAATTTCCCTACATCTAAACTTCCCTTCTCTTTCTGCATTTGTAAAGAAAAGTGAACTGTGTCCAAAACACTCATCGGTACTTAAAACTTTGAGTACCTAGGTTTTTTCATCCATACAATGGAAACTTAAAACTTACTTTGATCTTTTAAATCAAGGAAATTTGTGAAAAAGTTGACTTTAAAAGAAACCATTCTTCCTCTCCCCTTATTTTATTTAAAACGGAGTTTACAAGCGTTAGCCTTTACTTGTACATCTTGAACTTTTTTGTTTGGAAATCAGATTTAGATCAAATCCTAAAAAAACCCATCACTGAATTACTTTAAACACAGTGGATGAGTCACTGATTTTCTTTAAAGGTTATCACTAATACACTCTTGCTTTCTAGGCCTCACAAGCATGTTAAGACTACTAAGAGCTATATTTAGATAACCAGCCAAACACACATCAGAGAAATTATTTCCATCAGAAGGCTTTATCCAGCCTTTTGAGAGAACGAAGGCCAATCGCTTTCTTTCTACTGTAATTCTAAACACCCACCTCTGCAGGTGTCAATTTTATCACTTTCCAATGTCATGCATGAAACAAACATATTTTTTAATGTTTGTATAACTATTCCTTAGAAAATTTTTAAAATAAATAAGCTCCATGTCTTTTTAGGTTGGGATGCAAAACATGAAATCTGTTTTGCTTCTGAACACCAAAACCTACCTTCAAATTGCCAGAGATTAAAAACCTGCTATTCATATGGCAGTATAAACTACCATATCTTCAAGGATTCCAATGTTAAGGGATAGTTAATAATAGCAACAACATTGTTGGGACATGTAGCACAGGGTCAAAGACCAAAAAAGATTCTATACTACTGATAAACCAGAAACCCAATCTTTAATACCTCTTATTGAGAGTGTTGAAAGAATTCCTACAGAATTCTTGTAGAACTTAATCCAGTATCGTTTTACCTCGACTCTATCCTAGAAATCTAGTATGTTCACATGATTGCAACCACTCAACAAGAGAATGAATGATGACTAGGCTAAATGTTAGTGCTAATGAACAATCTGCAATCAACCTTGACCAGAAGAAACACTAGTGAAATACTAAATTTACTAGTAAATACTAGCTTTTTAAAAGAATGTCCAACAACCATGGTACCTAATGTATTTTGTCATATGGCTGTAACATTGAGACAACATATATCATTAAATTTGATCATTTAGGTAATACTAATAAATTACTATTACTCTTAATTTTGGATCATAAATGTAGCTACATGCACACATATATCTATCCCAGTAACACATCATTCAGAAGAGCTGGCAATAGTCCCAGGCTTTCCTCTAAATTCTCATACTTTACCATGCATCAGAATCACTTGGGGAGGCGTTTGTTAACAGACTGCTTGTTCCCACCCCATAGTTTCTGATTCTCTAAGTCTGTGAAGGGTCACAAGAATTTGCATTTCTAACAAATTCCCAGATGACGCTGACGGTCCGGGGACCACACTTTGGGAACCACTACTCTAAGTGAACTGTGATTCTCAGAAGCTACAGAAAGAGAGGAGAGAGGAGAGAGGAGAGAGAGAGGGAGGGAGGGAGGGAGGGAGGGAGGGAGGGAGAGAGAGAGAGAGAGACAGAGACAGAGACAGAGACAGAGACAGAGACAGATAGGGTGGTGGGGGCGGGGGGGGGGGCGCGGTGGGCACTGAGATTAAGCTAATAGGCAGTTCTGGGGAAAAAGGCAGAGAAGAAAAGTGAATTCAGGTATTTCCCTCCTTCCTAATACCTGCCCTTTATCTTGCTGGTTAGCAAAGACTAAAGTATCAACAAAGGCTTCTCAAATGACAACTTACTTGGCCAAAACACAAACCTTTTCATGCTTAAAAGGTTAGATAGACTGTTCCCATTAAAAGTTTTAGAAAAATAATTGCCAGAAACTCTTCAGCCTTTCAATACCCCGAGGTGGGACTACTTTCAAGAAGACACTGAAGGGGCAGAGAAAGCTAACTGATGAGTTTTCTATATTAAAAAAAAAGTTAATGTTCACCAGTAAAACATGGGTGAGCAATGACAATCAACAAGCAACTCCTGCAACATGCAGAAAATCCCCACTACAGAAACAATATGACTATGTTTGGAATTTGTCAAGCAAGGATTAAAATTTTATTTAAATATAAGTTTTTTCTTTTTAAGTTACTGAGCCATATAAAGGAAAATATTAATTTTATTAGAATTTGAACAAATGCTGCACAAAGAAAACATTTTAACAAAATAGTATGGTGGCATAAACAAAAAAGAAAACAGCCAAAGACGTGTAAAAGAAATAAAAGGTAGAAAATGTTAAATATCTCATGATCCAGTGTGGAAACATGGAGTCTAAACTTAAAAAACAAGGATTTTAAAAAAGCACAACCATAAAACAAAAAGTTAATGTTTGTGCTATCCTAACCAGACACATTCTTCAGCAAAACTTTAAAAGGCAGAGTTATATTTTATAGTATTTGATATCTTATTTCTGACTTTTTCACAGAAAGAGACTGTTTATGTAATTCAAATCTCACAGTTGAAATAGTTGGTTTAAGCACTAAGAAATAAATATTCTTCTAATTAAAATGACAGGTGAGGCAAAACAACTGATTAGTCTTTAACGCTGTGCTTTTCAACTGTAATGAGGCCTTGATCCAACCAAAACAAGTCTTAAAGCAATTCAGAATCCTTTTGTAATGCCCAAGGAAGGGCTCTGCCCTGCCCGATTGCCATACATGGGAATCAAGAACCTAGTTAATAGAGCATTCTCAGGGACAAATGTAGGAAAAGAAGACAAAATAGCTTTGAAGTTTTTTTAGCAAAGTAACTTGTAACCATTTCAGACTACCAAATGCCACAAGTTACCTAAATTATTTAAGTACAAATCTCCATCTTTGCAATTTATTTCTTAATACTGATATACTCATTTTTCTAAACTGACCACATCAGGTTAATAACAGTATAAATCAATTTGAAAACTATAATAAAATACCTCAAGAATAGGTCTTTGAATATCTTTCTGTTGTATTTTGGTTTTACACAAAGATGCAATTCTTACTTTTTTGGTAGAGAAGTCTATGGAATATTAACCTGCAAAGGTTTCTGCGTTTCATGATTGTCATCTTACAAAGATAGCAAGTGTCACATTTTAAAATGTCTTAAAACAACATAATTGTGATTTTTATAAACATCAAAAGGCAAAAATTTTAAACACTTGTGATAAAAAGTTAAGCCCTTTGCATTCTGAATATCTGAAATTTATTCACGGAATATGCCCAATTCAGACTTAAGATGAGGTATACAGTCATCTCTCAGGATCTGCAGAAGATTCGTTCCAGGACCCCGCTACGGTCCCAAAAGTCACAGATGTTCAAGTCCCTTACATAAAATGGCATAGTATTTGCACATAACCTACGCATACTTCCCATATACTGGAAATCATCTCTAGATTATTTATAGTACCTAATGCAATATAAATGCTATGTAAGTAATTGTAAATATAATATAAGTGCCATATAAATAGTTGAAGATGAGTGGCAAATTCAAGTTTTGCTTTTTGAAATTTCATGGAATTTTTTTTCAAATATTCTCCATCCTTTGGTTGAATCCATGGATTTGGAACCTGCAGATATGAAGGGCCAACTGTATTTTCTTCTCTCCAAATATCAAATACCTGGCATATAATACCATATACAGTTTCAAATTAAAGTAAATTCACAGGGTTCTTTTGTTGATTTTCCTTTAACCTGTCACATAACACACTGCCATGAGTCTCTGGATGTGGCATCTAACCAAAAAAAGCTGCATACGGTCAACTCTCTGTATGAGAGTTGTAAATATGTAAGGTGAAAACATTTTTGTGGACTATTTTTAAAACATGATAAATGGCATTATCAACATTACTCATGATTTCAAATATTATGTATATATTAGAGATCATCTACATATCAACAATTATGTAAGGGGAGAACTAGAAAATAAAAACTTTATAATGGTCTTATGCAGTGTTTAAGCAATTGAATGTTTTCTGAATCTGAAAAGCCTATGATGTAAAAATTAGAATCAAAGTTTTGATTTTTGAATGCATAGGTTATAACCCACAGAAAATGAGGAATAAATTGTTTGGTCAGGATCTTGTTATTTAAGAAGCAAAAAATGTAAGAACCAAAATATGCACACCACTAAAAATACTAATTCTGAAAATTATGTAGCTAAAAATTAAATCACCCTGTCCAGCAAGTTCCAAAACATTCACACATTTCAAACATTAAGGCAACTTTTTTCCAACTAAACAGTACTTTATAAAAATATAGGTCACTTCAAAACATTATATACATAGTGACAATGAATTTAGCTAGCTGTAATCTTTAATACATTAATAAAGTGTCACATATTACCAAGAAATTATACTAGGTGCTTGCATGTATGTGCAAGTGGAATTATAGTATTTAAAGTACAGGTTTTAAAACTGAGCGAAGTGAACGTCCTTCTTTAGTGAGTTCTCGTGTCACACACATACACGGCAATGGGATTGCTTCCTCCCGTTTCTCTACAATATTGTAACTGCATTTCTTCAAGTGGTCAGCCATGCTTAGGATGTCAGCAAATTTCCATTCTTTGACAGAACAAAATGCAGTACTGAATCGCCATACCTAGAAGAAAATTCTACTTCAGATTTAAACAAGTCAACTTACAAGAATCAAAACATAATTCTTGCTCTAACTGCACACATTTCTAACTGTTAAGAGAAATATCTAATATAAAGTTTCAAGTAGTTAGCTACAAAACTGGAAGTAGTAATCCATTTGGGTACAAATCTGTTTATCAAATATTTGTAAGATAAATCATTCCTATGACATTATAACTTCAATAAATATAATAACCAGAAAGAAAACAAAAGACAAAGCTCAACATTGAAAATCACATCCAACCTGGCTTACTTATTAAGCAATTTTTATAAAATATTCAGAGCTACTTCCTAAAATATTGCATATTGTACACCAGGCTTTCATCCTATCCAAATGTCTATATATATAGAGAGAGAGACCTATCCATAGTCTGGAGATATTGACAATACAAGTGTTATTTTTTTATCCAAGTTTTTCTCCCATTCCTGTTACACCATATGAAGTATATTAAAAAATACTCTAGAATATTTTGTGCCAAGGTACTTTTTCTTTTCATTATTTATAAGTAGTAAACGCACTTAGTAATAACAAGGAACACAAGTGCTTCAATTTGTTCAACATGTTTCTGGAAATTTTTATAGAGCTCTTTGTAAAATGAATCATTTTAAAATTCCATATCATTGTAAAATACATTTCTGGGAAAAATATTTATATGCCATCCCTGTTTTGGTAAAAATAAGAACTACCTTCCCTTTTGCCCACTCAGCAGCTCCAAGCCCTGAAGCACTGTCACCTTATACGTCCAGCAATGACTGTTGTGGCCCCCTCTCATCTTTACAATTTGAAAATATAAAGTTACCTGAACATAGGTAACAAGCAAGACAGGCCCAGGCATCCTAGCTAAGCTAATCAACAAGCAAATGTCTAGAGAACACTGAACCCGTGGCAAACAGCAGATACTCTAGAAAGCAGCTGTGAATTTGAGAGATGCCCTCAGCACTCATTAGAGCTTCTCAGAAAAGAATGCTATGAATTCTGGGGTGGCCAGATGCCTTCAAATTCTGAACACAATTATTTTTCAGCCAGCAGTAGAATAGTTCAGCACATAAGGTGCTTAATCGCTATACTTCTTAAGTTGATATCAATTACCCTGCATACAGTCATTTCCCAGATGTCAGTGAAGGCCTGGACAGCAGCTAACAATAGACATTATAGATTACAATTCCCCACAACCACAAAACTATACTAAGAATTAGGAGTTTTTGTTAAGCTTCACAGAATGAATTTGCTGAAAGATTCAATGGTGGCAGACAGTTTCCCTACTTCCACATAGTCAAGAGTCTGGTGAAACAAACTCAGGAAAAAATGGACAGCTCCCATCTCCTGATGACAAGGTTTCTTAGTCATGGGCCAATTTTGCATCCAAGTATACATCAAGTATTTACTTAGTGCCTGCTATATGTGAGGTGCTATGCAAAGCAGTTCATATTTTGGTTCCCAGGGAGTCTCACTTCTCAATGAACTTACAGTCTAATGAAAGAAACTGACAAGTCGTCAGTGAATTTCCAAACAGCATGGTCAGTGCTTCAGTATGGGTACATAGAGTAGGAGGTATATAATAGAACACCAGGAGAACACAGAGCAGTGCACCTCCCTAAGGGCTTCAACGGGGCCGGAGTAGGCTTTCTTGACAAAGTAAGATCTGAAGAGTAAGCAGGATATAGCAATGAGATAATGATCACAACCTCCAGAAATAGGTTCCCAGGGTCTGAATCCACCAACTGGACAAGTTACTTAACCTCTCTAAACCACAGTTTCTTCATCCATGAAATAGGGACAGTAGATTAAATACATTAACGAAAGTAAAGTACACACTGCCTAGAACATCTCAAGTGTTCAAATGTAGGTATCAGGGACAGTGTACTCAAACACCTTAAGGCAAGAAGAAAACATCAGACAACTCTAAATAAATTCCATGGCTGGAATATAAAGTGACAAAAGGAAACTGAAGAGGTAAGTGAGGACAAGATTATGAAAAGTCTTAAATGTTTCATCAAGGAGTCTGCCTCTACCCCAGGGCAATGGATGGACATTTAAGAAGTTTTCAAGCACTACAGCATAAGAACCGTATTTAAGAAATTATTTATTACTCTACCTCTTCTATAGAGAATATGTTGGAGAGGGACTCAGCTGGAAACAGAAACCCAGTAAGGAAGAGGCTACTGTAGTAACCCAGGAGACAACTACAGGCGGGACTAACTAGGGAAACCGCAGTAGAAACAGTAAGCAAACCTGAGAGGTTATGAAGAAGGGGAGACAACAGGACTTTGTGATTACCTGGATATGGAAATAAAGGGGGGGAAAAAAGGGGTCAACCTTAACTCCCAAATTCCTAGTTTAGGCAGCTTCAGAGATGAAAATGCCATTTTCTGACATTAAGAGGGGTAGAAAAGTGGAGTAGGTTGGACCTGTTGAGTTCGCTGAAGCTGTGACATAATCAAGTGCAGATGTCCAGTAGATGCTTGTATATAATGGACTGGAGTTCAGAGGAGAAAATGGCCAGGATATACACACGTAATTTGAATAAATGATGGCAATTCAAACTCCAAGAGTAGATGAGGTTTTCTGCAGCAAAAAAACCCCCAGAAAATATTTTACCTCATAGGTCAATACTGGGGGGGGGGGGCAAGGACAAAAACGGGCCATGCTCTGAGTGTCTCATCCCAAATGGCAGAAGGACACCAAATCATGTAGAAAATGAAAATACACACAAACCCACATATATGCAGCAAGTATGAAATTTTCTACATAAAATAATTAGCGTGCTCATTTACTGGTCAAAGCTTCAGGAGAACACAAAAGCAGATGCAGAATTCTGAAAAACTGGAGCAATGAGTGGAAATAAGAGAAAACCTAAGGGTGGTAAAAACAAAGTAGCCAGAAATGTGAACCCTGTTCAACCAATGTGAAGTTTATCAAATTTTTTTCTACTTCATAAAATCAAAGTTTCATATTATAAATGTTCTAAAATGAAAAAACACCTTCAATCAAAGGTATCTGTAATGCCTTCTAGTTTCTATTGGATAGTACCTCAAACAGAAGCTGGGCAAAAGTAAGATATCACAGGAGGAAAACGGTGGAGCCAGGATTCGTTCCCAATCTCCAGCTCAAGCTTCCAATCTGCAACACTCCCTTGTACTGTACTAAACGCAGAGTCAACAATATCAAATCCTACTGCCCTTATCTCACCTCAGCCTAACACATTTCCACATCCATCCATTTTCATTCTCTATACCCCAAATACTCCATTGGTCACTTACTAGGAGATTTTTTTTCATGTCTCCTTATTTAAGTTCTCCCTGTAATAACCAAGTTCTAAGAAAGAAATTGCTAAGAATGGACCAAAACTGCCAATTGCAAGCAGTAAAAAACCTTCTCCTTGCTTCCTCCATTGTCCTATGGTGAAAATGTTTCAGATGGAGCCCAAATTAGAAGGTGGCTAACATGGACTCAAGCAAAGGGAGCTGTTACAGAAGAAGTAACTAGGTACAGAACCCCTCAACTGAAGAACTGGAAGTGGCCTCTGTCGTATGACATCAGAATCTAGTTCTAGGATATCTGCAGTAAATATGTGATTATGACTAACAATTCTAACTATTCTTGCTTTCATTATCGTTATAAAAAAGTTTGTCATCGTACTGAATTATTAAGTTTTAAGGATGGTCAATTTTGCAACAAGGTTAATGTTATTAATTCAGCAACAACATTATTAAGTGCCTATTATATGTCAAATAAGGGACTGATACAATTAAATTAAACCAACCTTTTCTTTTATCTGCCATGATGAATTTCCTTCCGGATACTTCCTTTTCCCCCACTGCAGTATGACCATTCCACGAGACTGAAGAAGACTGCCACACACATCCCTCATTAACTTGGATACACACGAGAGCTGGCATAAACTGAAGCCATCAAGAAAGCCTGCAATATGTTGCAGGACTTCAAAAGGAAGACCACTTAGATGGTCACTATGTAATCCCAACACACAGTTTCTAGCAGGCTCCACTAACGCTGTAGATACAGATGGCTGAACTCCAAATGACCTCAAATGGCGGTCATGTATAATCTTTGCTCCTTGTGTTGATGGACAAAATCTACGCTGAGAATAGGTACAACCATAATATGCTAAAGGGCACCTCTGTTCCATCCAGCCATTGAGTCCAGCATGAATGTCACCATGCACGTTCTTAAAATGCGATGAAAATTCTTTTCTTCTGAATAACTGTCCACAAACAAATGTAAACATTGGACGCTGCTTGGGTTGGTACCTAGCGACACATTCCAATACTAAATCCAGCCCAAGTGTCTGAAAAGGACTTGGATTTGAAAGCTGTGGGTTGGCATGATCACAAGCTGAAGCTGAAGCTATTTCCCCAACCATTGTATTTGTAGCTAATATGGCAGACGGAAGTGAAAAAGTCTGAGTCCCAAAGTCGATGTGATAAACATCAACCATGCGACTATCAGATATACCCCTCCCACCTGGAGAATCTCCTAGACAAAACAGTAATGCTGCTGTGATTAGATCTATTCCTTGGAGACCCATTGGATCTTCTGCAACTTCCAAATCTGATGTGTCTACTGCTTTATCTTCCTTTGGTTTAGACCAACATGAATTAGAAAGAAATTTGAATGAAGGAGGATGACTGAAAGATAAGACATCCACATTCCTTAGGTCCCCTAAGTCTACTTTTTTCCAACACAAGTCTTCATCATCATCTGGCATGAGGATATGCTGAACTGTGCCATTAGGCAAAGCATTAGATGGTATTACTTCCCTAACTTGTGCTGCTACTGAAAGTGAACTAGAAGGTTCTGAAGGGCCATCTGATGCTACACATTCTCTATTTGTTAAGTTACTTTGTTTTGAGTCGCTATGTAAATTCTGATTCTGCTCAATGACCTGTGTACATATATTTTCCAAAGGAAAGCCATTACAAAGAGCAGAAGTGCCATAAGAACTGGCATCCAAGTCACATAATAAATCACTTGAACCATTTTGTTCAGACTGGGCATTCTGACTTGTGTCATTATGGTCAATCCCACCTACTGCCCCTATCTCATCCTCATAAAGATGGTCCTGGTCTTTCAAGTTTCTGTTCTGTAAGCTTTCTCTGGCATTTTCTTCTTCTTTCATTTCATTTGGGGAAGCACAAAGACTCGTACTTAACATGCCAATGTCTCTTGTGGCGGTATTCAGGATATCTAAAGCAACAGCCAAACTTCTGGTTGTTTCAACAGTAGCTTGATAAAGTGCACCGTAAGAGTCTTCATCAACAGACACCAAACCATTAGTATGTGGTATTTCTGGGACACTTGATTTAACTGAGATCTGTTCTCTAGGTTCTGATACTTTATCAGTTGCTTTTGACATCATGGTGGCTACTTTGAGAGACTCTAAGAGCATCCTTTGGTCTTGAAGGGCCAAGGCCATATCTAATTGTGCCACTTCATCAACATCTCTGCTTAGATTTTCATATGATTTCCGGTCTGCATAACTAACTGGCCATCGGTTCCACTCCATAGTACAGCACACCACACTTGCAGGACACATTTCTAGATGTTCGGCAACTTTATTTCGAGCCATTGTAAATGGACATCCAAAGTCACTATTTAAGCAAGGCACTCGTTCCAATGGACATAAAAGTCGATGCTCATCAGCTTTACAAGAATGGAAAACTGCTCCACAAACCAATGGACAACCTATCAAGTCACAGGAAATCCCAGGCTCTGGTCTGGTCATACACCGTCTACTGACACAATTCACGCAGTGAGAGTGCTGCAGGCCCTCCTCCATAATGGCCAGTCCAGCTCTAGTTACTGAGATGGAAAAGAAAGAAGAAGTTAGGCAAAAAGTGGTCGTTTTTTTAAAAACTGTTTTAAGGAAAAACATCAAATCATAAAGGTTTATTGGCTTATATGAGGATGAAATATATAATATAAACATTTAACAAGTTTATTTGACATATAATCAATCCATCTTGAAACAGCTTAAGCACTTTAATTCAAGAAGTAAGTCAAAAGTTCATTTTTATATACCATATAACAATCTGCCCAACAGGCCAAACATTTCAAAATATAATACTTAAATTCTAGTATATTGTGTAGTATATAAATTAATGCCCAAAACCAGTTAATGAATATTTAACTTTTAGATTTCAGAGAATGCTTCAGCTTTTACCTTTTTAATTTTAACTAAACTGGTTATGATACACTCCACACTGCAGAGACCTCACCATATTCCTAAAAGAGAATAATCTGAATTTCATGAATATACTTAACTAAAACCTGGTTAGATGTTTTCTTTAATATTCCCTCCAAATACATAAATTTATGTAAGATTTCATCTACCGACCTCTCTTTCTACCTATGCCTTAATAAATTCTACAAAAGAGTAAGCCTTAATTAAAACAAAGAGGGCATTTATCCAAAAAATATAAGCTCTAGCGCCTCTTCTGTGGCAGTGGACGAATCACTTACTTCTGAGGGCCACAGTTTCCATTCATTCATTCAACACCTATTTATTGTTTAACTGCCATGTACCAGACTCTGTGTTTGGTATGGCAACATGAAGATTAGAAGACATGGTGCCTCCTCTCAAGGAGCTTCAGCAGGAGGTCAGAGATGAAAGTAAAATCATGTCACATTTTTATATGATCAATATGACAGAGAAAATCAGTATGGGTGGGGGGTAGAGAAGAGTTCACAGTAGTCTTGAAAGATGAGAAGTCTTAAGCGCAGGAGGGTAGGGTTAGAAACGAAGAGAGGCATTCAATGCTGAAGTAACAGCATATGCAAATACAGAAAAGCAAGAATTCGCAAAACATGTTGAGGGAACCTCAAGTTTCCCAGTATTGCTGGATCACAAGGTGAAATGCAAAGTAGCTGTGAGAGATGAGGTGGGACAGGAATAAGAAAAGTTATGGAAAGTGTGTTATACGCTACTCTAAGGAGTTCAGACTTTTAAGCAGTTAGAAACCACTGAGGATTTTAAGCAGAGAAATAGTACCCACAAAATAACACGAGAGGGTTACAGATAACTAATGTTCTTTCCTGCTTTTAGCAAGAAAAATTTTATACAAAAAAAGAGAAAGTATTGGCACAATGCACTGATTTACTTATAATTACTTAGCCTATTCAATGTCTTATTTCTATAATCTTCAACTTCTTTATTGGCTTGTTCCTATTAGCAGCAAAAACTTAAAAGACTATTTCATCTTTAAAAACATGTATAATAAAGCAATATCCCCCTTTTGCTGTTTTTTTTCCTTTTCAGTCAAGCTTTCAAAAGAAAAACAACAAACAAACCCCATTAACTTCCCATATACTCTTCAGCCCTCTAATGTGTGTTTACTTTTACCACCACTCATTAAAACCGCTCTATGTAGATCCTCAATGCTAAATCCAAAGGGCATTTTTTCCAGACCTCATCTTCCTTAGCCATTATATCATTTTGTTGACTAATTCCTCCTTTCTGAACTACTATCTTTCTTTAGTTTTTATGGTCTCACATTTCCCTGGTGTTCCCCCTACCTCTTTGGTTATTCCTTAATCTTTTCTTCTAAAATATTACTCTTCTTCAGGGATCCATGTCATTTCTGGTTCATTCTATACATTCTCCCAATTTCTCAAAAGCTTCATTACCACTTATATGCTAAAAACTCATCTATACCTCCTGCCCAGATCCCGCTTCCAAATTTCAGATCTCTACAGCTACTTATTTATTATATACCTCTACATGTATATGGCACAGGCAACTCACCTCAAAATTTTCCAAATTAAATTAATAATAATTTTCTGGATAAGAAGCCGATTCTTAGCCCATTTTTCTTCACTTTAGTGCATAAAGCCTTGCTAGTTCTCTCACATATTCTCTTCCATAAATTCTATCTTACTTCTAGGTGGCTAATGTAAACTAATTATTCCCCAAATTGCTATTTCTTTTTCTCCAGTCCAGGCTTGATTTTCCTCAAACTCAAACAGCAAAAGTCTATTATTGACAGAGCTTTGTTGATTAAGTAGAAAAGTTCTGAGTTGATATTATGGTGTGAACTGATGCCAGGGACAGAAAAAAACAAGGCACACACTTAACAACAAAACTACATTTTAAAACTGTGTTTAAAAATTACAAATGAGTTAAATACTTCTGAATGTTTATCCCTATAAATTTTAAAGCTAAAGACAGAACCTATAAATTGAAGATAGACATGCTAAAAAGGGTTAAAATAGAAGAAATGACAGACTAATGATGACATTTGTAAGTTAAGCAAAGAGAAACTTTAATAAGAATTAAGACAAATTTTACTGGGTGATTAGATTGTGAAAACAGCTGTAGCTTTCTTACTTTACAACTAGACTGAGTTCATCTCACATGCTGAAGGTTATAAACGTGACTGTTACTAACAGAGAAACCTAAAAACACAAGCAGTTCCAACAGAAGTGACCAAGGCTCTCAGAACTAGTAGGAACACCTTATGTTACATGCACATCACATGATTATACCAGGCAGAACACATCTCAAAACATGCTTAATTCAAAAGTGTTTAAAATAGCAACTGTTACAAACAACTGAGTTAAATGCAAAACAGCAACAACTCTGAAAGGTAAATAGAAGTAGAGGGCTCTCAATATTCAAAATAAATACCCTCTTCCACACTATTCCCCCTCTGAATAAAAGAAATGATTAAAAAATAATAATAATAAAAATAAAAGCATCCACAGCAATGAGTCCACAACATTTATTATTTACTGAAGTAGACTTAAAGGAAAATGGAACACTATGTCCCTACTTTATCCTTCTTTGTAGAATCATGTCAATGTCACTTAATCCTCATAACAACCCAGAGAAAACTGAGGTACAGAGAGCGTAGGTGACTTACCCAAGGTCATCTACCTAGTAAGTGGCAGAGCTAGGATTGAAATCTATATCTCATCAATACATATGGACGATAACAGATATGCTTATAAAGTTTAAGAAAATAAGACAGCACTTCAGTAACTTGGTGATCCAATTTTAAGATGGTATTCGAGGAATGGAGGTTACACAACTTTGTTTGTAGTTTATTCCAACACTTAATCACCCTTGTGGTCAAGAGAGTCTTTTTGGTCCTTTCTAATTATAATAGCACATTACTTTGCTTTGAACATAAGAGTTTTAAATTATTTTAAAAATAACTTACATTTATAATGCTCAGTATAAACATATGAAATAGTACAAATTTAACCATTCTCAAAACAGCTATACAAAGAAGGAATCAAGTTTAAGTCCATTTTACAATTAAATATATTAAGAAATAAGTTTTTTTAAAATGCAGTAGACAATACCCAAAAAGTATTCTGGGATACTGTTTCAGAATTTAAAAGTTCCAGATCCACCCTCTTTCAAGATCGCTATTATCAAATTAAATATGCCTCCAAAAAGTATTGCACAATTGCTCACAAATCCTATGAAACGGGTTTAAAATGTCAATCCCTGATTTATCAGCTGAACAGTGACACAGCAGGTCCAGCAGAAAACTTGTTGCTAAAACTGAGGCTTCAAGTTCAAGACGAGCTTAATTTAAAACTCCTCAGTATTAACTTTTTTAAAATAAACTCTCTTGAAAAACAATCTTAACGTTCCAAATAACATATCTATTTACACTTAAAGTTGAATGACTGGAAAAAGTTTCATTAGACTAGAAAATACTGTAAAAGAGTAAATGTTTTACAATAGTTTCAATTTTCTCTAACAGAAATTCTAGGCCAACTCATAATCTGTGGCTGACAAGCAATCCATAAAAACAAGTTAAGGCATGGCATTTTCACATACAACGAAATGAGACTTTGTCATTTAAGGCTATTTCTAGACAGAAAGATACTGCCCTCAAAAAAGAATTCCTTTATTTTTCCAAATTCATTACAATACATAAGGCGATAAATAAATAAAGCACTGCAAATCAGCACGATTTTAAATATGCTAAATCAAGTCACCCAAATATTCAACACAGCTTTTCAGGCTGTTCTTAATGTCTGCCTCTGCCTCCAAGAGACAGACAGACACACACACACATACACACTCCTTTACTTCCCCAACTGTTACCTCAAATCTTTATCAGCTTAAATGTCACTTTTCCACATACCCAAAGGCAAGGTATGGTATGGATTCCGTATTATACTTATGTGCTCATTACACACTGCATTTTTCCTTGGTAATACTAGTCATAACTTGAAGTAAATCATTACCCTGTTAAACATCTATCTCCACGGGAAAACTATAAGCTCCACAAAGGAGGCACCATCTCTGTCTCATTCATTCCTGTGTTCCCTGAATTCAAAACTGTGCCTCAATTAGAGCTTCACTTATCGAAAAAACATGAATAAATGAAATTATTATAATACAAGAAATAAGCAGATGGATTCCAAAACAATTCTTGACTTCATGGAAAACTACATACTTCATAAAAAGATACTTTATAAATCTAGAATTAGTCAACCAGATTGAGTCAAAATTACCTCATTGTACCAGCTATAAAAAGTCAAAAGTGCTCAAACATTTATTGAGTATCTAGGTGATATGTTCCAGGCATTTTATATGAAATAAGCTAAACTGTCCATCAAAAAAGCAAATTAAAGGGAAAAGTAAATCAAGTAAAATTAATTTCAATATTCCATTGTTTTAAAATCTTAAAAAATAATAGTAATAAAAGTCACAAAAGGAAACATCTACCTGTCTATTGTTGCACTATTTAAATTCCTTAATCAACCCTGCAGTCTGGTTACAGGTTACTGACTATAGAGGCATTAGGTTCGAAAAGAAAAGCAGAGGTGGAGGTGGCTGCAAGTGTGCAGCTGCCTGAGTATATAGAGGGTGAGGAAAGGAAGCTCAGAAAAGGAAGTGGCGTCAGCCTACTTCCTTAATATTACAATTAATATGATATTAGATAAAAAAGAATTCCACTGAGACAATAAAATGTTGCTTCAATGTAAGGCTGAAATGGAACTATAGACAGACTTGTTCAATTAGTTAACCATAATCACAAGTAGGACTGTAATTTCATACTTAGCAATCACTTTTAATTCCTCCAGAGCAAGTCTCATCCTTCTTGTATAGTTGGAGGTGCTACTGCATAGTAAATACAAACATCTGCTGGCTGATTTACTGATCAGGTGCACTCAGTTTTAAAAACCATAATAAATCTACAACCTCAGTTGGATGTTTTATTTCACTGGTTTAAAAAAGGGGGGTGAGGTGCCTAGACAAGATCAAAATCCAAGATCATTAAACTCCCAACTCAAAGCAGTGCCCTACTGATGAGTCCAAAATGGCTAAATTGGTTACACTGTATACATTCTTTTATTAAATTTTGGTTCTGACTTTTTATTTACAGAATGATGACCTAATTATATGGAATTTTGTTTTCAACTTTTCACCCTTCCATTTATGATATAATCATAACATACCTCCTCCATTTCTAAATATGGACGTGGGTAGCTTATTCCAAAGTGGAAGTCCTAACTACGTGCAATTGTTCTCCACTAAATAAGCAAACAAAATTACTGCAGACTTACATCAGAAATTAAAATAACATATATTAATAAATATTTAATATTCATACCAGAAGCTATTTGAGCTGAGACTCAGATAAAAATAATCCGCCCAAATGGTGGAACTCAGCTTATTAAAAGGGGCAGCATGGCACAGGGGAATATGGGCTTCCAAGGAATCTCAGCTTGAGGTGACCTTGAGGTAATTACTGTGCTGTGAAAACAACCTCGTACTCCACAAAAGTCGGCTATAGTATTCGTGTGTCCAGCAAGATACAAACACGCATTCCTCAGAAAACGGACGCACCCCGCTTTACACAACCGCCACATCCGCATGCACAAACCGTTACGTACAATCACTTTTACATCAGGTCATTTATACTTAGGAAGCTGATTAAAAGCAATCATATGAGGAACTACCTGATGCTAACATTACCCACTCTTAAGAAAAAGACATACCCTTTTTGTAAAAGATTTTCACAGACTGGGCTGTAATTAAGAGATGCTCATTAACTATCTAGTTATCTACAGTGTAAAAACCACCAGTCCAAGGTCAATCCCACCTATTTCATCAAAATAAATTTGAAATTAAATAATATTTTGTACAGCCTTTTGACTGATGACTTTAATATTGATGAATTCTACAAATACAATGTCATTCCACAGCATGGTAGTCATGGTAACTTAGTTAAAAGATTTATCAAAAACCATACAGAACAGCACAAGGCTGATGCCATTAAAATTCACATTTCAGTAATATATCAAACAGTAAACACATTAAAAAGGTCTACTTTGGTGACCTTAAAGCACCTCTCTAACTATATACATTATCTCAAAATACGTATTATTTTTCTTCAACAGTGTATTTTATTAGGACACTTTGTATACTTTTTTAAAAGTCTCCAATGCTAACCATAGAGAAATACTGGATTGAAATTAAATATCCAGTACACTTGGAATGCATAAAAGTTTGCCTATATCGGAAACTTCGGTTCTCTGGTAACACTCACAAAACTCCACCCACTAACATTTCCAGAATCACACACCCAAAAAAGCTATGTCACCGCATTACACTACCAGATAAAAACAAATTGACAATTTAAAAAGTTAGCAAAACACCATATTATCCCCAATTAAACTTCTGTAGTAAGAAACAGTGACTAAGCATAAAGAACAGTGATTCAGCAAAAACTGCATACTGAAAAACTGAACCCTTAGAAAAACCCTCATCTTACATTTTATGCTACTCTTTTCCCTTCTGCCCGTCAACAACTTTGGAAAAGCTTAATAAATATGAGCAAATACAAAATTCTGTTAATATAATTTACTAGGTCTCTAAACGACACAAAACTGTATTGAAATGTAGCAAATAGAAATGAAAAGCTAAGAAAGCTTGGGGTTTTGTATTTACAGTTTTAAGTTAATCTACACTGATACCAGCATGCCCATAAATAACTTCATCTTGGATCCCAGTCAACAAAGTAATTTTGGAATAAAAGGTCAATTCCTTCCCAAGCATCTTTTATCCGAGACTTACGACATGGCTCAGAAAGAAAAACAAGACACAGGGAGAGGGGAATGGAGTACCAGAACCATGGTAAACAACACGCTGTTCTGTCTCTATTCTCTAAATACACGTGTAAAAAACATACTCAAAGGAGATTAAATTCAACGTGCACTCTCTATGGCCCCCTTCCAAGCAGTGCACTTCCACGAGACAGGACACAAATAACTTGTAAATGGTCACACGCCTCAGATCTATAAAATCAGGATGTTTCTCTTTAATAGGGACTGAGGCTAAGACTAAGATCCTCTCACTTCCATGAATGGAAAAGTTACCAACTTCACTCATCCCGTGAAGACAATTGATGATGCCTCCCAGGCTTACTTTAACCCGTCTGTCCCCAAACAAAGCAAGTTTCTAAAGGGCAAAAGGAAAGAGAAGCCAGGCTTTCGAGGTTCCTGGGGCTCCCTAAGTTTAACTCCGGCGTCACCCCTCCCCAACACACAGACACGCGAGCCCGGGTGCCCCTGGGGTCGGCCCTCGGGGCCTGGGTCGCCATTTGCTGGAGGCCTCCACGGCGGGCCGGGCAGCGGGCTGGGCGCGGACGCCCACACCGCCGACTTCCTCTCGGCGCCCGGACGGGGCCGCGTTTGCTCCGCCCCAGGCCCGGCCCGCCGGCCGCACGGCCGCCTGCGCCCCGGCCGCGGGCCTCGCACTGCCCGGCCACCGCCTCTGGCCCCGGCGCAGCCGGGACGGCGCCGGCCTCCCGGGCGGGCCTCCCCGACACTCACCGGCCGGCCCGGCCGAACCGCGGCCCAGACCCTGGCTGCCGTGGCCGCCGTGCCCGGCTGCTCTCCGCTGTCCCGGCGCCGCTCCGCGCCCCACACCCCCGTGCAACCCGCCTCCTCCTTGCCTCTCTGCCCAGCCGGGCCGCCGCCTTTTCCCTCCCCTGTCTTCCTCCTCCTCCTCCTCCTGCAGCTCCTCGGCCTGCTCTCCCGGTGGCGGTCCTCCCCACCCCGCCCAGCTCTGCCCCGCCCACCCGGCCGGGCCCCGGGGCCCGTGGCAAGCCGGGCGGAGACGCGCACGCCGAGCCCGAAGGAGACGCTCACGCCGAGCTCAGCGGGGACGCGCACGCCGCCCACCGACACTCCCCCGCCTCCCCGGAAGGGAAGTGACCGAGAGTCAGGTCCAGAGGAGTGTGGTCTCAGCGCCTCCCCCTAGGGGGTGCCCACCGGACCCCACGTGGCTCCTGCCCAGCAGGTTTACCAAATCCTGTTCGATTTTAGGATGCTGTATTCCTGAAAGGAATCCTAGACACGTAGTTTTGGAAATGAGGAGAACAGGCCCAAGAAGAGTGACTTGTTTAACTCCCTAAATGGTAGGAGAAGCAGCCCAAATCCCTTAACTCTGGGTGCATCGGTCTTCCCATTAGGTCACATTTAGGAAAAAACGGGGCAGCTGTCCTTGAATCTTTGATGATCAGGCCTTCCTGCCGGCTTACCGAAAGTGCCCCAGTCCCGTGACTCAGTGCCCGGATTCTTGTAGGTTCTACCTGCCCTGGGACCGAGCTCAGCCCAACAGGATTCAGGCGTCGCCAATCTTTTCTGGAGCCCTGGCAGGGCAGCCCACCAAGGTCTGCTTCTCTGAGGGACTGTAATCCTCCACACAGACCACAGCAGGGAGGTTGTCTACGTGGGAAAGACAACGCGATCTAGTGGAAAGGTGGCTTGAAGCTGATTTTGCAGGATATTTTACAAAAGGATTGAAGAAATGTCACAGGGCCATATCAAAGAATTGGGGTCCACTTCCCCGCTACTACTACCATGCCTTGGTCCAAGGCCAAGGGACAGAAGGGACAGTGATTCCAAATGCTGGGAGTAGGTGTCCCTCATCCCCTCACCTCTACCCCAGTGTCCATCCCTGGACTCCTGCTCAGTTCTAAGGCAAGAAAAGGATAAAGAGAAGACGGCTGTAGTCCTGCCCTTGCCGACGGGGGCAGAGACAGGAAAACACTGTTCTGTAATTCTTTGTGTGACTAGGTTTTTACCCACAACTGGTGTGTCTTGGAAAAGAGATCACACATGATTCGTCATGCTGAGAAATGGCTCTCAGACATTTAGATTTTAAAGAACTTTTTTTTTTTGAGCTGGAAGAAGAACTTAAATTACTAGTTTTTAATTGTGCTAAAAAAGACAGTAAAGACTGTACCATTCGTATTAGTGCTTCATTTCCTAAATGAAAGGAGATTGTAACACCAATTATTAAGCAAGGACATAATCACCCAGTAAAGGTTAGTTCTTTAAATGAATAATTTTAGCTTTTTGAAAAATTCAGTCTATTTTTCTTATTTTGCCTAATTTGGCTGCAGATGTGCCCTGGTCCTTAGTCCCGAGTTTGAGAGCCACTGTCCAGAGAACTAGACAGAACAGATAGTGAAGCAGGCAGATGACCCTGCAGGAGAAGACGTGGGTTCCAGCTGCTACGCTTGTCCTCCTTTGTTCACTGTCCTAGATTGAATCACACGTCTGCCCTGTGCCTTAGCCATCCTCCTATCAAATGAAGGGGCTAGCATAGATGACGTCTGAAGCCCTTTCCAGCTTTAAAATCTCTTGATTCCATGTTTATACTTATTGAAATCTGGGGCTTTCCCCTTTACTAAGTCGCCTAGCTGACACGGGATCACCCTCTCACTCCCTCAAGCTGAGTCATTTAGGCTGTAAACTTCACAGTCTTCTTTGCCCCCTCCGGCTCAATAATTTCCTGTGTCCAGGCAATTAAAAAAAAAATCTTTCTTCCTGTCCTGTCCATTTATTCCTGTTACCATCCTAGGCAAATTTGGACCTCTGCTGTTGCCGAACCAGTCTTTCCTCCTCCAGAGCTTCCCACTTCAAACCCACCACCAACATCTTCCTAAGACATTCTTCCTAAGACATCCATTTCATCTTGTCACTTCTCTATTCAGATATCTATGATGGCTATCTAATGCTCATGGGGTAAATTCTCAACTCCTGTCTTCAACTGCTCGAAGTAAATCTCTCATTCTAGCTTGATTAGTTTCCATGTTTTCCCCATCAAACACTATACACCATCCGATTCCAGGTCATTTGTGCTCGTGTAATAATAATGCCTGAACTTCCTCCCTCTTAACTGTGCAGCTCTAACCCCATGTCCTCTGTGAGGGACTTCTGTAGCACATACTACCTATTTTCAGCACTTTGACCTGTGCTTCACGCCACTGTTACCTGCTTCACAAATGTATGTCAGCTTACAGTTATCTCCAGACCCACGGAAGTGTGTTTTGCATTATTTTTGTATCTCCCCTGAGTATCTAGCATACCTCCTGTATAATGTAGATGCTTAATGATTATTTGTCACTTCCAAGACAAATAAAATGTATGCTTCTCTCATTTCATCCTATCCCCATTTTCACTTTCTGTCCTATGTTCTAACTCCTCAGAGAATCTTCTCTTGGTAACTTATAAGAAAATGTATCTTAAAGTTTAGTGACAAGCAGAAAGAATGGCAGCAATCACAAATTTCCTCAATTATGCTCTTTTCTCTACTATGCATGTATTTGACATGGACTTCTAGAACAAAGCTATCATCTGTGTGGCTTAACCATGGAGAGAAGTGACAGCAAACCTGGCAATTTAAAGTAAAAAAAGAAGAAAGAGCAGTACTAGGTTTGACCTACCAACTGCCCTAAAAAAGGAGGGCCTTGCATCTCCTCAGATCACACTCTGCAGACCATCTCTCACAGGTTTCGCTCCTACTGGCTTTTTTTAGAGGCTATTTTCAAGTTGGAGAAGGTGTAAAAACCATAAGAATAAAAATAACACCAGAAACAAAGCCTAGACACCAGACTAGATTGTAAGAGAGAGAAGTTGTCAGAGAATGCAAATTCAGTTGATAAAGCAAATTCAACAAGCAGACAAATTGCTCTTCCCTTTTTTCAATGTCAGGCAAATAGCACCACCGTTAAAGTAGGTTTTCTTTCCCAATTAGACCGGCCTGCACTCAGGTAACCCAGGGACCAAAGCAACAGACAAGTTAGGACTAAAGTTTGTCATGTGCTAGTTAAAGAAAGCATCCTTGGCCTGAGACAAGTGTGAGGATGGAGCCTGATTTATGGCTGTGAAATCATGGGACAATCGGAGTTACCAGCTGGGACTGCGGTGGGGAATACCAGTCCTTTTTTATGACATGCTCCTAAGGAATTATAAAAGAGAAGGAGCCAGTTTGAATCACCTAATTGCCAGAATTTAGAATCTAATAGCTATAATTATATTTCCTATATAGTTTATTTGGAATATGGAGAATATGACAAATAACATACAATTATATGGTAATTTAGAAACAGCTTGCCAAGGATAATATTCATAACCCCAAATCAACCTTGCAGTTTTATATAAATAATCAAGGGAATTTGAACCAAGGCAGCTTGGAATTTTGGAACAAGTAGAAGACCCAGGTATTGTTCCTGTACACCAGAGACTTGCTATGGAAAATTGTTGATATTAGCAATCATGTAAATTTCAATGTTTTGCAATTTGAGCTATTATAACTGACATATTAATATAGCTCCTAGCATACAGATTATATGTCCACTGACCAAATAAAGGAACAAATGAACAATTCTATTTCCCAAAAGGCTGTTGAGTACCTCTAAGGTGTTGCATTTATATTTCAGGTGGAACTAGTTTGTGCACGAGCAGATAAGCAGGTAGCCCTCTCTCAGATGATGTCATATCAATTGTCTACAAATATATATGTAACTTTGTTTAGCTGACAACACATCTTGGGGGTGACATTTCTTTTTTTTTTTTTTTTTTTGCGGTACGCGGGCCTCTCACTGCTGTGGCCTCTCCCGCTACAGAGCACAGGCTCCGGACGCTCAGGCTCAGCGGCCATGGCTCATGGGCCCAGCCGCTCCGCGGCATGTGGGATCCTCCCGGACCGGGGCACGAACCCTTGTCCCCTGCATCGGCAGGCGGACTCTCAACCACTGCGCCACCAGGGAAGCCCTTGGGGGTGACATTTAATTTCTATGTATAAATCTCACATTATTCAAAGAAATTTGATATAGATTATATATATGGGAGAAACCACTTTTAATTTATCCCATAAATGGGCTAGCTATTCAGCGCTCAGGCCTACTGTGCTCTCTATTCAATTGCAATGGTAGTAAAGTCAAATGCCTACAGCCAAATGGCATGCTAGTAACAGGAAATGGGCTCAAAGGGAGTTGTTGGAATCAGACAAGCACACTGTTGCTAAGCTGTTACTTAGCTCTAGTCAGTAGTTGCTGCAGACTGAAAATGAAGGAAATAGGGTTTTACCACATCTTCTGGTTATGTTTTTAAAGCTCCTGGAAATCTAGATAATTGGGTTAAAGTCACAAAGTGTTTTAAAGTCACATAGTGTTTTCATGTTTTTTGAAAACTTGTATGGGAAAAAAAAAATCAACAACCACAAAAAAAGCCTCCATCTTCAGCAACTCTTATTTTAGTGACTCATCCAAAAGATGATGAAAGAACTACATACTTATTTCTATGTGTAGCGTAATTTCCAAACCATTTGAGTCTCACTTCCCTTTGGCTCTAGGTTTCCTGTACTCAAAAGCTTGACTTAATTGTCTCTTAGTTGTTAATTCTTGGGTAAGTGCTATAGATTGAATGTTTATGTCCCCCACCCAAATTCACATATTGAAACCTAATCCCCAAGGTGATGGTATTAGGTGTTAGGGCCTTTAAGGTGTGATTAAGTCATGAAGGCAGAACTCTCATAAATGAAGTTAGTGTTCTTCTAAAAGAATCTCTACAGCAGTCTCCTCGCCCCTTCCACCAAGTGAGGGTGCAGTGGAGTGGGCTCTCACCAGACACTGAATCTGCCGGTGCCATGATTTTGCCACTTCCCAGCCTCCAGAATTGTGAGAAATAAACGTCTCACTTAGTCTGTGGTATTTTGTTATAGCAGCCCCAAAGGGCTAAGAGAGTAAGTTACTTAACCTCTCTGTATGTGGCATACAGACTCTAAGATGACCCCCAATGACTCATGTCTCCTAGTATGGACACTTCTGTGTAATCTTCCCACGAGTGTAGGCAGGAGTTGCGACTTGCTTCTAACCAATGGAATATGTCAAAGGGGTTGGGCTATCACATCCACAATTGGGTTACAAAAGATTGTGACTTTTGTCTTGTTGGCAGACTGTCTCCCTTGCTGGCTTTGATGAAACAATTCATCCTGTTGGGGAGGCTCACGTGGCATAGAATTGAGGATATCTACTGGACAACAGCCAGCTAGGAACTGAGGCCCTCAATTCAATGTCCCAAAGGAACTGAATCTTACCAATGACTATGTACAGGAGATCAGAAGCAGATCCTTTCCCAGTCAGGCCTTCAGATGAGACCTAAGCCTTAGCCAACACCTTGATTGCAGCCATATGAGAGACCTTGAAGCAGAGGCACCACTAAGCCATGCACTGACCCATAGGAAACGTGACATAGTATTTATTGTTTTAAGCCACTAAGTTTGTGGTCAATTGTTGTGTAGCAGTAGATGGCTAATATACTACAGCTTACTTTTCCCATCTTTAAGATGGGAAAGATAATAGCACTGCCCAGCCCTACCCCCAGCACAGTCTATTGTGAGGCTTAAATGAGTTCACCATGTAAAGTGCTTAGAACAATACCTGGCACATATGAGCACTCTATAATGGCAGGCATCTTTTCCTTAGGCAGATTCTAGAGGTGAACTCAGGCATCTTAGCCAGGAAGGTATAGTAGCAGAAGCCAAAAGAGCTGTTTCTGTACTGCTTCAAGCCCAAATGACAAATTGTGACATCATGTTGGGCAGAGGAAAATTCATTCCCACCTGTGTACAACCATGGGGAAACTACTTAAGAGCCTGACAGAGTGACAGGGCTACCTATGGAAACCGGGGGGCAGGGGGGCCATGTCCTCACGGAGAGCACTGGGCATTGAAGAAGAACAAGTGCAGAAGATCGTCAGTGGATTTATTCTTGAGCACATGTGACAAACTCCCTGGGAAAACCCAGAAGCAACTGAGCCAGCCTGTGAGGTAAGCCTGTGAAGGGTGGCGAGTCCTACCATCAAGATTTATAGCTAAATCCTTCTAGTAAGCCTTGGAGTACCAATCCAAATGGTCTAGAGGCACGGTATGTTGTCTGTATTGCTTATTCCCCCAGAACCTAGGGGATTATGATACAGATGATGTTAAATAAATGTGTGCTAAATGACATTTATGTTACCCCAATAGTAGTAAATTGTTATTATTCGGTCCTTTTAGATGGCAGAACAATTTTCACAGCCTGACCTTAAACACTGACAATAAAGGAAAGAGGATGCATAATGACATTAGGCTAGACCCTCATCTGCCCACAGCTACCTTGGCATATTTCTGGGAGCAGAGGCAAGCTGGTCCTCAGGATCAATGGATTATTTTCCACTCCAGTGAAATATCTGAAATGACCACGCCAGTTAATTTATCTTGCTAAGACAGAACATTTCCTGAATAAATAAATTAGCCAGCATTACTTCCATTTCTCTTTAGGTAGACAAACAATTCAGAATGTGTTCAGAATATAGAAGATGAGGCTGGAGGGAAGATGTGTGTAAGCAAATCAATAAGTGTGAGTTGATAGTAGTGATCACTCAAGTAGGTCAGCAGGAAAGTAGGAAAGATTTGCAATAGGAAAAGTTCTATCACATAAGTATTGATAGATAAAATGCAGACTTAGGGGAGTTTTCCCAGTAAAAGAAGAGTTAGATGTCTTTCAGAGTGTAGATGAGAGAACAGTAAGACCTAGAAAGCAAGAGTGGGCCTTTCTAATTCTTTCTTCCAGAACTCAAAGGATTAAAGGGTAAGAGTCTTCTCCATTCCTATCAGCTTACAAAGCTGAAGCTAGTGTCTGGCAAATGGCCTCCTGATTCCTCTCTGGACTGACTCTCCTTTGAAGAAAACAAGATTCTAACAGAGAATGTGTCTTCTTGTCTTCTTCAAGGTTGGGAAGTCTGAGGTCTACACAGCTGTGTGAAAGACAAGTCCTCTGGGTGGGACACCAGATTATCAATGTGTTTCTTTCTTGACTATGAGGTCTTCTAGAATCACCTATTAAAAGATAAATAACCCTGGACTAGGCAGTACTTTATTTAGAAGGATTATTGACAGTTGAAGGCCTGAAAAAGAAGGTCTGAAACATGGAACTAGGAGAGTCTCAGGGTCTCAGGATGGTGAAAGGATTAAAAAGAGAGGTGGAAGCCTCCAAATTTAGCTCTGAAAGTTTATATCTATATCCTATTTGTTTCACCTGTGGACTCTCGCCCCAATCCCAAGCCTAGGTCTGCATCTGTTTCTTTTTTTCCTATGAATTGCACATTAAGGTATGGTATAATCAGAACCGCATAGGGTACAATTCTGACAACATCCTCCTAAATTTTCCTTGACGTTGCTGGGCAAGTCTTGCTCCGTATAGAAGTTTTATTGACTTTCTGGACACAGAGGAAGAACTCAAGTGAATTACCCTTGATATCCTTCTCATGGAAGTCCTGGAACTAGCTTCACTGGCATTTTATGTTCCCCAAGGCATTTTGGATTTTCATATCACCCATATTTTGTAAGTAGAAAGGACGGTAAAATCAATTTGTGAGCCAGGACCTGAGTCTAGGACCTGACTACCACACACTGTGATTTAATTAACAAGATGTTGAAAACAAACACACATAAAAAATTAAATTAACCCTAAATTGACTTGCAGTTCACTTATCAGAAGCTTAATTTCATTTCCAACCTGAAATGGAAAGATCTAGAGCAAGCCCACATAGGTTATTCATTAAAGCCTATATCACCACAACTCAGATGCCTCATCATCTTTTTCAGGTGCCTAATCTGTGTCCAGAGTTAAACCAGCCACGCCACGATTCTGCTTGCCTGCTGCTCCGCATATCTTATGCAGAGAAACATGACAAACAGTGTACGCTTCTATCTCTCCCCTTCCTAGTGAGGTCACACAATAATGTTCCTTGGAGAAACAGAACTTACTGATGCCTCAGCACTAGAATAAATTTCAGTTGCTTCCCACACTTGATTAAATGCTTTCAATGTTTGTTAAAGAGCATAAACGTGAAATAGAGGAAAGCAGGCTTTAGAAAGAGACAGAAGGAAAATACAGGTAACCATGGAACAACATGGGTTTGAATTGCGTGGGTCCACTTGTACACAGATTTCTTTCAATAAATACAGTACTACAGGATCTGGGGTTTGTTTCATCCAACACAGATGTGAAACCGTGGATGCAGCAGGCCGACTCTGCGATTTGAGCACCCTCACATTTTGGTATTCACAGAGGGTCCTAGAAGCATTCCTGCATGGATACCAAGGGACAACTGTAGTACTTTTCAGGGTTGCCCATAATGCAAAGTGCATCAAAGTAAATGCACCTGATCTAATTGTTGTACAAGCTTATAGTCAAGAGGGCCCTGGCTTGGCATAATATAAACAGCAACATTAATGCATCCTTGAGTTTGTCCTAGATGTCTGAGAAGATATGGACCTCAGGATCAGGGATGGGAGGGGCTGGATGGTAAAAGAATTGGCTGAAGAGGGAACTGGTCAAGAAAGTCTTCTTCATTCCGTACGGGCCTCTGAGGCACATGCAAACCTGGAAATATCCACAGTAACTTCCAGCCTCAGCCAGACTTTGGTTCATTCAGAGCAGGTGCCCTGAGCCAGAAGGGATGGGACTGGCCCACACACTGGGTCAGGAAATATATCCTTACCTTCACCCTCTGCTCTTGCTTCCTCCCTTGAAGTCCTGACTTAGACACCATTGTTTTGCTCTGCTTTTTTCACCAGCAGAGACAAGTCTTTCCCCCCCAAAAAAGTCAGGTGAATCCACCTTGATAAGTACAATTAAACTAAGCTAATTTTTTTTGTTGTTTTTTTTGCGGTACACGGGCCTCTCACTGTTGTGGCCTCTCCCGTTGCAGAGCACAGGCTCCGGATGCGCAGGCTCAGCGGCCATGGCTCACAGGCCCAGCCGCTCCGCGGCATGTGGGATCTTCCTGGACCGGAGCATGAACACCCGTGTCCCCTGCATCGGCAGGCGGACTCTCAACGGCTGAGCCACCAGGGGAGCCCTAAACTAAGCTAATTTTAAGTGAAGAGCCCCTTACATTTGTATAATTCATTTAAAATTATTTCAAACTGTTTTTATGACCAATTATTGTAACTTCACTATCAATCTCATGAGTAACTCAAGTTGTCCCTACTTAGCATTTGGGGAAATAGGGACAAACAGCATTCAATCGAGCTCGATCTCCAGGTCTCACAGCACAGAACCACAGAACAGAAAGTAGAGCTGGGGTCTGCTGATTCTGTATTGGCCCTCTTCCAGGAACAAGACAAACAAATAAGTTAGACCTTAGAGATAATTAACCCATCATTTAATAAATGAAGACACTAAATGCAGACACTGAATTCTTGTCCATGATCATGGTGCTAATCAGTGCAGAATCAGAACAGCTGGAACTCAGCAAACCAACTGTCTGACACCCGTACCATTTTGAGGCAGCACTTCACGTGAAAAAGAGCAACATACTGTGTGGAACTGATGCCTCTTTTTTCAGAGTGTTTAGAAGGTTTTCTTTATGGAGTTGTGCAGCTCACAACCAGCAATTCCGAATGAGGTGGCCAGTATGCCCTACCTCAGTATAGCCGCTACACATTATATACTATACAGGCTAATGAAAGATCGAGTTTCTTTACTGATAAGTGATATTATATCTTCTCAGCGTGCCAATGAAATCAGCGTTTCAAACTTTGTACATGGAGAGAAGAGGCAAAGGAATTACCTACTTGGGAGAACTAGGTCCTAGGGCTTCCCTGGTGGCACAGTGGTTAAGAATCCACCTGCCGGGCTTCCCTGGTGGTGCAGTGGTTGAGAGTCTGCCTGCCGATGCAGGGGACATGGGTTCGTGCCCCGGTCCGGGAAGATCCCACATGCCGCGGAGCAGCTGGGCCTGTGAGCCATGGCCGCTGAGCCTGCGCGTCCGGAGCCTGTGCTCCGCAACGGGAGAGGCCACAACAGTGAGAGGCCCGCGTACCGCAAAAAAAAAAAAAAAAATCCACCTGCCAATGCAGGGGACACGGGTTCGAGCCCTGGGCCGGGAAGATCCCACATGTCGTGGAGAAACTAAGCCCGTGCGCCACAACTACTGAGCCTGCACTCTAGAGCCCATGCTCCGCAACAAGAGAAGCCACCGCAATGAGAAGCCCGTGCACCGCAACGAAGAGTAGCTCCCGCTCACCGCAACTAGAGAAAGCCCGTGTGCAGCAATGAAGACCCAACACAGCCAAAAATAAAAAAATAAATTAATTAAATTTAAAAAAAGCAGAATGGAAAAATAGCAAATTATAAACAAACAAGCAAACAAAAGAACTAGGTCCTAAATCCATTCTACAGGCATCAAGGATTTGTGGGTTAAGGACAAGGGGGTTCAGTGGAACGAGAAAGATACCTATGGTGATTGTGAGGATAAGTAGATCCTGGAAGGGGAAACAAACCAACCACTTTCTTCATATTTTTTACAGTGGTGCCTAGATTGAAGTCAATTAGAAAGGTAGTTTAGTTTCTAATTTTAGATTGAAAGACACCTCAAAAAGGCATCAGATTATAATAATGCTTTACTGTATTTGTGATTTAGAGAACAAAGGCTTTAAGTGTCCCATTTCATTCATAAATCCATTTAAATAATAAAGCATTTCATAAAAGGCTTCTACGATAAACCACACAGGAAAGAAACTACTTACTATGTTTTAATACAGGAAAAAGATCATGTTTGGAAATGAGGCATTTAAGCTTAAAAAAAAAAAATCCCACATCTCTCGCAGAAGTCAGTCAGTCCAAATTGCTTACTGATAGTTTCTGCAATTTGCCCTGATTAATATTAGTTAAATATTTGATTAATATTAACAGCAACTTTAGACTCAGAATGTGCTGCTGAAGGTGCGAAAATCCAGGAATTTACTGTCATTCAGAAGTGTTGGAGGCAAGGAGAGAAAAGCAAGGCAATTAGAGGCAGTGCCTGGAGTACAACCACTTTACAGATGGCTGCTCACGGTAGAAGGCAGGGCCAGGGCCAAGCTTCTGTCCCGTGAGCCCTGAGAGGCCTTGCTCTGCTCTAACCTCCCCCAGCCTGTTTGCCTCTGGCTGCATGACCTGGCTCCCGCGCCAGCTCTTTCTGGCCTGGCTGTTGCTTGCTGCCTCCTGCTCTGGCTCGAGCCAGGCTGGCCCTGGTCCACTGGTTTGGTGGTGATCCTCTGCCTGTGGCTCTGACCCTCTTGCCCAGACCCTTGTCCTCCCTGACTTCCTTATGAATGAAGAACGGAGGCGTACTAAAAACCCGAAGACTATATACACTGGGAGGATTTTTTAAAATAAAAGTGACTCCATTATAAGAGGACTATGTAGCATAAAACTATCAAGTACTCTGTAATAAGATCCTATATATGTGTCTACTATCTTCCCCTATGAATACATTTGCATTTTCAAGAGTTTGAGGCAAGATTACATGAAATAAAATTTGTGCAATAGGTATAGTCATTCTAAATAGAAGAGAAAGAGCTCTAAAACCAGAAGGCAAAGAACATTTCTAAGAACAGACAGCAACAATGACAGAAATTTACAGAGGTCTATGGTTTGTACGGAACACCTTAAATATTTTAGGTTAATGTAAGAGTATGAGGTAAATCTGTGATAATAATGGCTCAGAAGCTCAGGACTTCATAAGTTAAAATCAAAGTAGAACTAGCTTAGAGATGGAGCATTAACATTTAAATCAGTAGACTTTGGGTAAAGCAGATTACTCTCTTTAATGTGGGTGGGCTGCATCCAATCAGTTGAAGGTCATAATAGAAAAAGACTGACCTCTTAGGGACAAAGGGAATTCAGTCAGCAGATAGCCTTTGGTCTTGAACTGCAACTCCTCCCTGGGTCTCCATCTTGCTGGCCTACTTTGTAGATTTTGGCCTTGCCAACCTCCAAAATTGCATGAGACAATTCCTTAAAATAAATCTCTCTCTGTTATATATATCAGAAGAGATTATATATATAATTTCTTATCTATATTTCATATGGATACAATTTATATGGTAAATTATATATGTACAATGTTATATATTAGATAAAAATTTAATATATTTTTATTAAAAACATTTTTTTAATATACATATGTCTCCTGTTGGTTTTGTCTCTCTGGAGAATCCTGACTAGTACAACTGACTTTTTATCCTATTTGATCAGTGTAATCTGAATAGCCTCAAGAAGTAACGGCAAGTAGCCTTCATTGTTCTTGATCTGCTTTCATAATGTGTTATTATGTATTAAACACCACAGGAAATAGGTTGTTTAAAGCCAGAAATAAATTTTATTTTAAAAATTAGACATTTCTGCTATGGAGCAAGTAATTGCATAAATACTGACCAATGTTCTTTTCTTTGGGTTAACAAGTGTTTATTAATTGCATGCTTTTCTTTCCTCCCAGCAATTCAAGTGATGATTATGGTTTTAAACATTCTGATGGTTTTAGTTGCGACTATGAGTGTCCCAATTGTAGTTTAGACAACAGAACAGACCCACTGACGATGCCATCATTCTATCAGGAACTTGTTTCCCAGGTGATGCTCACCTTTATGCTTGCACTGCAGCTTCCTTTCTATTCTTGGAAGTAAACAAATGGAGGGAGCAGGAGTGGGGACACGAGGAAGAGTTTGTCCTGGACAGTTGGTGGGATGTTGGGCGGAGTATATTCTAAGCTTGACCGAGGCAATACAAGTGCTTTTAAATTCCCCACCCCTTGCCACAGGCTGTGACAAAACAGGCAGGAGCAGAACCAGGCAAAGGCAACTTGTGATTTCCTATTACCTCTTCCCTCCCCTCTGCACTCATCACTTTGTGATGACCTCTGGGTTCAAAAACATGTGAGTTCCTTCCCAGAGCTGATATTCTCCCAGTTCCTCTGGTTGGTGCAAGACTTTCCCCTGGTTCCCAAACAGCCCTGTCTTCCCTGAGCACCTGTGTGCACAGTGTCTCTTGTCCAGGGCCCAGGGGGATGGACAGGCAGGTTAAGTGGAAAATGTGGACAAAATGATAGATAACTGATTAATTACAGGCACACATCAGAGATATTGCAGGTTGGGTTCCAGACCATCAATAAAACAAGTATTGCAATAAAACGAGTCACAAGAATGTTCTGGTTTCCCAGGGCACATAATCGTGATGTTTACACTAGACTGTAGCCTGTTAAGTGTGCAACAGCATTATGTCTAAAAATACAATATACATACCTTAACTTAAAAATACTTTATTGCTTAAAAATTCTAGCCATCGTCTGTGCCTTCAGGGAGTAGTAATCTTTGTGCTGGTGGAAGGTCTTGCCTCCATGCGGACGGCTGCTGACTCCTCAGGGTGACTGGTGGCTGCGGAAGCCTGGGATGACTGCAGCAACTTCTTGAAAACAAAAATTGAAGTTTTCTGCATCGATTGACTCTTCCTTTCAGGGACAATTTCTCGGTAGCATGCAATGCTCTTTGATATCATTTTTCCCACAGTTGGGCTTCTTTCAAAATTGGAGTCAATCCTCTCCAACTCCACGCTCCTTTATCAACTCATTTTATGTAATATTTTAAAGCCTTTGTTGTCATTTCGACAATCTTCCCAGCATCTTCACCAGGAGCAGATTCCACCTCATCAAAAGGACAGTCTCATGCACAGAATATAGAGCACCTTTATGAAATAAATGTTAGCAAATCACTTTACTCTGAGCCTTAATTTCTCTTTTATAAAAATGACAATACACTTTCTAAGCATGTTTGTCGTGGAGAATCAATGAAGAGTCAGTATACATGAAGAAATTTAGAAATTAAGTTCAGAAATTAAGGCTTGACAAATGAGTCCTTCCTTTGGGATCTGGTCCCATTTGCCTCTCCAATCTTACCTTTCACCATCACCTGTCCTCATCCCTCCAAACTCTATACTTAACCCTAAACGCTATCCGGTATCTGTTTCTTCAGGAAGCTTTGCAAATGCTGTTCACTCTGACCCAGCATTTTCCCCTTTCCCCAAACCCTGCTGAAATCTGACTAATCCCCCCTCATTGTTCAGGTTCCAGTTCTTATCTTACTTTTTTACTCTCCCCAAACTAGATTTGGGTATTTCTTCTATTACAGAACTTCATATATGATGTGGTACTTGTCTGTTTTTTTATTTGTTCTCTTCACTAGCAGGGTTTTGCATATCAAACCTGGCATTATGTGAAGGATACCTCGGCAGTTTTCAAATTGGATAATTATAGACCTAAAATCTGACTAAAAGAAGTAAATGAATATGACATGAAAAGTTTAATGTTGACTTCTTCATAAATAATATTCCATATTCTCAATTTTTTCTTGTATGATGATCTGAACCCAGATGAAGAATTGAACTTGAAAATAAGGAACATAACTTAGTAATATCTACCATATTAGTAAAGTTTCTTCCTGATTAGAAAGGGACACTATTGTATATGGTCTTTAAAACTGAAATATTTCCACCTTATCTATTTGAAACAATGTTTCAGAAGATAACAGTTGAGTCTAGTCAAGTGGGCTAAACTTATTTGATCAGCATGTGCATAAAAGTGTGCTGGGGTAGGGGGGAAACCAAGAAGATTTCTTCTGTAATCCATACGGTCTTTAATGACCCCTTTGGGTGAGGCCATGCACCTGGCATATTAAAGAACAGATCAAAAATTGAAAATAGCCCAAAGAATCCTATATTTTTTGCTTTCAGGGGCTCCAACAGTTAACCACATTTTCAGGTCTTATGCCTTTCTGGTTGCAACTTGACTGTTAATTTTCTCTAAATCAACCTTCTGTGTGAATGTTTTTTAGGTATACTACATAGTGATTTGAAATTTGCATCTGTTATGAAATGATCACCACAGTAAGTCTAGTAACCCTCTATCCTCATACAAAGTTATTCGAATATTATTGATCATATTCCTTATGCCATATATTACATCCTGGTGGCTTATTTATTTTCTAACTGAAGATTTGTGCCTCTTAATCCCTTTCATTTATTTTGCCCTCCCCAGCCCTCCCCTCCCCTCTGGCAATCACCTGTTTTTTCTCATCTATGAGTCTATTTTCATTTTGTTTTGGGCCATCCCAGAAGGGAGCTCTGGTGGAAAGATTGGCTGAAGAGGAGCTCCACATTGGAGAGAGATGGCAATTGCCGTGCCCAAGCAGTGCCTGAGAGCTGTCCAGCCTCCTGAAGGTACCAGAGCTGGAGGAGGTCAGCTCACTGCACTTCTCCATCTGAAGGGCAGGTTCTTTGTATCTGTGTGGCACATCTCGGCTGTCCTATTAGTAATGAGATATATCTTAAATTTTATGTTTAACTCCTTCAAAAGTGCCTTTAAAGATTTCTTTTGTAGTCTGCACTATCCTTACCAACTATAGGGACACTGTGAACATATTGAATAGTAAAAGAGTAAAGGCTGTTGCGCTCCTGAACTCAACCCACTCGAGAGTCATATCTGAGTGTCCTGGGGGCCATAGTTTTCTACTGGAAAGCTTTGCATGAGATGATGAGGTACATTTATGACACAAACTCATATTTCTCAACTGGAGGAAATAAAGCAACACTGTTCAAAACGGTAATATGTACTAAACCATCTCACGGATAACTGTGGCAAAGCTGAGGTTATTACAAAAAGACGTTTGATGTAGTACCAGGGACATTTCATGCCCCTCTGCAGTTCTGTGACATCGGTTTGGACTCTGATATTCTTGCTTCCTCTTTCCCTGCTTCACTATCCATCCATTCTCTGCGCACGACTTGATAGATAGATACTCCATTTTATATCATCTCTACCTAGGAACATGGAACAATCGGTTCTGTCCAGGGAAACCAGGGGAGAAAGAAAGAGAAGATGACATTTTGAGAAGGAAGGAGACATTTGCAAGGCAAGGGGGGAAGGGCATGTCAAACAGGTAAAACAACAGCAGTAAGGTCTGGGCCACAGGGAAGTCCAAGATATACTCAGGAAATAGCTATTCATCTAGTGTGATAGCGAGAGAGAGAGAGGAGAGAGAGAGAGAGAGAGAGAGAGAGAGAGAGAGAGAGAGAGAGAG